>NC_041749.1:103009018-103309703 GCF_004115215.2 Ornithorhynchus anatinus
TGAATTGATAAATTTGAATATTATTCTTCCTTCCCCATTTAACTAGAACACTGGCCTTAAACCTACTTTGGAGTGTTTTTCTCATCTGGATAGGCCCATTGGAATACCTCCAAACAGTCCTATAAATTAGCATGGGATCTGAAAGAAATTTGGCAGAGCTCAAAGAAAATTGGGTGACAAGTAAACAACAGAGAACTGGTGTGTGGTCCAGTGGAAAGAGCACAGAATTGGGAGTCAGGAGACCTGGGTTCTGATCTCAATTCCACCTCTTGTCTATTGAGTGACCTTGGGTAAGTCTTTTCTCTGTGCCTCAGTTTCATCATCTGTAAAATGGGCATCAAATACCCCTTCTCTCTCTTATACTGTGAGCCTCATGTGGGACAGGTACTGTGTCTAATCAGGTGGAATTTTGTCTACTCCAGCACTTAGTACAGTACTTGGCACATAGTGAGCACTTAATACATACAACTGTTATTATTAAAAGTAAAAAAAAAACACAAATACAAACAAAAAAAAACCCTGGCAAGCACATGCTCTCCATTCCACTGCATCAGGCCAGACCTGGCATTGACTTTTTTCAGACTCCCACAGCTCCTGTCCATGAATTAGAGCTTTGTTGAGATAGCATGAGAGGAGAAGAGGAGGGACTAAGAATCAGAATGGCAGTAGGCACCTTCCCTGCCCTAAGTCACTGTTATGCCTCAATAGCTCTCCTCTCCCTACCTTGAAGCCTGAACACTCTGAATTTATTCCCTGATCTTTCCACTCAACATGTGGCTCCACCTCCTAATTCTACTCACCCCAACAAAGGGTTGGTACACAACCATAATTTATGTGAATCTGGGGACTCCTGAAACTGAGCATAATGACTCAATCAATCCAATACCGATACAGTGTCCACCTCCTCCAAAAGACCTTCCCAGGTCTTTCCCAATCCAGGGTCACTGGCATGAAGGGAGAACTCTTCTTCCCCCAAAGCCCTGATCCCAGAGATCTGGAATGGGACAGACTCCAGCAGCTTTGGAGTAAAGGCCAGCCAGAGTGCCTGGAGATTCCCATCACTAATACAGCATTGCAGATAGGCTCCCCCAGATTCCACCATTTCACTCATTCACTCATTCAATCATATTTACTGAGCACTTCCTGAGTGCAGAGCACTGTACTAAGTGGTTGGGAAAGAAAAATACAGCAATAAAGAAAGGCAACAACGACGAGCTCACAGTCTAGAAGGGGGGAGAAAGACATCAGTAAAAATAAATGGATATAAATAAATAAAATTACAGCTATATACCTAAGTGCTGTGGGGCAGGGAAGGGGGGAAGAGTAAAGGGAGTAAGTCAGGGTGATGCAGAGGGGAGTGGGAGATGAGGGCCTTGGAGGAGATATGCCTTTGGTAAGGCTTTGAAGCGGGGGGAGAGTAATTGTTTGGTGGATTTGAGGAGGGAGGGCGTTCAAGGCCAGAGGTAGGATGGGGACCAGGGTTCGGCCGTGAGACAGATGAGATCGAGGCACAGTGAGAAGGTTAGCACTAGAGGAGCAAAGTGTGTGGGCTGGGTTGTAGAAGGAGAGAAGCTAGGTGAGTTAGGAGGGAGCAAGGTGATGGAGTGCTTTAGAGCCAATGGTGAGGAGTTTTTTTTTGATACAGAGGTGGTTAGGCAACCACTGGATATTTTTTTGGGGGGTGGGTCTGGTGACGGGTTCTGAACATTTCTGTAGAAAGATAATCCGGGCAGTGGAGTGAAGTATTGACTGGAGTGGGGAGAGGCAGGAGGTTGGGAGGGCAGAAAGGAGGCTGATGTAGCAATCTAGGTGGGATTCCTCTTACCCATACCCCCCACCAGTCATTATAGACATGATCCCTTATGTCACTTGTTTGAAGGATGGAAAATAGGGAGGAGAAATTTTTAGTGTGGCTTCTGTGCCTGGAATCAAGAGCCAACTCTGAGCTGCAGGGTTAATAATAATATAAACAACTGTGGTATTTATGAAGTGCTTACTATGTGCCAGGCATTGTACTAATCGCTGGTGTGGATAGAAGCAAATGGGGTTGGACATAGTCCCTGTCCCATATGAGGTTCACGTTCTTAATCCCCATTTTACAGTTGAGGTAACTGAATCCCAGAGAAGTTGATTGATTTGCCCAAGGTCACACAGCAGCTGCTTGAGGTTGAGCGTGGAACTGCCCCTGACCCCCTCTCTGCTTCTCTCAACTGCTGGTGACTCCCCAGGAGGGCTGTCAACTGCTGAGAATGATCTTTACAAGCAGTGTGATCAAGAGTGTTTGAGGCTGAGAGTGGTGATGGTGGTGGTGTGGGGGGGGTTGGGGGTTGGGAGGGAGGGAGGGAGGGATATGGCAACTGTTCACATTGGATCAACAGCTGGATTTACAACAAACTGTTAAATCATTCTCAGCAGATGCAAAAGGTGGGCACCCTGCCCACAAGGAGTTCACAATCTAATGGGAGAGACTGGCAGATAGAAATTATTTACAAATGAGAAGAATAAATAATTGAATATCTATATAGATAAGTGTTGAGGATGAGTATGAAACTCCATACATATTGAAGGTGGTGGTTGGGAATTAATCAAGGAATGCTTCCTGGAGGAGGTGAGATTTGAAGCAGTATGGCCTAGTGGAGAGAGCATGGGCCTAGGAGTCAGAAGGACCTGGGTTCTAATCCTGTCTTTGCCACTTATCTGCTGAGTGATCTTGGGCAAGTCACTTAACTTCTCTGTGCCTCAGTTATCTCATCTGTAAAATGGGGATGAGGACTGCGAGCCCCGTGTGGGACGTGGACTGTGTTCAACCTGATTATTTTGTATCCACACCAGTGTTTAGTACAATGCCTGGAACTTGGTATGTGCTTAACAAGTATCATAAAAACGGGGAGAGTTGTGGCCTGGTGGATATAAAAGAGAATGGAGCTCCAGAAAAGGGGAACAAACTACAGGTGTATGGAAACCGAAATATAGTAAAAAGGTTTACTTGGGAGGAACAAAGGGTGTGATCTAGGGAGTAATGGATGAAAAAAATGAATACGTAATATGACAAAACAACCTGAAGAGCTTTGAGTTTTTTATGGTATTTGTTAAGTACTTAGTATGTGCCTGGCACAGTCCTTAGTGCTGGGATAAATACAAGATAATCTTCAAGTTGAACATATCCTATGTCTCACATGAGGCACACAGCTTTAATCCCCATTTTACAAATGAGGTAACTGAGGTCCAGCAAAGTTAAATGACTTGTCCAAGGTCACACAGCAGACAAATGGTGGAGTCGGGATTAGAATCCCTCTGAATCCCATGCTCTTTCCATTAGGCCACACTACTTCTCAAGCCAATGGAAAAGAGTTTCTGCTTGATCTGGAGGGAAATGGGTAGCTACTGGAGGTCTTTGAGGAGTGGACTTTGAGTAGACCAATTAGGAAGATGGCCTGAGCAGTAGTACACAGCGTAAATTGAGAAGAAGTTGGAGCAAGGGAGATCAGTGAAGAGGCTGATATAGTAGTCTAGTAGTAAGATGGCGAGGGCTTGAACTGAGAAGTAAGGGGAAGAGCTAGGATTTAACAGGTGATTGAATGTGACAACTGAGAGACAGGGAGGAGTTGAGTTTGAGATACCTTGGAGGGATCTGTCTATATGGTGAGGTCCTGGAGGCAAGAGTAACTATCAGATTGTAGAGTAGGAGAAAGATCTGGATTAGTGTGGTAGATTTGGGAGTCACCCATATAAAGCTGAAGTCATATGAGTGGATGAGCTCCATAAGAGAATGACTCCCTGTCCCAGAAGCCCATTCCCTTGGCTTTATCCTCTATTCCTCCGTCACCACCACCACTATGGTAGGACAGCTGCAGAAGAGATCTGGGGCCAGAGAGTAGCAGGTTGGGCTCCCCCGGGGACTCCACTTGTTTTGGGGGGCTTCTGGTGCATAGCTTATGGGACCCATTACCTAAGCTCTAGCTCCTGTAACTATTTTTATTTTCTAGAGAAGCAGCAGGGTCTAGTGGAAAGAGCATGGGTCTGGGTGCCAGAGGACCTGGGTTCTAATCCTGGTTCTGGCCCTTGTCTGCTGGGTGACCTTGGGCAAGTCACTTCTCTAGGCCTCAGTTACCTCACCTGTAAAATGGGGATCCAATACTTTCTCTCCCTCTCCCAGATTGTGAGTCCCCTGTGAGACAGAAACTGTGGTCAACCTGATGACTTGTATCAGCGCCAGTGCTCAGAACAGTGCTTGACACGTAGGAAGTGCTTAACAAGTACCATTATTATTATTATGATGACATCAGTAGTAAGTCTCCCTCTCTCTTTCCCTTTCCTATGAAACTGTAAGCTCTTTGAGGGCAGGGATCATGTCTACCAACTCTATTGTATTGTACTCTCCCAAGCGCTTAGAACAGTGTTCTGCACACCGTAAGTGCTCAATACATACCATTGACTGACTGATTTCTCCTTCTCCCTTTTCCTCCCTTTTTCAGAGCCTAGGGGACAGCAGAAACTACAGAAAAGGAGAAATAGCCATGAAATATTGGCTTGATGTCTTTTAGGTCTGGCCCTGTTTTCCATTAGCTCCCGACCCTGATTTCCACCACATTCTCCTATGACAATGCACACCCCCCATCCCCCCCGCCCAACACACCCACCCACCCCACCACCTTACTTGATTTCCTTGAGGGCCTGGGCATGTGCTAGTTTGCTTGACTGATCTAAGCCTTGGGGGAATGGAGCCATGGTGGGGATCTGCAATATTTCGTTCAACTTCAGAGATTTAGTCAAAGATCCGGAGAGTACTGGGGATCTCAAAGGAAAAGGAAACTGCCAGGGGAGGACAGATTGGAACTTGATGGGAAAGGACATTATGGGGCGAATTTTCCATCAGTCCTAATGGGGCTTGCCTGCTCGCTCCACACCCACTGTGCTGAGTCTCCTGACAAGGAAGGAGAGAAACGGCAGCTTGCAATTTAGCTCTCCCAGTAGGAACCAATAAACCCACACGACAAACACTTAAAATGGAGAACTGAGTCAGGGGGAACCGTGGGCACCTCCAGAGGAGAGGGAAGAAGATGAAAGAATGCTACTCGGGAGGCAGGAAGAAGAGCAGAATGGGGGTGTTGCTTCCCCCTCCCCAATGTATTCCGGCTGACCCAAGGCAAGGGTTCTAAATAAAAACAAGAGAGGGGAAGAGCTCTATCTGGGACACAAAAATGACAAATCCTGACATCTTTCCAACAAACCATCAGAAAATAGATCTCGGGCACCTAGAGGGGGAATGAACCAGGAGTCACATGCCTTATGCTGCCTTGCATATAAACATCAACACCTTACCAGCTTTCCCCCACAATCACTCCTGCCCCCCAACTTCCAACCTCTCCCCTTCACTCCCTCCAAAATTTTAAAATAGAGTCTTTCCTTATGGAGGTGACCCTGGGAATTAAGTGAACTGAATTTGTTGTCTTTCCTACTTACGTGGCATAAATTGCTCTTCACCCTAGACAAGCAGGAGAGTAGCTCTTTCAAGGCTGTTCTAGCCCTCAGGGTTACTTCCAATGATCCCCTCTCTTGGAGAGGTGGGGGCGGGGGCGAGAGGGGGAAAGGGGGGCGGGATATGAGGTAGTCCATTTCACAAGGCCAAGCAGAGAGAGTTATTCTTAAGCCAGCCAATAGGCTCAGATCCCTTTAGGATTTTTTTTCTCAGCTCCTCTTTACAGCATCCCTAGGAGCCAGGCTGCATCACAGCCAGCTTGGTGACCCAGAACCTTTCAGAGGCAGGGGAGAGACCTGGCAATGGCTGACTACTGCCTCGGCTTTTTGCTACCAGCTTAGCTGCTGCTAAGAGCCTCCAGCTGCTGCAATTTGAGGCAAAAAAGCTATTACCTTTGTTTAATGACAGCAATAATTGACTCACGTGGGCCAAGATCACACATGCATGTCACGATGTGCTGTACTCTTGACTGCCTTCTCACTCCAGCATTCTAGGCCCCAGCAGAAACCTGACCGGCAGGGATGATGAGAGAGGGCGAGTGATGCTGCCCAAACCACCAGCACTAGAATCCATTCCACCCTGCAGGTTCTCGGGCCTGAAGTCTCAGGACCGAGGCTCATCAAGCAATCCTGATGGGAGACTCCATCAGGGTGGTAATAATAATAATAATAATGATGGTATTTGTTAAGCGCTTGGTATGTGCTAAGCGCTGTTCTAAGCACAGGGTAGATACAAGGTAATCAGGTTGTCCCACGTGGGCCTCACAGTCTTAATCCCCATTTTACAGATGAGGTAACTGAGGCACAGAGAATAATAATAATGGTGGTATTTGTTAAGCGCTTACTATGTGCAAAGCACTGTTCTAAGCACTGGGGGGTTACAAGGTGATTGGGTTGTCCCACTTGGGGCTCACAATTTTAATCCCCATTTTACAGATGAGGTAACTGAGGCACAGAGAAGTTAAGTGACATGCCCAAAGTCACACAGCTGGCAAGTGGCGGAGCTGGGATTATAATCCACAACCTCTGACTCCCAAGACCGAGCTCTTTCCACTAATCCCTGCTGCTTCTCTAGTAGAGGCAGCCCCACTTCTTCCCTCAGGACTGTCAGCTCATTGTGGGAGGGGCAATATGTCTCCCAATTCTGTTATACTGTACTCTCTCAAGGGCTTAGTACAGTGCTCTGCACATGGTAAGTGCTCAATAAATACAGCTGATTAAGGCTGCTGGTGAGGCAGAGAGTAGGAGAGAGGGCATGGACCAACTGATACCAACCTGGTGCCAAATTATTTTGGAAAATGCAGTCAATCAATGATATTTATTGAGTGCTTACTGTGTGTACTAAGCACTTGGGAGAGTACAATACAACAGAGTTGGCATACAGTGCTATCTCTCTGGAATGCGACCCACTCTTCTTTAGGAGGTAATGGCTGCGTGGAAGCCAGGAGGACCTCAAAGGCCCTGAAGCCTATCCCCTTGTCTCCAGGCAGGCTTTCTCCCAACCCAGCTCACACATCCAGGGCAATCTCTCTTGCTCCTTAAAATCTCCAGGTTGTTTCCATCTGTTAGTGTGACCTAATGGAAAGGGCTCAGAACTGAGAGTCAGGAGACCCAGGTTCTAATCCCCACTTGTCTGGCCTCCATCATCTGACTTCTCTGTGCCTCAGTTCCCTCAACTGTAAAATGGGGGTTAATTTCCTGTTTTCCCTCCTACTTAGACTGTGAGCCCCAAGCGAGGCAGGGACTGTGTCCAGTGACCTGATGATCTCATATCTGCCCCAGTGCTCAGTACAGTGCTTGGAACAGAATAAGTGCCAAATAAATAACTTCACTATTATGATTCAGAAGATTACACAGTTCCCCTGCTCACCAGCCAGTGGCTGTGCATTCCAGACTTGTCATCAGGGTTTCCATGCTCATAGTTTAACAACTTCAATTTGGCCTCCCATTCCTCATTTCCCGTAACCCCATGCCCCAACCCTATGAATAATAATAATAATGGTATTTGTTAAGTGCTTACTAGGTGCCAAGCACTGTACTAAGCCCCGAGGTAGATGCCAGATAATCAGATTCCACATGGGCCTCACAGGGAGAACAAGTATTGAATCTCCATTTTCCAGATGAGGGAACTGAGGCACAGACAAGTGAAGTGACTTACTTAAGGTCATACAGCAGACAAGTGGTAGACCTGGGATTAGAACCCAGGTCCTCTGAATCCCAGGCATAAAGCAGTTACTAACCTTCACCATTTAACCTGCATCCCACATCTCCTCACAAACATGGAGAGAGATCTGTACCTCTTTACTCTTTCCTTCAGCAGAGAACATTTAAAGTGCCCAGGATAGTATTTCTGACAAGCTCGAGACTCCCAACATCTTCTCTGTGCATCTCTGGCAGCTCAAATATTTGTATAAATGTGGGAAGTGAATAATCGGTTAATGCTGGTGTTCTCCTTAATATCACTCATTATTTTGTGTGACTCTAATTAGCATTTTCTTGGCTGATCTGGTTCAGGTTAATGAGTCATTTAATCTCAGCCCCTTTTGCAGGCTGTTGGGTCGATGAATGAATCACCTCCATTTTCAGAGGTGCGTTGGGGCCCTGGGATGCCAGAGCCTGACTCCGGCTCTCTCCTGCAGCGCTTGCTTCCTTTGGGTTCTCCTAAGGGAGCCAGGTGCCAGCTGGAGATGGTGTGAACCTGCTCCTAATTACCAGACGGTCAGTCTGGATCCGGTTCCTCCTGACTCCCTTTGCCCCGAATCCCCTCTCTCGTGGTAGGATGGGAGCTGTTTGATTCACTCTCATGAATGTTGCAGGAGGGGAGACTTTACGTCAGGACTGACTCTGCTGAACTCTAGATCCAGAGAAGACAGACCAGCTTCCGATGATTACTGCTTCAAATGAGTGGGAAAGTAGTTCGTGAAATTTAATTTTGGAAAGTGTTACAACTATTTCTTCAAAGACAAGCCCCCACTCTTGTTCTCTCCTCTAGTGCCCTGAAGAGCTTCACACCTCAGACCTCACCCTAGTCCTCTACCATGCCCCACAGAGCCCTGGCCTGCAGGAGCCACAGGCTGGCACACAGAGGGCAGCCTTCAGGCTCTGGCCCAGCCCTGCTCTCATTGGGAGGCAAGGAGAGGAGGGTTGGGGAGAAGAGCTAGTTTTGCCAGGTCCCAGCACCCCTTGTCCACCTTGTGGAGCTTGATGCCTGAATCCACTGGAAAAGACCAGGGTTGCCCTTTTCCTCTTTTCCCTCCTGCCTAGGAATGGTTAGTTACATGGTCAGGCTGAGTGGGTGCAGACCCCTCACCAGCAGGTGGGTGTAGCCCCATTTAGTGGGATGGGGCTGCTACACAAGCAGAGGGACAACCCCATCTTGCCTCCAGTGTGGCAGCAGGAGTTCTCTGAGGTCTCAGTATTTTCCCCTACAATTCATCTTTTTGGCCACCACATTGGTCTTCCCCTTAAATCCACACTCTCAGTGAGAATCCCTTGGTCAGAGCTGGAGGACTGAACTCAGTCCTCAACCAATGGCAGAAGCAACCACTACTCCTTGGCTCCTGATGCCAGCATACTGACCTGTAAAGACAGCTCCGAGGGGGTGGCCAGCACACATTCCTGCCCCCATCCCCCAACCTGGCCTCTGGCATGTTCAGCCTCAGGCCAGTCCCCAGCGTCCAGGTAGAGTCCAGGTATCAATCAATGGAAATATTGAGAGCTTACTGGGTGCAGACCACTGCACAAAGCACTTGGGAGAGTACAGCAGGGTCGGTAGACATGTTACCTGTCTACAGAGAGTTTCCAGTCTAGAGAGAGAAGCCGACATTAATATAAATGAATTATGCTTAGGTACATAAATGCTGTGGGACTGAGGATGAGGTGAATGAAAAGTGCAAATCCAAGTATGTAGGGGGTAGGGGTAAAGGGGGCTTGATCAGGGGAGTCCTCTTGGAGATGTGACTTTAGTAAGAAGCAGCCTGACAAGTGGGGAGAGCCCAAGCCCCGAGTCGGGGGGCCTAGCTTCTAAACCTGACGCTGTCACTTGCCTGCCATATGACCTTGTGCAGAGCACTTATCTCCTCTGGGTCTCACTTTCCTCGTGTGTAAAATGGGGAAAATATACCTGTTCTTCCCACCCCACTCCCCACCAATACACTGTGAGCCCCCTGTGGGACAGGAATTCTGTCCAATCTGATGATTTTATATCAGCCCCAGTGCTTAGTACAGTGATTTGCTCATGGTAAGTGCTTAACAGATACCACTATTATTTTTGTTTTAAGGCATGCCAGGTTCTCCATTCCTATAGCCCTGCTCAAGGATGACTAGTCAAAGATCTCTAGAAATGTGAATTTGCCACTAGAAACCATTGGGCACGTGCAAGTGGACTCTGTTGCCAGCCTCTGCGTAAACATTTGACCTCCCTGCTTTTCTTGCTCCTCACATATGCTTTAGCTCATGAAACCCCTGAGCATGGTACAAGTGAGCCAGGAAATGGCAACAAGTTGTCAGTTGTGGAACTCATGGCCCAGTGGTAAGTATACAAAAGAAGGATCAAGGAGATAATGTTTTGGATTGGTTTCCTTGTACCCGAAAGCCCCCATCATCATCATCAACAAAAATTTGGACTGGTTTCTGTACATCTGAGAAGGCTGACTGGAAACCAGGTTCCAGTACAATAATCTCACCAGTGGCCAAGGCACAGCGCGTTGAGGTTGAAAATGGGGTTGCAACAGTTGAATGGTTAAAACATGGATCCACGGAACCCTGCAGTCGGCCTCGTGTGAACAAAGTGTGTGACTCCAGGGATGTGCCAACTGACTTCGGTTTGCATCTTCCCTCCCCGTCCCCCACGCACCCCCCACCCCAACCCCACTCATCTTCTACTGCACCCACTGTTTAGGAAAAGGAGGGGATTCAGATTATCTGGTGAAGTAATTACAGGAGCAAGGAAACCCAACCCCTGCCCAAACTGTGCCCCAGAATACAAATGACTGCATGAATATGAAAAGCCTGCTCAGCCTGACAGCTTGCTGCCTGGGAAGCACTGATAGGCTGAAAAAATTAAATGCTATCAAGGAGGATGAAAATTTAATTTGAGGTTCTTCTCGAAGGGGAGGACTGAATTTTCATGGCTGCACAGTGTACTCCAGCCCAGAGTTCAGCGGTGGAGCTGGGAGGGTTAATGAACACGGTTGTGGACAGATGCTTTTCCAAATCCAAGGAAAGCAGTGCTGATGGATGAGGCCCAAGCCTGAGATGCCTTCATTCTTTCTGTTTTTGCCTTCCAGGGTTGAGAAGTGATGTCAGGACTGGCCACGGAAGGCAGGACAGGGACTTTGTTTGTCCATGTCTAGAGTCTGGGCAGAGCTGGACAGCAATGTCAAAGGGCAGGGTTGTTTGGGAAGGAGTTGGCCTGGAGGCAGGAAAAGGGAGGAGAGATGATGTCTGAGGCTCCATTCCTGCCCTTGGATTCTGTTTCTGCCCTCTGGACAACCCTGGAGTCTCTGTCTGGTGGTGATGGTGGGAAGGGTTGCATCTGTCTCTTGCTCTTCAGGTTAACCAACCTTCAAAGCCTCCTAAAAAAATTTTCCCCTTCATTATTATTAATTAATAATTATTAGTTAATAATAATGGTACTTGTTAAGCACTTACTATGTGCTAAGCACTTTTCTAAGTGGTGTGGTAGGTACAAATTCATCAGGCTGAACATAGTCCTTGTTCCACATGGGGCTCACAGTCTAAGCAGGAGGGAGTAGGATTTAGTCTGATTTTACAGATGAAGTAACTGCGGATCAGAGAAGTTAAATGACTTGCCCAAGATCACATAGCAGACACTTAGCAGAGCTGGGATTAGAACCCAGTTCCTCTGACTGCCAGACCTGTCTTCTTTCCACTGAGCCATGCTGCTTCCCTGTCAAGCCCTCACTTCAACCACCTCAACCACCATACAATCACTTGTGTATCTTTTTCATGTTACTGATATATATATTTGCTTGTGTTAGGTCTGTGTTAGAGTTATCTGCAAGAGTTGTGGGGAGGAAGCAAGGAACCCATTCCGACTGAATAGGATCTTCTACTTCGGGGTTAGGGAACTAGGTCATTGAAGCCTATGAGGGGAAGCTGCTAGATTATAAATTCCTTGAGGGCAGAGATCATGTCATCTAATGTTCTTTTACTCTCCCAGGCACTTAGTAGAGTGCTCTTCACACAGTAAGTACTCAATAATTACCATCACTTGATTGATGTGCTAAGCACTGGGGAAGATGGAAGGTTTTTAGATGGGACACAGACCTTGTCCCCCACTAGGCTCACTATCTCTCTCACCTGAGGAAACGGAGGCTCAGAGAGGTTAAGTGAATTACCCAAGGTCACACAGAAATCCAGTGGCAGAGCTGGGACACCAAGCCAGATCTCCTGACTCTCAGTCTTGGGCTCCTTCCATGGGGTCACGCTAAAAACTAGTAACATTAGAAAATGATTTTTGCATAATGAATTCTATAAAAAGAATACTGGGTGAGTAAATACACCAGAATGGCAGAGAAAGGATGTGCCAAGTGGCATCACTACAGTAACCAAACCGCAGAAGCAGAGGATGGAATTAAACACAGCTCAGCCACTGTCAGCACCTGCACCGCAGCTGAGATTGTTCAGTCACGTCATGTGGCTGGTTCAGTCTCAGGACCTGTCCACACAACCTCCCTTCATGCCAAATATAAACTCTTTCAGAATAGGTAGCTATGTTGATGATGACAAATCTCCCATCAGGAATGATGGATAAGCATCATTCCTGAGGTTGCAAGACAGAGAACCTGCAAAGAAGATTATACTTTTCAGGGAAAAAAATAGTGCCGTGTGTTAAGCACTTACTATGTTCAAGCACTGTTGTGGGTACAATATAATCAGATCAGGCTCAATCACATTTTCACAAAGGTCTTACAGTCTAAGGGGGATGGAGAACAAGTATTGAATTCCCATTTTATTTATGAGGAAAGTGAGGCACAGAGAAGTTAAGTGACTTGCCTAAGGTCACAGCAGGCAAGTCGCAGGGCTGGAATTAGAACCCATATCCTCCGGACTCTCAGGCCTGAGCTCTTTCTACTAGGCCATGCCCTGTCAGGGCTCTACTAGTAATTTGCATAACACCTCTCACGCTCTCTCATCGCTGCTGGTTATGTTTCCGTTGGGGCTACGAGAGCAGAGAGAAAATAGGTAGGCGGGGTGCAACACTTTAGGCTATTTCATTGAAGGTGAAACTGTATGGACAGAACTTTTGAACTGTGGTGGTTTGGCAGCATATTACTAACCATCCCAGAGCATTCACCAGTGCCCTCTGGACCTTTTCAGGAAGAGGAAGGGTGGGGATAGGCATCTGCCCATAGATGGGATCTGAACTGACGGTGGCAGAGGAGCCTTATCTCCCTGTGGTCTCTGGAGCTCTCAACCAACAGTATTTATCACCCACTGTATGCCAGAGCACTCTACTAAGTGCTTGGGAGAATACAATCTAGTAGAGTTAAAAGACGTGATCCCTGACCTCAAGGAGCATACAGTCTAGCCCCTTCCCCTCCTAGGCTTCAATGACCTAGTTCCTTCGGCTATTCGGGTAGGGAGGGTCTGAAGTGGGCAAGCCTTGCTTTAGCCTCCCCGTCACAGACCTGCTCTCCCGCTCCTTTCCAGGAGCTCCTCTGCATAGGTGCCTGTAACAATCAGTCAGTCAGATTTACTGAATGCTTACCGTATGCAGGGCACTGTACTCTTGGGAGAGTACAACACAGTGTAGAAGACACATCCTTACCCACAACGAGTATAAAATCTAGAGGAGCCCAGCATCCTGCTGCCCCAGCTTCGGCAAAACCAGTCCTGTTGATCCTGTTGACAGCCTCACGCCAGATCCAAATCCGAAAGGCTGAACTGAGTGAGACTGATTTACTATTTTAGATGGCACTGGGTGGAGACCCTTCCCCACATCCAGCAACTTGGCTGCTGTATGAATCAGAAGTCATCGTCGCCTCGTGGTTTTATCAAGCACTTATACCAGCCCAGGATGGAGATGATGGTTGTATAGGCTCCTGAGATTATCACATATCACGTTCCCTTTCAGCACATCCGAGCGGCACAGCTTTTCACCCACTCCGGGCTTCTCAGGCAGATACTAATTCCCGCTGTCTTCTCAGACAATAGTGCTTCTCTGTGTTGAATTACTGCTGTGGGCAGTCTCCCTGTTTCCAGTGAGATTTGAGTGGGATAGGTGTGAAACGGCCAGACCAGATGTTGATTTTCCCTACCCACGCTGTCCAGTTTATTGCCTGTGTGATCTCCCTGGATTTCTTTTTTTTCTTTTGAATATTTTCCTATTGGATTTGTATGACTTTCCTGCTGCTGAGTTATGGAAGAGTTCTCAGGGACAGATGAAAGATAAAAGGGGATTGACAAGACATTTGTAACACATGGGTTGGAAACCAGCCTTTACAAAAATATTTCAAGTTAAAACAGCTGTAACAATGAAGAGAATCATCAGCATCTCAGCATGGGATTTTCTTTGATCTAGTTGATGAAATAAACTCTTCATGACACTGAAACATTTAGCTTAAACTACAGTCCACAGATGTCTCACTGGGAACAAAGCCATGATATGAAACTCAGTCAGAGGCCTTCCATGCTGGGCCAGACCAGGCTGGGGGAGAGGGGAAGTTTGATATAGAGTAGGGCAACTCTGCTTTCCTAACACTGTTATTCACTGTGTTCACACTACCTCCCTAATGCACAGAATCATAGGACTGAGGCGGTGGGGTGGGGGGAGCCGTGAGGGCACCAGTGAATGGTTTCCACTCATTCCTCATCTTCATTTCCCATTTCCTGTTACTCTTTAGAACCCCCTCTTCCTGCCTACACAAATGCTTTCTGACCATGGTTACTCCATCTGTCCAGAACCCCTTTGGCACATATATATTTTTGGATCATTCTGAGATTTACATTTCTTTTATCTGTGTTCTTGCCTTGTTTTTGTGGCCTAAGCTTTTGTCAACTGGGCAACTGGGCTTTTTTGCCTTCTCTAACCACTAAAAAGGAAATGACTCGATGGCATAAGACAAGACGAACCACTCGAACTAGGGATTGCATTATTATTAATCGTATTTATTGAGCGCTTACTGTGTGCAAAGCACTCTTATCAGCATGGCGTAGTGGATAGAGCACGGGCCCGGGAGTCAGAAGGTCATGGGTTCTAATCCCGGCTTCACCACTTGTCTGCTGCGTGACCTTGGAAAAGGCACTTCACTTCTCTGGGCCCTAGTTCCCTCATCTGTGAAATGAGGATTGAGACTGTGAGCCCCATGTGGGACAGGGACTGTGTCCAACTGGATTTGCTTGTATCCATCCCAGCGCTCAGTACAGTGCTGCGCACATAGTAAGCACTTAACAAATGCCACCATTATCATCATTGCATTATTTTGTTTAGCTATTGCCTGGGGTACTGAGGTGGGAGGCCCAGCCATCCTACTGGGGCTCAGTGAACTATCTTTATCTTAGGTTTGTGAGTGGATATATCCACTGATGACTCCCAATACCCAGCAGTATCTCGGGGTTCTGGTTGGAGCTTCGAACTAAGCATAAAGAGTAGTGGACTGGACCCTTCCTAGTAAAGAGGGTGATGGAACAAGAGCTGGGTGTGTTGGGTTGTCTGGGTGTGCCTCATCTTCCCATTGTTCCAAAATCTACGTCTGCAAGGGACCAAAACCAACGGGTTTCAGCAGATCCCCAAAGACACTGCTGGTCCTTTTGTCCATCCCAGAAATGAAGTTGAATCAGATATGCCACAAAGAAGTATTTTGGGTTTTTTTTGTGTTTTGGAAGTGAGCCCTGGTTTTTACACGTTGACTGCTATTTTTTCACCTTTTAGGGACAGCCCTCTCCTTTAGTTATCCAGCCCCACTTCCTGCTGCTCCTATCCATACTGTCTGTTCAAGCCATAGAGTGACAGCTGATATCATCTCATCACACCCCTTAGTCATTGCCTCAGAATCGTCCCCAATTTAATGGAGCAGTAGTTTGGCCTGCAAATTAATACAAGGCCAAGAGATAATCTCAGCAAACCACTGCCTTAAGATCATTTAAATTGTGTGGAAAGATTATGCCCAGGGTCTGAAAGACAAAAGAAATTGAAAGATTCTTTTTTTCAAATGGAAATTTCAAGAACTCTCCTGTATAATTTGAATACATGTAAGTAGAAAAAAAAATTAGCTACCCTGTTCTTGGCTATATAAAGGTGACTTTGGCGAGAACCTATATGAGAGTTATACCTCAGAGTTGTCTTCACTAATTCATATTCACTCCATTATTAGTGTTCAGAATTATGCATTCGGGGGCATTTAGCCTCAATCAAACTTCTCCAGAAATAAATATGTTCTCAAAGTTGGGTAGCAAGCTGTGTGGGTGGCGACTATGTCTGAAGCCAATGAGAAAGGAGCTGACTTTCCTAAACTATACAGATAGTTCCAAAAATGAGAACATTATTTTCTCGGACCTCAGGGAAGAAGAAGAATAACCCAAGTGAGGATAACCCATACTGGTCCAAGAACAGACCAGTCACAAGTATATGTTTGGATTCAAAGCCTTTAGATTAAAAAAAATCAATTAGAGCAATAAAAAAGAAAAAAAATGCAGGTTACCATTCAGCTATTATACTTTAGGAGCACAGATCCTCTTACTGAGAGGAATGGCATTTGTGTCTTAGCCAAACAGGCTAATCAACTGGCAATAATGTCCAGTTAGTCAGCTGAAGAATCCAGCTGCTAAACCTCCAGCCAGTTTTTGCTGAATTGAAGTAGGGTCTCAGCTTTTTACATCCTGCCACCGTGAAGAGGACTGCTGTGTCTTCCCTTTGCCCCCACCCCTTACTTTTCTTGCCCCCCTTTCAGTATCCCAGCAGCCCTTATAAGCAGGAGGGAAGAGAGAGGGGAAGGAAAAAAGAGAGAGAAAAAGTTTAAAGGAGAAGAGCCCAAGCTGCAAAGGAGGCCAGCTCACTCCATTCATACAGCCCAGTTTGCCCAGCTCCTCCCACCTCTGCTAACCCCTTGAAAGCCCCCTGTGACTCCCATTCTCTAAGAAACACACACAACTACTGATACTTTGGGACTACTCTCCCAAGCACTTAGTACAGTGCTCTGCCACTGCTTGATTTTAGAGTGCTGGACTTCATTAGGATTAGCCCAAAAAAGGAGGAGAATTCATTCAAATTCCTGGTTACAGCTTACAACTCCTGTTTTAACTTATGCATGAAGAACATCTGTGCTAGAAAATTTAAACGTGCCCCCATCTAAAATTGTCATTTTATACCGAAGACATTTTGCCAGTTCACTTATATGAGAATTCCTTGGGAAGGAGGCCTGTTGAGCGTGGAGACATTGATTCTTTCAGATCAGAAAGTTTAGCAGAAAACATCTCCTTTTAAAACCACTACACATATTTCCTGATGGGGACTATCTGCCTAGAAGTGATTTGGGTCTCCAGATGATCAAAGATATGGCATTTTCATCCTTTATTCACCCCACCCTCTGCCCTACGTACCCATAATTGATTTCTTTATATTAATGTCTGTCTCTACTTCCAAACCATAAGCTCATTGTGGTCAGGGAATGTGTCTACCATCTCTTTAATATAGAACTCTTCCAAACGCTTAGTATAGTGTTCTACCTACAGTTAGCACTCAATAAATTTCATTGATTGATTGATTGACTGTACCCAAAATATGATTATAGAGAGGAGATATTATTGAGATGACATATTTAAGATGACATTACTGCTGGAAAAATACGCTGATAAGGTCTATGGATGACTAACACTCCATTCCAGAATATATGTGTGTGTGTGCATGTAAGTGTTTGTGTGTGTGTATAATTTTAGCACTTTCATTTTTCCAGAGTGCTTTGTCATCCATTATTTCATTTTTAACCTTGCAATCTCCCTTGAGGAAGGGCAAGGTGGGTATTATCCCCATTTCACAGATTAGGCCCAGAGAGGATGACTTGCTCAAGGTCATATAACAGTCTAGGGGCAGAGTTGGGACTAGACCCCAGATCTCCCAAGTCCTACCCACTCGATGCACTTTCCACTACACAACATGACCAATCAAAAGATAAATTATGTTCATGTAACATTTTCCTCTGAAAACCATGACTACTGTAGGAGAAACATACCACTTTCCCCTTCCTGGGAAAGACCACATGAACACTGGGAACCCCAGAGGCTGGCAACCAACAGCAGGACTGAACCACTTTATGCAGATACAGAACTGGTCACCCCTAACACACCACTATCTCTTCAACAAGCTCATCTTGATGATCCACCCAAGCAGTTTGAAAATCCACCCAAGCACAGTGTGTCCTCCCTAATGAGGTCCTGCTTCATTATAGCACCCCATGCTGCTTTAGAAGCAGCATGGCCTAGTAGAAGGAGCACAGGCCTGGGAGTCAGAGAACCTGGGTTCTAATCCCGGCTCTGTCACTTGTCTGCTGTGTAACCTTGGGCAAGTCACAACTTCTCTGTGCTTCAGTTCCTTCACCTGCAAGATGCAACCTGTTCTCCCTCCTAATCTGTGATCCCCATGTGGGTCAGGGACTGTGTCTAACCTAATTACATTGTATCTATACCAGCACTTGATACAGTGTTTGGCACATAAATGTCTAATACTAAAATTAATGTTGTTATTCATGATCTCAAGCTGATTAACACATCAATCAATGCTAAAATTCATCCTTTCCTCTCCACCCAAGCTGTTCCTGCACTGACCCAAGCATTATCCCATTGCACCTTGATTACTGCATCAGCCTCCTTGTTGACCTCTCTGCTTTCTGTCTCTCCCTACTTCACTCCATACTTCACTCTGCTGCCTGGATCATTTGTCTAAAACACTCAGTCCGCATCTCCCCACTCCTCAAGAACCTCCAGTGGCTGCCCATCTACCTCTGCATCAAACAGAAACTCCTTACCATTGGTTTTAAAGTATTCAATCATCTTGCCCCCTCCTTCTGTACCTCACTGATTTCCTACTACAACCTAGCACACTTACTTCACCCCTCTGACAACCTACTCACTGAACCTCGATCTCATCTATCTCACTGCCAACCCTTCACTCCTGTCCTGCCTCTGTCCTCCCACTTAATATCCAACAGACCATCACTCTTCCCACATTCAAAGCCTTAATAAAATTACATATCCTTCTGGAGGCCTTCCCCAACCAAGCCCTCATTTCCCTGACTCCCTATACCTTCTGAGTCAACTGTGCACTTGGACCTGTATCCTTTATTCATCCCACCTTCGGTTCTACAGCACTTATGCACATATTTGTAAATTATTTTAATGTCTACTTCCCCTTGTCAACTGAAAATTCCTTGTGGAAAGGGAATATGTCTACCAACTGTGTTGCATTGCGTTCTCTGAAGCACCTAGTACAGTGCTCTGCACACAGTAAGCACTCCGTGAATACCACTGATTGATTTATTGGTTGGTATTTATTGAGGGCTTACCATAGACAACACTGTACTAAGTGCTTGAGAGAGTACAGTCCAACAAATGTAGACATGTTCCCTGCTCAAGAAGCTCACAGTCTAGAGGGGGAGACAGACATTAATATAAACAAATCATAAATATGTACATAAGTGCTGTTCCCTAAAATCAACCCTACCCCTCCTCAGTTCCTTTCCCTTCCAGACCCATCTTCAACTCTTCCATCCTTCCATCTATGTCTAGAGGAGAGTTCCTGCCTCCCCTCAAAAGCCACCCCCTCCACCTTCGTATCCGACCCCTTCCCTTTGCACCATATCAAAACCCTTGCTCCTCCCTCTTTCCCTCCCTAACTGACATCTTCAACATTCCCTCTCCAGTGGCTTCTTTTCCACTGCTTTCAAAATGCCCATGTCTCCCTTATCCTAAAAAAACCCCTCCCTTGAACCCATGGCTCCCTGCAGTTATCACCCCATTTCCCTTCCTCTCCAAACTCCTTGAGCGAGTTTTCTACACCTGCTGTCTCAAATTCCTCTCCTCCAGTTCTCTTTTTGACCCCCTCCAATCTTGCTTCCATTCCCTTCACTCCCCAGAAGCCACCCTCTCAAAGGTCACCAGTGATCTCCTTCTTGCCAAATTCAACAGCCTCTACTCATCCTAATCCTCCTCGACCTCTCAACTGCCTTCGACACTGTGGACCACCCTTTTCTCTTGGAGATGTTATCCAACCTTGGCTTCACTGAGTCTATCCTCTCCTGGTTCTCCTCATCTCTCTGGCCATTCATTCTCAGTCTCCTTCATGGGCTTCTCCTCTGCCTCCCACCTCCTAACTGTGGGGGTCCATCACGGTTCAGTTCTGGGTCCCCTTCTATTCTCCATCTACACCCACTCCCTTGGAGAACTCATTCTTTCCCATGGTTTCAACTACCAACTCTATGTGGACAATACCCAAATCAACACCTCCAGCCCTGATTTCTCTTCCTGTCTCCAGTCTCATATCTCCTCCTGCCTTCAAAACATCTCTACACGGATGTCCTCCCATCACCTCAAACTTAACATGCCCAAACCAGAGCTCCTTATCTTTCCACCCAAACCCCGTACACCCCATGACTTTCCCATCACTATAGATTGCACCACCACCCTTCCTGTCTCACAAGTCCATAGCCTTGGCATCATCCTTTACTCCTCTCTGTCATTCAACCCACATATTCAATCCATCACTAAATCCTGTCAGTCTCACCTTCACCAACATTGCTAAAATCTGCCCTTTCTTCTCCATCCAAACTGCTACCACATTAATACAATCACTCATCCTATCCCGCCTGGATTACTGCATCAGCCTCCTTGCTGACCTCCCAGCCTCCTGTCTCTCCCCACTGCCCATACTTCACTCTGCTGCCTGGATCATTTTGCTACCAAAATGTTGAGGACATGTTACCCTACACCTCAAAAAACTCCAGTAGTTGCCCATACACCTCTGCATTAAACAAAAACTCCTCACCATTGGCTTTAAAGCACTCCACCATCTTGCCCCCTCCTACTTCAAATCACATATTCAATCTGTCACCAAATACTGTCAGTCAGCTCTGCCACTTGTCAGCTGTGTGACTGTGGGCAAGTCACTTAACTTCTCTGTGCCTCAGTTACCTCATCTGTAAAATGGGGATTAATTTAGAGTCTCACGTGGGACAACCTGATTACCCTATATCTCCCCCAGTGCTTTGCACATAGTAAGCGCTTAACAAATACCAACATTATTATTATTACTTCACCTCTCTTCTCTCCTTCTACAACCCAGCCCACATACTTTGCTCCTCTAGTGCTAACCATCACAGTATGGCTCGATTTCACCTGTTTCGCCGCCAGCTCCTAGCCCACGTCTTGCTTCTGGCCTGGAACGCCCTCCCTCCTCAAATCTGAAAGACAATTACTTTGCCCCTCTTCAAAGCCTTACTGAAGGTACATCTCCCCCAAGAGGCCTTCCCAGACTAAGCCTCACCTTTCCTCATCTAAATCACCCTGAGTTGTTCCCTTTGCTCTTCCCTCCTCCCAGCCCCACAGCACTTATGTACATATCTATAATTTTATTTATTTGTATTGATGTCTGCTTACCCCTGCAAGACTGTAAACTCGTCGTGAGCAGGGAATGTGTGTATTGTTGTATTGTACTCTCCCAAGCACTTAGTACAGTGCTCTGCACACAGTAAGTGTTCAATAAATATGATTAAATTAATGAATGATGAATGTTGTTGGGCTGAGGGTGGGGTCAATATCCAGTTCTTTAAGGGTACTGATCCAAGTGCGTAGGCAACACAGAAGGGAAAGGGAGGAGGGAACATGAGGCTTAGTCAGGGAAGGCCTCTTGGAGGAGATGCAATTTTAATAAGGCTTTGAAAGTAGGGAGAGTGGTGGTCTGTCAGATATGTGGCACGAGGGAGTTCCAGGCCAGAGGCAGGACACGAGCAAAGCTTTGGTGATCTGAGAGACAAGATTGAGGTACACTAAGTAGGTTGGCATTGGAGGAGCAAAGTTTGAGGGCTGGGTTGTAGTAGGAGAGCAGCGAGCTGAGGTAGGAGGGGGCAAAGCGATTGAGTTCTTTAAAGTCTATGGTGAGGAATGTCTGATGCAGAGGTGGGTAGACAAGCACTGGAGGATCATGAGGAGTGGGGAGATGTGAACTGAATGATTTTTTAGAAAAATGGTCCAGGCAGCAGAGTGAAGTATGGACTGGAGTGAGGAGAGGCAAGAGGCAGGGAGGTTAGCAAGTAGGCTGTCAAGGTGGGATAGGGTAAGTGCTTGGATCATTATAGTAGCAGTTTGGATGGAGAAGCAGCATGTCTCAGTGGAAAGAGCCGGGCTTAGGAGTCAGAGGTCATGGGTTCTAATCCTGGTGACGCCACCTGTCAGCTGTGCGACTTTGGGCAAGTCACTTAACTTCTCGGTGCCTCAGTTACCTCATCTGTAAAATGGGTATTAAAACTTTGAGCCTCACGTGGGACAACCTGATTACCCTGAATCTACCCCAGCACTTAGAACAGTGCTCGGCACATAGTAATCGCTTAACAAATACCAACATTATTATTATTATGGAGAGAAAAGGGCAGATTTTAGCTATGTTGTGAATGTTGAACTGACAGTATTTGGTGACAGATTGAATATGTGATTTGAATAAGAGAGATGAGTCAAGGACAATGCCGAGGATATGGTCTTGTGAGACAGGAAGGGTGGTAGTGCTGTCCACAGTTATGGGAAAAACACGAGAAGGATAGAGTTTGGGTGGGAAGATGAGGAGCTCTCTTTTGGACATGCTAAGTTTGAGGTGTCAGGGGGACATCCTAGTTAGGGCTGTCCTGAAGGCAGGAGGAAATTAGAGAATGAAGAGTAGGAGAGAGGTCAGGGCTGGAAATTCTGATACCTAACACCTGCAATAAAAATGGCTGCTCAGTACTAGATAGTTATTGATAGAACACTTCCTAGTGAGAAATGTTTTACAGGAACAAGTATCATAGAAAGTGTTTGTAGCAGAAGTGGTATTTCCTCTGTCCCTACAACAATACAGACAATTAGACCCCTGGAAGTCACTTTCAGACAGTTCCAACTGTGTTAATAATTCCCCTTACTTCTGTGAGGTTGCTTCCAAGTTGAATAGGTAGGTAGAAAAATGTACCCTACATTGGCCCAAAGATTTTTGGCCAGAGCGAATCAGAATTATGGCACTGGAAAGAACTTTGAGAGGTATCTAAAATATGCTCCTGCCTTAAGGTAAGAACATATTTGAACTCTCAGCTAGATGTAAATCTCCAATTCATAAAAGCCCACAGAAGAAACATAGTTACCATTCCTCTGTCTTAGCACTTTACTGGTAGGAAGTTCTTCCTTGGGGAAGGAGAAAAGAAGGGAAAGGAAGGTAGATGGGGAGAGGGAGATCGAGGAATGGGGGGGGGGGGAGGGGAGAAAGGGAGGGAAAGGGCTCCTAGAAGCACTCCCTCAAACTAGGATAGAATCCACTGGCAACTTAACCTGTTTAAAACAAGCCGACCTAAACTGGCATTCTGCTCATGTTTCCACTATTCTAAAAAACCCTCCCTTGAACCCACGCCCCCTTCCAGTTATCACATCATCTTGCTCATACCATTCCTTTCCAAAATCCTTGAGTGAGTTTTCTACACCCACTACCTCCATTTCCTCTCCTTGAATTCTGTCCTTGATCCCCTCCAATCTGGCTCTGCCCACTTCACACCACCAAAACCGCTCTCTCAAAGGTCACCAATGATCTCCTTGCTAAATCCAAAGGCCAATACTCCATCCTAATCCTCCTTGACTACTTAACTGCCTTTGACAGTGTGGACCACTTCCTTCCTCTGGAAACATTATCCAACTTTGGATTCACTGACACTGTCCTCTCTTGGTTCTCCTCCTAGCTCTCTGACCGCTCATTCTCAGTCTCTCTCACAGGCTCTTCCTCTGCCCCTCTAGATTGTAAGCTCATTGTAGGCAGGGAATGTGCCTGTTTATTGTTATATTATATTCTCACAAGTGCTTAGTACAGTGCTGTGCACACAGTAAGAGCTCAATAAATATGATTGACTGACCACGGGAGTCCCTCAAGGCTCCGTTCTGGTCCACCCCCTTGGAGAACTCATACGCTCTCCCCATCTTCAAAGCCTTATTAGAAGCACATCTCCAAGAGGCCTTCCCTGACTAAGCCCTCATTTCATCTTCTCTAACTCCTCCAACCCCTCCCTCAGCCCCACAACGTTTATGTACATATCCATAATTTATTTATATTAATGTCTGTCTCCCTCCCTTGACTAAAGCCTGTTGTAGGCAGGGAAAGTGTCTATCAACTCTGTAGACTCCTAAATGCTTAGTATAGTGCTCACACACAGTAAGTACTCAAAAAATACCCCTGATTGATAGATTACAGTGGCTCTTAGGGACTAGAAAAAACTGGTTGAAAAAGGAGGAGGATCTTGACAAAGTCAACAAGGAGAATTCATTCAATAGTATTTATTGAGCGCTTACTATGTGCAAAGCACTGGACTAAGCGCTTGGAATGTAGAATTCGGCAAACAGATAAAGACAATCCCTGCCCATTGATGGGCTTACAGTCTAATCGGGGGAGACAGACAGACAAAAACAACAAGCAATAAATAGAATCAAGGGGATGTACATCTCATTAACAAAATAAATAGGGTAATAAAAATATATACCAATAAGCAGACAAATCTTTGGTCCTGGGTCTTCTGGTGAGGTGTGCCCAGGATGCACAGAGTTTTCCTGGCCTGGGGAAAGGGAGGAGTGAAGTACACTGGTCAGAATCTGAATTCAAAATCTCATTGTCAAATATTACAATCTAGTTGCTCTACCAGTCTATTCCACAGAGCAGCCAAATCCTCCCTTCTCCCTCCATGCCTGGATGAGTCTGCTCCAAATCCCCACTAGCACAAATTTAATCTACTTGAGGAGCCAGAGTTTCTGGTCTCAGAGAATCACTGTTGGGTATGCAGGGAGAGAGGCAGTAATCACACTAGATCATCTTCCAAACTCAACTCTCAATCTGACTTCCATAATGTCCAGATTCAGATCTACTCACATTTTCTTTAGAATTGCATTATGATTAAGAATGTATCCGAGAAACGGACTGTATGTATTGTCAAGCCACTGACCTCAGGGCTAATGTGGAACTCTTTCCTGGGCTTGGCATTTTCCTGCTTATGACAACCTCCAAGAAGTCATCCAAGTTTTCTGGACTTCACTTTCTCCATCTGGAAAATGGACAGCGGAATCCTATTTGTGGCCTAAGAATTGACCAGAGTGCTGAGCTCTGAGGACCAAGTTCCTCCCAGCCTTTAGGTGAGGGTCTGTAGCGAGTGCTACTGGACCTCAAGGTCCTTCTCCACTCATTATTCCATAATAATGTTGGTATTTGTTAAGCGCTTACTATGTGCAGAGCACTGTTCTAAGCGCTGGGGCAGATACAGGGTAATCAGATTGTCCTACATGAGGCTCACAGTCTTAATCCCCATTTTACAGATGAGGTAACTGAGGCCTAGGGAAGTTAAGTGACTTGCCCACAGTCACACAGCTGCCAAGTGGCAGAGCCAGGATTTGAACCCATGACGTCTGACTCCCAAGCCCGTGCTCTTTCCTCTGAGCCACGCTGCTTCCCTAACCCTAACTGCGTCATTCCATGACCCAGTGCCCATGGTATGATAGCAGAGAAGAGAATGGCAGGGTGGGTGGCAAGTACGATTCTCAGGCACCCCTAGGACTGGAGTTTGGGGCTTTGAGGGATGGCCGTTCACCTCCTCATTACTCTCGACTGAAGTAAAACCATCATTTTGGTTTCTCTTACCACAGGGATCCAAAGCACTTTTCGTAGCCCCCAAGGGAACACAGTCGAAGTTGTCAAATCACCCCCAGTAGAGATTTGTGTGGTGGAGGCAATTACCCTTGGAAATAGATTCAGATCTTTCTCTTCCAGGCCAGTTTGAACTTAATCAAGCAGGAAGCTTAGTAGTCAAGAGTGCAGCTTATCAGCATTAATGTGACACATTTTACAGGCCATTCATCCACTATCATAATGTTTCCTCCTGTAAACACTAAATGAAAAGGAAACTGGCCTGGTAAGCGAAGTTCCAGAAGAGGAAATTGCTTTGTTCAGTTCCCAAGAGCCCATGACTGCCCCTTTCTTCAATGCTGATGTAGCTGTATTCCAGTCAGTAAACTGTTTCCCCTCTTTGTGTCTTGGCTTTTTTTCCTTCCCCCATCTCCCCTTGGTCAAAGGTGGTTCCCCATCCACTTACCAGATGCAGGTCCAGTAGGGACAGAACTTTTCAGGATTGGGGCAGAAGGAGAGGGGAAGGGAGGGAGAGGGCTGCCTGGCTGTGGGAGCAACTTTCCAGAATGTGCTACAGCTCCTGGGAATCTCAGCCAGCGGAATAACAGCTCATGGTAACGGTCAGCCTAGTGAAGGCCTGGACCTGTGTTCTCAAGCCTTGCACAGAGGGAGAGTTTAGCTGATGCTGTCAAGTCAAAATTAGCTGCAGCTGGGTAGAGTTCAGTCATCCAGGAACTGGGGCCCTCAAATGCTAAACCACCAAACAGACTGCTCATTTCAGGGTACTAATCTACTAGTCAGGGAGTATGAGATTATCCCATTAGTGAAAATTTGGGTAGCAAGCAAAGAAGGCTAACACCTGTTGAAATTATTGGGATTATTGATGTTATTGTCCTCCAAACAGAAGAGGCAAATCTGATATAAGCAAGGGCAGCCTAGTAACATATTTTTCAATTGAGGGATTTCAAAAATTTTTGCCGGGCACCATAATAATAACAATGTTGGTATTTGTTAAGCGCTTACTATGTGCCAAGCACTGTTCTAAGCGCTGGGGTAGATACAGGGTAATCAGGTTGTCCCACATGAGGCTCACAGTTAATCCCCATTTTACAGATGAGGTAACTGAGGCACAGAGAAGTTAAGTGACTTGCCCACAGTCACACAGCTGACAAGTGGCAGAGCTGGGATTCGAACTCATGACCTCTAACTGCCAAGCCAGTGCTCTTTCCACTGAGCCACCACTGACATAAAGGGCTGTCCCTTCTGAACTCACATGGCATCTTCTTCTGGAGGAGAGCAGAGCTCTGGCTCCAATTTCCTAAAGTGACATATTCAAATCCCCTTCATTTCCAGCCAGCTTTCTCAGACCTGGCCCAACCTAGCCCAAGTCGCTCCGCTGTACTCTGCTCTAATGGGAGGCCTAGAACATCTGGAGCCAGTTGCTTGGTGAGGAAAATTACTCCTCAGTTTCAACTACTCCCTGTGACCCTCTCTGGGGAAAGTGCATAGATGGGCTACCAAGGTAATCTGGAGTATGGACCAATTCCCAGATGAGGTTAGACTGAAAAGCTTAAGTCTCTTCAGTCTGGAAAGACTAAGGCTAAAAGGAGACATGCTTGAAGTTTACAAAATTGTGAAGGGTGTGGATGGGGTGAACAGTGGGAGGGGATAGAGGCAGTGGACACCCATTGAAGCATGAAAGTAGTAGGTTCAAAACAAACTGCTTCACTCAGTGGGCAATAAACAGGAAGGTGTGCAGGCTGCAAATTCGAACAGGTTCCAGAGGGGTTTCAATACACTGCACAGACAAGCACTCATAATGGGTTACCAGAGGCTTGGCTTCCATTACATTGTCCTCTCCCGGTTCCCCTCCTATCTCTCTGGTGGCTCACTCTCCATCTCTTTCTTAGGCGCCTCCTCTGCCTCCCATTCCCTATTTGTGGGAGTCCCTCAAGACTCAGTTCTCGGTCCCCTTTTATTCTCCATCTACACCCACCTCCCATGAAAAACTCACTGGCTCATTGATGACAAGCAGCATGTTATAGTGGATAGAGAATGGGCCTGGGAATCAGAAGGTCTTGGGTTCTAATCCTGACTCTGCCACTTGTTGGCTGTGTGGCCTTGGGAAAGTCACTTCACTTCTCCATGCCTCAGTTATCTCATCTGTAAAATGGGGATTGAGACTGTGAGCTCCACGTGGTACAGGGACTGTGTCCATCCTGGTTTGCTTGTATCCACCCCGGGGCTTAGTTCAGTGCCTGGTACATACTAATAACTTAACAAGTAACATGATAGATGATGCTCAAATCTACATCTCCAACCCTGACCGCTTTCCACCTCTGTAGTCTCACATTTCCTCATATTTGTTTAGCACTTACTATCTGCCAGGTACTGTACTAAGTGCTGGGGTAGGTACAAGACAATCAGGTTGGATCCAGTCCATGTCCCACATGGGGCTCACAGTCTTAATCCCCATTTTACAGATGAAGTAACCGAGGCATAGAGAAGTAAAGTGACTTTCCCAAGGCCACACAGAAGGCAGGTAGTGGAGCAGGGATTAGAACCCGGGTCCTCTGACACCTAGGCCCGTACTCTTTCTGCTAGGTCACGCTACTTCTTGGCCTTCTTCCTCCTGCCTTCAGGACATCACTATCTGGATGTTCCACTGACACCTCATACTAAACATGTCCACTCATCTTTTCATCCAAACTTTGGAGCTTGCTCCAGGGCTTACTACACTCTGCCATCTGGACCATTTTTCTAAAAAAATGTTCAGTTCACATTTCTCCACTTCTCAAGAACCTGGAGAAACAACTTGACCTAGTGACAAGAGCACAGGCCTGGGAATCAGAGGGTGTGGGTTCTAATCCCAGCTCTGCCATTGTCTGCTGTGTGACCTTGGACAAGTCACTTAACCTCTCTGAGCTTCAGTTTCCTCATCTGTAAAATGGGGATTAAATCCTAGAGATAAATGCAGGATACTCAAGCTGAATACAGTCCCTGTCCCACACGGGGTTCACAGTCTAAGTGGGAGGGAGAACAGGTATTGAATCCTTATTTTACAGGTGAGTAAACTTAGGCACGAAGAAGTGAGATGAATTGTTCAAAGTCACACAGCAAGCAAGTGGCAGAGCTGGGATTAGAACTCAGGTCCTCTGATGCCCAGGCCCAGGCTCTTTCCACTAGGCCATGCTACTTCTCAGATCTTGTCTGTCTCACCAACTCCTTGCCCACATCCTCCTGATCTGGAATTCCCTCCCCTTCCATTATACTACAGACCACCACTCTCCCCACCTTCATAGCCTTATTTAAATCACATCTCCACCAAGAGGTCTTCACTGATTAAGCCCTCATTTCCCCCACTCCCTCTCCCTTCTGTATCGCCTGTGCACTTTGCACTTGAAAATAAGTGCTTAAAAGTACCACACTTATAATTATTATCCAGGTACAGTAAGTAGGTTGGCATTGGAGGAACAAAGCTTGTGGGCTGGGATACAGTAGGAAACCAGCAAGGTAAAATGAGAGCGGGGGAGCTGATTGAGTGTTTTAAAGCTTATCTGTTTGATGCAGAAATAGATGGGCAACCACTATGTTTTTTTAAAAAGTATTTGTTAAGTGCTTACTATGAGCCAAGCACTGTTCTAAACCCTAGAGTAGATATAAGGTTATCAAGTTGGACACAGTCCTTGTACCCCTTAGGACTCACAGTCTAGGTAGGAAGAAGCATGATCTAATCCCCATTTCACAGATGAGGAAACTGAGGCTCAGAGAAACTGTGACTTGTCCAAGATCACGCAGCAGACAAATGGCAGAGCTGGGATTAGAACCCAGGTCCTCTGACTCCCAGGAGTATGCTCTTTCCACTAGTCCACACTACTTCTATACTTCTTCCAGACCCAGGCCTGAGAGAAAATGGCCCTGTCTTGAAGGAAATTAGGCTGAGGGGAAGTAAGAATTTTCATGAGAATTGAAAACTAGTCTCATAGGTCTATCTTTCTTCAGGCTTTTTGTTGCCAGAGGCATTTTCCCTTGTAGCTTGGAAAAGCCCTTAGGACCGGGGAAAATTTGCAAGATGAGATTGTTTTGAACTTGCCTGTGAGACTGATACCCCCAGGAGCTGCAGGGATTATTCAGAACATAAACAGTTGAAGTGCACACTTTATTTGAAAGTCCTCAGGATTATGAGGGATTCACCTCATAAGGGATGGTGTCTGACATGTCCCTAGTTACAGTGATTCCCTTCCATTAAACCTCATCATGGATTTGAACAAGTACTAAGACTATCTGTAACACATGTAGTGCCCTCTCAACTTTTAAACCTGACTGAAACAAAATTCAGATTCATACCCTGTCTACTAACCCTTTCTCCTGGAAACATTATCCAACCTCGGCTTCACTGACACTCTCCTCTCCTGGTTCTCCTCCAATCCCTCCGGTCATTCAGTCTCTTTTGCGGGCTCCTCCTCTGCCTCCCACCCCATAACTTTGGTGTCCCTCAAGCTTCAGTTGTGGGTCCCCTTCTATTCTCCATCTACACCCACTCCCTTGGAGAACTCATTCACTCACTTGGCTTAAACTACCACCTCCATATCTATATCTCCAGCCCTGATCTCTTTCCCTCTGCAGTCTTGCATTTCCTCCTGCCTTCAAGACATCTCAACTTGGATGTCCTCCCATCACCTCAAACTTAACATGTCAAAAACAGAACTCCTTATCTTCCCACCCAAACCCTGTCCTTCCCCTGACTTTCTCATCATTGTAGACAACACCACCATCCTTCCTAACTCACAAGCCCATAACCTTGGCATTGTCCTTGACTCATCTCTCTCATTCAACCCAAATAATCACTAAATCTTCTCGGTTCAACCTCCACAACATCACTAAAATCCATCCCTTCCCCTCCATCCAAACCGCTACTATGTTAATCCAAGCACTTATCCTATCCTGCTTTGATTACTATATCAGCCTTCTTGCTGACCTCTCTGCCTCCTATCTCTCCCCACTTCAGTCCATACTTCACTCTGCTGCCCGGATCACTTTTCTACAAAAATGTTCAGTCCATGTTTCCTCATTCCTCAAGAACCTCCAAGTGGTTGCTCATCCACCTCCACATCAAACAGAAACTCCTTACCATCGGCTTTAAAGCACTCAATTACCGTGACCCCTACTACCTTACCTTGCTGCTCTCCTTCTACAACCCAGGCCACACAATTCGCTCCTCTAATGCCAACCTACTTACTATAACTCAACCTCATCTATCTCGCTGCTGACCTCTTGCCCACGTCCTGACTCTATTCTGGAATGTCCTCCCTCTTCATATCTGACAGACAATTTCTCTCCCCCTCCTTCAAAGCCTTAATGAAGGCACATCTCCTAAGCCCTCTTTTCCTTTTCTTCCACTCCCTTCTGCATCCTCCTGACTTCCTCTCTTAATTCATCACCCCCTCCCAGCCCCACAGCACTTATGCACATATCCATAATTTATGTATTTACATTAATGTCTGTCTCCCCCTCTAGACTGTAAACTCATTGTGGGCAGGGAATGTGTCTGTTTTATTGCTATATTGTGCTCTCCCAAATGCTTGGTACAGTGCTCTGCACACAGTAAACTCTCAATAAATACAATTGATTGATTGATTGATGCCCTGTGTTAGGTAAGGAATACTGGACCCATTATACTCTGATTGTGATAATTAGCCAGTGTTGTTGTGGGGGTTTTTTAAAGACAATTATTACCTTTGGTTTGACAGTTTCTAACTTCATTAGCAGTCACAGCTGCTGGCATCATTATTCTGATTAGTTACCTTGAATTGCTTTGAAAAAGACAATTATCATCAGTCCTTATCCATCAGTTCCACATCAGAAGGAGGAAGTTATTGTTGGGGCTGAGTTGGATTTAGAAAACAAACAGGAGCATGAGGCAGCAGAGCTCACACCTTCTTGCATCACAACACTTTAAATACGGCTGTTACTCTTCGAGGCGGGGCATGACAGAATCTCATAAGCAGATGGTCCTGAACAGCAGGGAATTGATGCAGCGACTCAACCAGGCAAAATGATACTGAGTGGTTGGAAAGGATTTTTTTATGGTAAATTACCCATCTTGCTTGCACTTCACACCTGACAGTGGGCAGGTGTTTGAGGGTCATGGGTTGAAGGTCTGATATCACCTACACAAATGGCCCTGGGATTCCTATGGTTTGGGGGATGGAAAAGCCGGTACCAGGTTATAAGCCCCGGGGATCAATTGATCAATGGTATTAATTGAACACTTATTTTGTGCAGAGCACTGTGCTAAGTGCCTGGACAAGTAAGCATGATCTCTGCCCTCAAGGAGCTTACAGTTTAGCATGGGCTGCTTGATAGTCATTGACTCCCTGACCAACTGGGTACTGGCCTCTTTATTTAACTGGTGACACTATGAATGGCTGGAAAAGTTTGAGATGCATCTTATCAGTAGGTCAGTGTCTTAATGTTTATATTAATGCCTGTCCCTCTAGACTGTAAGCTTATTGTGGGCAGGGAATGTGTCTGTTGTATTGTTATATTGTACTCTCCCAAGCGCTTAGTAGAGTGCTCTGCACACAATAAGTGTTCAATAAATACTATTGACTGATTGACTGCCATGAGTATTCTTGGGGCAGACTTGGAGAGTAATTTGTGAATTTGGGCTCCACTGATGGGGTTTTGGTGCTTTAGTTTGGAGGTACTGATAAGCACTAATGTTGACCTTCCTTCTGGAAGCTTGGGGCAGAAATTACGTTTCCTTCTGAAAAATTTTCACAAAGGCCTGCATACTTACTCTATGCAGACACATCCAGAGAGTCTGTGACCTAAGGACATTCTCTCCACCACAGGCAAGAGCCAAGCTTCTGCCTCAGAAGTTGGGACTCTGAGGATTTCTCAGATAGAGGATCTTCTTCAAGCCCCATCTCTGAGACTCCATAACATCCTAACCATGCCAGAAAAAAGCTGCACTGAGTGATCTTCATCTCCATCTTACTCCTCAGTATTTATGAAATACCTTCATGCCTAGTGCACTAGGCTGGCACTGTTCGAAATGAGTCATACTGACCTGGTCTCTGCCTTCTGGAAACTTTTTCAACAAAGTTTGGACAAACAAAAAGGACAAAACAGAAACAGATCCACATTCAGCTGTACAAATATTAGATACTGAGCCATTTAAAAGCAAATCCTGTTTTCTTAGGTGTGTGGGTGTTGGGATGGTTTGTCTTCAAGACGGGGAAAGTCTCAAAGGCAGGCGGTCCTGTGGACAGCCAGAACAAGGAGTAGAAGAGAGCAGAATTAACAGCGTTATACCATGTCAGTGAAACAGTTATTTGTTATTTCATAAAACCTGGATGTGGAGGAAAGGTATATAACAGCCTGCTGGGAAAGATCTACAAGTACCAAGCTGAGCCACAAGCCCTCTCTTCTGAGCACATCTTCTGGAAAATCTCAGTCAAACACAGCATTTTCCCCATTTCTTCCTTTCCCTCCTCCATCCCCATGTCCACCACCCAACCAGGGGCACAGGTGGCCACCAGCTGATTTTGTTCACCTCACTTTCAGTGTCAGAAGCTGCTGCTGTCCCACCAAACTCTATTTAGAAATGCTAATCTGGTTTCGACTTCTGTCATCTGGTATTGATCACTTTCCTTATTGATCAATTTCCTTCCTGAGAACTTGTTTGCTACCAAGGATCAATTTTTTGGCTGTTCCCCTTTCCCTAAACTTCAGTGACTCTCCCATTTCCCCACTGTCACTGTATTGTTACGCTGGTTCAGTATTATAAGTGCCACGCGATGATGCCAACGAATGTCAAAATGGTGGCTCTGGGTTCCAGGGCTTCTTTTTGGGCTCCTTTACATCTCTTGTATTAACATAAGCCCTTAATACAGTTTAACAGAGAGAAGACTTGGTAAATACTATGGATTGATGGCCAAAACTAAACTCCTGATCTTCCCTCCTCCTAATTTTCCCATCTCAGTCGACAAAACCACCATCCTCCCTGACCCATCTCTGTCTCCTCACTGTCTTTTAATGCTTACATTGATTCTTTTATTAACTCCTACCAGTTTTTCCTTTCCACCATTTTCCAGATCTGTCCCTTCTTCTCCACACTTAAATTACTACTCTGGTCCAGGGCTTGTCATCTTCTGATTGCATCAGCCTCTTCCCCATGAAACAGGAATGCCAGGCAATTAACTCTAAGGTCTTCAATCAGCTTTCTCCCCACTACTTATCCTCATTCCTCCCCCACTTCACCCTAGATCATACACTTCACTATTCTCAAGCCAACCTACTCACTGTGCCTCATTCTTGTCACTCACACCCCTCCCCTCTTGCTCACATCCTCCCTCCTGCTTGGAACTTCCTCACCAATCCTGTCCCACAGACCTCTGCTCTCTTCATATTCAAAGTCCTTCTGAAATCGTACCTCCTCCTGGAGGTCTTCTCTGATTCATGTCATCTCCCTATGCTATTTTCCCTCCCATGCTCCCTAAGCACTTAAGTACTGACCCTATCCTCACCTCCTCAGCACTTATGTTCTTTTCTTTAACATTTGTTGATTTTCCCTACCTGTAATTTATTTTAGTGTTGGTCTCCTTTCCTAGACTGCAAGCTCCTTGAGGGCAGGAATTGTATGTTAACGCTATTTTACTTTCTCACACACTCAATACATACTTTTGATAATGATGATGATGATAGTATTTGTTAAGTGCTAACTATGTGGCAAGCAATGTATTAACCGCTGTGCTAGATATAAGATAATCAGACTGGACACAGTGCCTGTCCCACATGAGGCTCACAGTCTAAGTGGGAGGGAGAAGAAGTATTGAATCCCCATTTTACAGATGTGGAAACTGAGGCACAGAGAAGTTAACTGACTTGCCCAAGGCCATGTACAGCAGGTAAATTGCTAAAGTGGGATTAGAATCCAGGTCCTATGACTCCTAGGCCTGTGCTTTTTCTGCTAGGCCATGCTGCTTCCCACGCTGCTTTTGAAGAAACTGAAACTTTCCCAACTGTCAGTGAACTAAAATTCTGACTGCTCCTTTGGTTCAAAATCATGTTTTTGTTTGAAAGTGCCAAGCAGACCTGGCCCTCAATCAGAGCTGCCCACTAGCTCCCTTTCCTGAGTTCATCAAGGCGCTATGGAAAACCCCATGAGCAACGCGGTGACCATCTGTTTTACAAACACATTTCAGCGAGAACCAAGCCCCGGGATTGAGCCAACGGCCAAGAGCTGCCAGTCTCGGAGGACGGGAGGCTCCGTCAGCCTCGGTCCAGAGGCTTTTGGAAGTTCTGCTGCCTCTGCTTTTTAATTTCAGTGGTATCCAGGATGGCTGGCATTCGGACTGGTGGATCTCTTTGATCTACCGCTCCATCATGGGATCAAGGGCAGAGAGCCTCTTCTGGAGCTCCTCCACATTCCAACTCCTAAGAAATTCATAGTACCCATCCTTTAGTACTTTGCAATCTGTTGTATTCTTAATTGGGCCAGGTACATTCTTTCCACAGCTGTGGATCTGATTTTGCTTTTCTTTTTGTTCAAAGAATTCAAGAAAAGGTGGTTTTGCAGGCTGCATGGCCTTCATCCCTTCTTTGTATAGTTCCTTCTTCCTCCTCTTCGTTAGTGTTAATAATTGTGGTCTTTTGTTAAGGGCTTACTAAGTGTCAAACACTGTACTAATAGATGGGGTAGATACAACATCATCAGGTCCCACATGGGGCTCACAGTCTAAGTGGGAGAGAGAAAAGGGAGTGAAACGCCATTTTGCAGATGAGGGGATGGAGGCATACAGATAAGTTAAGTGATTGTCCCAAGGTCACACAGCAGACAAATGGCAGAGCCGGGATTAGATCCTAGGTCCTCTGACTCCCAGGCCCATACTCTTTCCACAAGGCCACACTGCTTCCCACTGGGACGGCAATGTGTCGTCTTGTTCTATCATGGTGTTGCCTACGTCACTCACCATGCTGGCAGCTTGAACTGTGCCCATCTCATCTCCAGCTGCTTGGACCATTGTACCGGAGTCAGTCTCATCTAATTCTGAGGGTTTTTTTTAACTTTTTTTTAAGCTCTTACTATGTTCCAGGCACTGAACTAAATACTGGGGTAGATACAAGCTAATCAGGTTGGACACAGTCCTTGTCGCACATGGGCTCACTGTCTTAACCCCCATTTTCCAGGCGAGGTAACTGAGGCACAGAGAAGTTAAGTAGTTGCCCAAGGTCACACAGCAGACAAATGGTGGAGCCGGGATGAGAAACCACTTCCACTTCATGGTGCTGCACTTCCTGGCATTTCAGTTTCACATCCATGGCTTCATTAAGTCCTGTAGTGTTGACACTTCCTGGGTACTCTTGACAAATGGATGCTGGAGGAGTTGAGTTGCTGTGGCTCTCTGGTCAGGGCTCTTCACAAGATCCTGCTTCACAAAATAGGTGAAGTTGTCCAACCAGCGCTCTGGTTTTCAGAATGTGGGCAGAGCACTCATGGGACTCATGAAAATTGTCCTCATTGTATAAATATATCAGCAAAGGTTTTTTTTCATAATCTAATAATATATGAAAGAGAGCCAGCACCACGACCATGCCTGTGAGAAGCTGCATGGCCGAGTGGATAGAGCAAGGGCCTGGGAGTCAGAAGGACATGGCTACTAATCCAAACTCTGTCACCTGTCCGCTGGATGATCCTGGTCAAGTCACTTCACTTCTCTGGACCTCAGTTACCTCAACTGTAAAATGGGGATTAAGGGTGTGAGCCCCATGTGGGATAGAGACTGTGTCCAACCTGATTAACTTGTATCTACCCCAGGGCTTAGAACAGTTCCTGGCACAAAGTAAGCGCTTAACAAGTACCATAATTATTATTGTTATATATAGTGATCTACTTTCTCTACTTATTTATTCATTTATTCATCTTTTCCTACTCTTACCAGCTGTAGTTTTGTTCTCCTGCTCCCTCTATTTGTCTCTCCTGGTAGATTACAAGCTTCTTGAGAGCAGGGATCCTCCCTTTTACTTCTATTTTACTCTCCCAAGCACTGGCACAGTGCTCTGCCCAAACTGGTGCTTAATAAATGCTATTGATTGATTGGTTAGCTTTCTCCCTGGGAAAGGCTACAACTGATTCTGAAGCTCAGTGTGTCCATATCCTCATTCATTCCCATTAAATTTTGAACTTAGCCCTAGGCGTCTATTTACTTTCCAACGCAGCACTGACTTTTAACCCCTTTCTCTTTTTCCTTCCCTATTGCCTGCTTTGCTTTTCCTCCAATCACTCTCTCCTCTCCTTTCTGCCCGTCCCCCCTGCCCCCATGTTTCTCACCCTAATCTTTTGCATCTCCAGGTCTCTACTTCCTACTTTCTGGATAGTAGTCATTAAGCATTGATCACTGACTTGCTGACACATCACAGAGGATTAATTTCACATGACAATTGTTCTTGGAGAAAGCAGGGGCTGATCTGGGCTGTCAACCTTCAGGGAGTGTCATGAAACAGAGGAGGACATGGCACTATGAAGGGCTTGAGAGTACACAAGAGAATTAGTAGACATGATCCATGAACTTACAGAGCATTGCACTCAGTGACAGATCTGGAATAAAACCCAGATGTCCTGACACCCAGACTTGTGCTCTGGGTTTAAAGATTCAAAATGTGACTTGGATCCCAGGTAAATCCTTAAAATGAAAGATTGTTTTATACGGAATATAGAATAATACCTTGAATCTCTGTATACCCTGATTATCCGTGAGTTCATTCATCTTACTTTCTCCTTGGAAGGGAATAAAGAAAGGAGGGGAATTGTTATTTACATTTTACTGATATAGACATAATAATACTAACACCACAGCTAATAACAGTGACATTCGTTAAGTCCTTATTGCATGTCAGACACTATATTCATTCAATTGTATATTCTGAGTGCTTATTGAGTGCAAAGCATGTACTAAGCTCCTGGGAGAGTACTATATAAAAATGTCATTGATGGATGTACTTAGTGCTGGGGTAGATAAAAGATAATTAGGTCGGACCCAGTCCTTGTCCCATATGGGGCTCACAGTCAAAGTAGGAGTGAGGACAGGTATTGAAACCCCATTTTACGTATAAGAAAACTGTGGCTCAGGGAAGTTAAGCAATTTGCTCAAGGTCACCCAGCAAGATGGGGGAGGAACAGGGTCTAGGACCCAGGTCTTTCCTTACCTAATCTAACCACAGAGATGCATAGCCTAAACAGCAGAACCTCAGGGGCTTCCCAAGAGTCTGAGATGATGCCCAGCTCAGCCACTGACCTCCATTTGGATGCTGGCAGCAGGTGTCGGGCCATTTCCTGGCCCTGTCTCCTGGCTGCCAGCACCGAGGTGGAGCCCAGCCAGAGAGAGCAGATGGGAGTCCCTGAGACCAAGACTCCACCCCCAATAACAGTTTTCACCACCCAGCTGAGTTCTAACCCAGCAAGAATGGAGCTGAAGAACCGATAAGGACAGTGAAATTGAGATCAACTGCCAGGGCAGGGACCGAAGCTGCCCCCTCTTCCATCCCATTGTCCCCACACTTCTCAGAATAGTTTGGTTTGACTGTTTCCCGCTTTAATAATAATGATAGTAATAATTTAGTAGCATTTGTTAAGCATTTACTAGGAGCCAAGCACTGCACTAAGCACTGTGGTAGATAGAAGGTAATTGGGTCTCATGACAGACCTAATCCCCTGGATCTCTGGCTGGGACTCCACATTTTTCTTCCTCATTTCATCCTTCCTGAGCAAGGCAGAATGCATCTTCAAGGAAGGATCAGCACCAAATATGGCTTTTTCATTTCCTTGCTTTAGGAAAGGGGAAAGTAACAAGTGGGCACTTTCAGGGTTTCTCAGCCCACCCAGAACCTTGGAGATGATGCTCATTCAACACAGACTGACCATGCTAATGCTGATTTCTCCTTTACTAATAGGTATTGTACCTATGATGTACATCAACCTACATCAACACTGTCTCCTCCCTCCGATGGTAAACTGCTCAAGGGCAGGGATCGATCAGTGGTATTTATTGAGTTCTTACTATGTGTAGAGCACTATACTAAGCTCTTGGGAGAGTACAGTGCAATAGAGTTGGTAAAGATAATCCCTGCTCTCAAAGAGTTTACAGTCTACAGGGGGAGACAGACATTAAAATAAATTATAGATAGGGAAAATAGTAGAGTATAAGGATATGTACATAAGTGATGTGGGGCTGGGGTGAGTATCAAAATGCTTAAGAGGAACATAGCCAATTGCATAGGAGATGCAGACAGGAGGGCAGGTAGGTGGAAATGAGGGCTTAGTCTGGGAAGGACTTTGGAGGAGATGTGATTTTAGGAGAACTTTGAAGGTGGCGAGAGTGATGGTCTGTTGGATGGAAAAGAGGATGGAAGGAATTCCAGGCTAGAGGCAGGATATTGGCATGGGGTCTATAAAGAAGAACAAAGAATCAGCTGACATTAGAGGAGCAAAGTGTGTGGGCTGGGTTATAGTAGAAAATCAGTGAGGTGAGGGTAGGAGGGGGCAAGGTGATTAGGTGCTTTACAGCCCACGGTAAGGAGTTTCTGTTTGATGCAGAGGTGGATAGACAACTATTGGAGGTTTTTGAGGAGTGGGGAGATATGGAGTGAACACTTTTTTAAAAAAAATGATCTGGGTAGCAGAGTGTAGAAAGGACAGGAGTTGGGAGAGACAGGAGGCAGAGAGGTCAGTGAGAAGGCTGATTCAGTAGTCAAGGCAGGATAAGATAAGTGTTTGGATCAGCATGATAGCAGTTGGGACAGAGAGGAAAGGGTGGATTTTAGCAATGTCGTGTAGGTGGAACCGACAGGATTTAGTACAGATCGAAAATGTGGGTTGAATGAGAGCCCTCTTTTGCTTCTTCTGTTCGTCCCCTAGCACCTAGTAGAGGGCTTCGTGCCCTCTGGATAATTCAAATCCACCTTGAGGATACAGATAATTTGTCTCCACAGTCAGAGATTTTAAAATTTGCCCCCACCCCGAGGCAAGACAGAGATACACAGCTATAGCCCACAGACACAGCCCCGTGCTTAGCTACATAGCACACAGAAGCATCAACGAGGTAGCCTCCCAGTTCAAAGGGTCTCATTCATAGCTGGGTGATCAGAAGAGATCATTTTCAAACCTCTAGCCATGAAAATAAATGAAACAGTGGGATTTGGCTTGTGTTCAATGGGCTCAGGAGAACAAGATTGATAGGGTGCTTGACAAGCATCTGTCAGTAAGGTTTTCTCTCTGCTGAAGGAGACGTGCTTTTCTATTGGGATCCTTAAACTCTGGGTGGTTGAAATTCTTGAGAGAATGTTTGTCTCGGCAGGCAGAGATCAGTGACTCCGCTTCATCACTTTGAACATTCAAACGAGAACCTAAATTTTACTGACAGCCTGTGTTTACAAAGAAAGCCAGAAAAGCTGAAATCAGCGATCAATTAATGATTGGAAATAATGTAATTTAAAGAAAAGGACTACATTTCCATTATATCAAGAAGGTAGGTTTAAATTGCTAGCCAGTAAGGGAAAATGGGAAGTGGTGGGGAAATGGACCTCGTGATTCCAAAATGAAGAAGTGAAAAATTCAAAAGCCCATCTGTGTAATCAATCAATCATATTTATTGAGCACTTGCTGTGTGCAGAGCACTATACTAAGCACTTGGGAGAGTACAGTGTAACAATACAACAAACCCATTGCATTTCTGTATGTTTCTGAGTTTTTCTCTCAAAGAGAAACTGTACTTCAAAAGGCATTTGCAAAAATAGCTGTAACCATTGGTAAATTCTTGGCAATCACAGTTTTTCAAATTGGTCTTGGGGTCCAAAATGATCCCCAGCTTGTCACCTGAGGGTTAATATCAAGTGGATAATCATTTTAGTTTTGCAATTTGCCAGGAGCTTTTATTTACAGAGCAAACATATTTATTGGACTGAGAGAAGCATGCATCGTGGAACTCATGCTACTAATTTCATGCCCAAAATGATATCAATAAATAGATGTGCACATTCTCAAGAGGCCTCCTGCACTTGATTTCAAGCAGCTGCAGCGTCAAAGTTCAACAGGCTATTGATATTTGGACAAATTGCAAAACTGACAAGTCTTCCTATGCTGCAGCTGATTGCATTAAAATGCGATGCCAAAGCCAAACAATTGGAATCAGATTCCTTACACAGCAGCCCGACCCCGGGAAATGCGGCTCTTGAAAATGAGGCAGGCACATTCTGAGGGGGGAGGATATCAAAATGTTTTAATCTGACACTTGGTCTAGATGAGTCGGGGAGCAAGCAGTAAGGACTGTGTGATGCTTATTTAGATGAGGGAAATAGAAACAGGACCCAATATGACTGCAGGAAATATCTCCAATACACAAGCTGCCATCTTGCTGGGGAGCTGAATTAGAATGCTGAAAAAACAGCAAGAAGTTCATTTCAAGGTTAGAACTAACCTCATTTGGTAACTTTTTTCTTCCTCCTCTTGAGCAGTGCTTCTGGCCAAAAGATCACCACTAATCTTCAATGGCTGGAGCTTCTGTAGTGTCCTGTAACACTGATGGCTATAGTGTGCTAATTTCTATTAATTTTCAAGAGGTTTGTGCTGGATTTTTAGAATCTTTCCCCGGCTCGGGCAGTTAGAGAAGCAGCGTGGCTCAGTGGAAAGAGTCCGAGCTTGGGAGTCAGATGTCATGGGTCCAAATCCCGGCTCGGCCACTTGTCAGCTGTGTGACTGTGGGCAAGTCACTTAACTTCTCTGTGCCTCAATTCCCTCATCTGTAAAATGGGGGTAAAGACTGTGAGCCTCACATGGGACAACCTGATAACCCTGTATCTACCCCAGCGCTTAGAACAGTGCTCTGCACAAAGTAAGCGCTGAACAAATACCAACATCATTATTAATAAGGGCGGCAGTTAGCAATGCTATCTATTAGCCAGTCAGTCCTGCTGTTGGTCCTGTGGAAAGAGCACTGCTCTGGAAATCAGGAAACCTGGGTTCTAATACCCATTTGGCCCCAGGCTGGCTAACTTGGGCAATGACCACACATGCACTTCACTGCGGTGTGCTGCACCCCTGCCTACTTTCTGATTCCACCCCATGCCCCAGGGGGAACACTAGAAGAGGGGAGGGGAGAGAGAGAGCCAGTGGCTCTGCCCAAACTGGAAGCCCTGCAATCACTATCTCTATGCAGGGTCCCAACTCTGAAGTATCTGGGCCAAGGCCCATCCATCATTCCTGACGGGAGACTCCATTGAGAAGCAGCGTGGCTCAGTGGAAAGAGCCCGGGCTTGGGAGGCAGAGGTTGTGGGTTCTAATCCCAGTTCTGCCGCTGTGACTTTGGGCAAGTCACTTAACTTCTCTGTGCCTCGGTTACTTCATCTGTAAAATGAGGATTAAAACTGTGAGCCCCACGTGGGACAACCTGATCACCTTGTATCCCCCAGCGCTTATAATAGTGCTTTGCACATAGTAAACACTTAACAAATACCACCATTTATTTATTTTATTTTATCTTCTATTCTCCAGCTGCCTGAGAGAGCCAGGAGGAGGCAAAGAGGGCCCAAGGTATCCAAGGAGCAGAATCCTAAGAGCTTCTTTGTGAACAGTGACCTCTGGTCTTTATAAGTAGGCATTTCAAGGTATTGAGTAAAGGTGGCTTTTCGATTTTGGTGGGCTCATGTGAACTAATGGAGGGTGCTGAGGTTGGCACTTTAATCCTCGATAAAGCACTGTTTCTACCACACAGACAGTCTTTTGTTTCTTCTGGGGAAGATGGGCAATCTAAAAGTTTCATTATACTTGGACAGAACAGGATAATTATTTTTGGAACTACTGTATTTAGATGCAAGTGGTTCCCAAATAAACTTTAGAAGGGCTGTTAGTTACACTGTTATTACAGAGTAGCTATCTCTGTTTTAAGGAGAAGGTAGAGTACATTGGCAACGCTGTAATTCACATACCCCCTGGGTGACATTTGGTTGCTTTCAAATGGAACATCAAAATCTTTTCTGAGTCACCCATTGCTAATTTGTGTTCTGTAAAATAGGATAAGTAAAATGCTTCTCCTCATGTTACTTAAAACAATGGATCATTTCAATAAAATTGAATTCATTTGTTGCAGATGCATCGCCACTGAAAATCATCCAAATAAATTTTAAAGAGCTGTTTGCTATTGAAGAAGGTTCTTAAGCATCTTCCTAAACAATGAGCTTTTAATAATCTATTCAAGTTTCTCAGGAGCCTTTTGTTCCCTTCCAAATGTAAACAATCAGACCTATTCATTCACATCACTGCAGTGTGGCTTAGTGGAAAGACCATGGACTTGGGAGTCAGTGGTTGTGGGTTCTAATTCCAGATCCTCCGTTTATCAGCTGTGTGACTTTGGGCAAGTCACTTAACTTCTCTGTGTCTCAGTTACTTCATCTGTAAAATGGGGATTAAGATTGTGAGCCCCACGTGGGACAACCTGATTACCTTGCATCTATCCCAGCACTTTGAACAGTGCTTGGCACATAGTAAGCATTTAACAAATACCATCATTATTATTGCCAACTCGAGGAATTCATGAGTGACCTTATAATTTGGGTATCATGGACACTACTGCGACTTGCAAGATTTTCTGGAAATAATGGAAGAGGGGTTTGGGGAGTGTATATGCAAGAAACAGTTATTTGTTGGAGCGTTTCTTAGTTCTCACCAGGTTGCTAATGTATCCTATTGAAAGCACATGAGAATAAATAAAATCAGGGAAGAAACTCTGAAAAGCCCCACTGACCAGTTGCCTTCTGTTGAGTGGGCCCCCTGTGGGGTCGGTTACAGGGAGATGTCTCTGCTTGGATGCTAACAACTCCCCCAAGTCACCTGGGATAATGACGCCTGCAAGATCCACACAGATATTTCAATTCCCACAGGAGCCGGGCTTCTGATATTTGCTCTGAGGACTACCCTGTTCCTTCCAACCCTGTGCTGAGCTCCATTCCTGAGAAGACGTGCTCAGTCAATCACAACTGGGCTGCTGGGGGACTCTGGGAAGAAGCTGCAGATGGGAAAAGAGGAGAGAAGGAGAGAGTAGGGAGCCATGGGGGTAGAAACCTGGGGAAAATACTCAAGAGCCCCAGGGTTCCAGAAATCACTGCTAGAGTCTGAATTGCATTTCCCAAGCCCTCAGATTGGTTTAGAATTTGTTTTTTAGGCTTCACACATTACAGTTAGGTAAATCAGTTCCTAGAAGGGAGGTGACAAGGGTAATGATGACGATGATGATTATGATTATTACTATGGTACTTGTTAAGCACTTACTATGTGTCCAGCACAGTTCTAAATGCTGGGGTAGAAGAAGTTAATCAGGTCAGACATGGTCCCTGTCCAACATGGGGCTCACACTATAAGTAGGGGAGAACAGGCATTGAACCTGCATTTAACAGATGGGGAAACTGAAGCACAAAGAAGTTAAGTGACTTGCCCAAGGTCACACAGCAGGCAAGTGACAGAGCCGGGATTAGAACCCAGGTCTTCTGGCTCCCAGGCCCATGCTCTTATCACTATGCCACACTGCTCATGGTGACGATGATGATGATGATTGATGATAACGATAGACACAGTAAGTGAGCTTCAACAACAAGGAGGATTGGGAATTCAACATGGTGTTAGTCTCAGCTAACCTGCTAACCCACCTGCTGCTAGGCAACTTTAGGCAAATCCCGTAACTTCTCTGTGCCTCCATTTCCATAGCTGTAAAGTGGGGATAAAGTATACTTTGAATTTGCCTAGCCCAGTTTTTAATTTTTCCAAAGTGCTTCCCTATTTCATTTTGTCCTCCCAACATCTCTGCAAGGTAGAGCGAAGCAGGTATTATCCCTGGGGTTATCAGCTTGAGGCACATTGTCAGAGGGGTCGGTGGCATGTTGGCAGTTAAAAATAGGTAAAATGCTCTGCCCAGGTTGGTAATAGTACCTTTGTAAATATCTGGAGGTCAGGGACTCCCCTTGGAGGAAAATCTAGATCTGGGGGTTCAAATAATCTTTCAGATGAATATCACTCCTTTCTGTCGTGTGCACGTAGATTATGATATACTGATGTCATATGAAATGGGAGGGACAGGAAATTTGTCCTTCCTCAGGGCATCCAAATGCTAAATGCCCCTAGATATAGCATATCCCATAGCACATTCCTCTTTCTTCCCTTTCTTCTCCCCTCCCCTTTCTCTCCTCCCATTAAAAGGTGGGATTCGGACTCAGAATTATTATTATGCTCTAATGTGTTGATATCTTTTCCAGACTCATTCCCAGGGGATTTTTCTCTGGGTTTGCAACGGATCCTCTTCCTCCTTTTACCCCAGCTTAGTATCGCTGATCTCAGCAAATGGAGGATTCGGATTTGAAAGCCGGCTTGGCTCCCAGCCTCCGATCATGGCCTCAACACATTTGCTGGACCACGGATCTAGATGTCAGCCAGAGACCCAGGCCCAGGCCCAGGCCATCCTGACCTGGAAGAATTTAGTACCATGGCCCAGGTATCAGAAGAGAAATACTTAGGGAAGCTCTAGGTTTTATTATTCCAAAGAGGCAACACTGTGCTTTTGGCTCCAAATTAAATCAAGAGATTACCCCCTTTTCCTTCCCAGTCGACTCCCAGCTCCCCTACCGTGACTGTGTTATGTTCCAAGGGGAAGGATAAAATGGCTTTCCATTGCTGCTCGAGGCTCACGGGGCAGAGTGTATTAATAGAGACTTCAGCTTGGAAAGCTAAAGGGCAGAGCTGTCAGAAGGAGTGTCACGCTCCTGTCACTAATGTGGCCAGGCACAGGAATGACCCAGCAGCACAGGCAGGCTTCTATGGCTCATAGGAGGACTGTGCTTGGCACACTGTAGTTCTGTGACAGAGATGAAGGCTGGAAAGAAACCAGATAATTGACTCCCCATCAACGTTTGCACTTTTCATTTTAGAATGGAAGTTCTTGGAGGCTAGTGCCCACGTCTTCTGAAACAAGAGCCTATCACAGCCCAGTCATCACCTCAACTTGGCTACCCCAATCTGAACTGAGGATTATGGAGCCTAACTATCCTTAAGGATGGAATGAACCGGAGTCTCACCTGAGGAGGAGAAACCTCTCTTCTTTCCTTGAGCCCTGGCCCTGGCTCTGCCTCAGCTGACATGGACAGTGGGTCCCATCCTGCTCTCTCCACTGTGGCAGGGCAAGGACCTGTGGCAGCCCAAGTCTTTCCTACTCCCCCAATACCAGGGTGTAAGTCTCATTGCCCGGAAGGTTCATTCATTCAATCATATTTATTAAGCGCTTACTGGGTGCAGAGCACTGTACTAAACACTTGGAAAGTACAATTCAGGAACAGATAGAAACAATCCCTGCCCACAACGGGCTCACAGTCTAGAAGGGGGGAGACAGACATCAAAACAAGTAAACAGGCATCAATAATATTAATATGAGTGAATAGAATTATAGATATGAGCACATCATTAATAAAATAAATAGAATTCTAAAAATAAATAGAATTATAAATATGTACCTATATACATACAACGGTGGGGGGGTGGAGCGGGTAGAGGAGAGGGAAGGAGTAGGGATGATGGGGGGCAGAGGGGAAGCAGAGGAAAAGGGGGGCTTAGTCTGGGAAGACCTCCTGGAGGAAGTGAGCTTTTAGTAGAGCTTTGAAGGGGGAAAGTGTGCTAATTTGGAGGATTTGAGGAGGGAGGGCATTCCAGGCCAGAGGTAGGATGTGGGGCAGGGGTCTATGGTGGGACAGGCGAGAATGAGGCAAACTCCCCACTTCAGTCTATACTTCACTCTGCTGCCTGGATTACCTTTCTACAGCTCTTAGTACAGGATTTTACACATAGAAAGTGCTTAATAAATACTACGCAGAAGAAGGCAGTGGTAAACCACTTCTGTATCTCTACCAAAAAAACTCTATGGACACACATACCAGAACGACATTCCGAAGAGGTTGTGTTCATGGAGCCACAAGGGCTGGAAGCAACTCGACTGCATTTGAAGAAGAATAAATACTATAATTTTTACGACAAAGGTGTACTAAATGACCTCGGACAACTTAGTTTACCTCTCTGGGATTAAGTTTTATCTGTTAAATAGTACTAACACTGGAGAGGCACTGCTATAAGGGATGTCCCTGGATTTACTGAGCAGCTACTGTGTGCAGAACACTGAATTAAGTGCTTGGGAGAGTACAATAGAGGTAGAAGACACAATCCCTGCTCTCAAAGAGCTTATACCTAGAAGGAGAGACAGACACTAAATAAATTTTAGATAAGAGACAGTAATAGGATGTAAAGATAAGGACATACTGGCTGTGGTGGAGTGTAAGTACACATGTGCTTAGGTGACGTGGAAGTGCTGAAGTGGGAATTGTGGGAGATATAGGATGGGAGATCAAAAGTTGATCAGGAAGGGCCTCCTGGAGGAGGCATGATTTCAGAAGGGCTTTGAAGATGGGGAGAGCAGTGGTTTGCTGGTTGTGATGTGGGAGGGAATTCCCGATAGAAGGGATGGCATGGGCAAGAGGTTGGCAGGGGGAGAGATGAGAATGAGGGCCAGTGTGTTGGGTTGAGTTCAGAGGAACAAAGTGGGTGAACTGGGGTGCAGTGGGACAAGAGAGAGGATATGAAGGTTGGAGTGAGCTGGAGGAAACATTGCTTTGCAGCTAGGATAGATGGGGTTAAGAGAGAATCTGGGCAAGGAAAAGGATATGTATTTGTACCGAGATCGATGTTTCTTTCTTTTTTAAAAGGTGAGATTGAGCACAGAATCTGACTAGGGCAGTGATGTGTGGAGTTCATTGCTTTCACAAAGTCTTTCCCAAGGCTCTGGCCCCAGTCAAACCCTAACTCCACTTCGGCCAATGATTCCCTTCCTTTGTACTTAAACCCAGGCTTCTCTGGACTGAATCTGTCCCGGTGGTTTAGAACATAATGACATGAGGAATGCCATCCTGGCTCAGACCAATAGTCCTCCCAGGCCAGCATGATGGTTGCCCTCCTTGACATTCACTTATTGGTAAGGGATGGACCATCCAATATCCTTAGCAGTCCTTCTAATAACCCATTTTGAGTCACTGGACAATGAATTAAACTCTGAGGATTCTACTACTATTTTTTGTCCTTACAATTTCCTGTGGTAACAAAGTCCATGTTCTTGCCACCCGCTTTGGAAGACGTGTCCCCTTTTATTTGTTATGAATGTACCACTTCCAAGGAGTGCCCCCTTATCCTGTCATGGAATTCAGTGAACAACAATTGCAACTTTGTCCTGTACCCTCCTTTATGATTATCCCCGATTATATTATAACGATCTATCCTTTCATCTCTACCTTATCGCTTTCCAGTTGAACTCCAGGAATAAGTTCCTTAATGGCTTCCAGCCTCATCTCACTTTAGTTCACCTAACACACACTTGCACAAATCACTTTTCTAAAATGCTGACTGAAATGAATCACTCTCCTCCTTAAGTATCCCCATCACTCCCCAATACTACACATATTAAAAAAACAAACAAAAAAACCAAAGAGTAGTGTCGCCTAGAGGACAAAGCATAAGATTGGGAGTCAAGAGACTGAGGTTCTGATCCTGGCTGTGGCACCTGCCCACTATGTGACCTTGGACAAGTTTCTTAACTTCTGTGTGCCTCAGTTTCCTCATCAGTAAAGTGGGAATTAAATCGCTGTTCTCCATCTCCCTTAGACGGTGAGCCCCATGTCAGGGGCTTAGTCTGATCTGATTGTTTTGTATCTACCACAGTCTCTGGCATATAGTAAGTGCTTAACAAATGCCATTATTATTAATAGTAGAGGTAATAATGATAATAATACACCTTCCCTCCTAAAAAGTAACCTTCAACTTTCTAATGCCCTTCACCCATACTCTCTAGTCATTCCATGTCATCAGCCACTTCAGCATTCATGTAGTCATTCTTTATTGATTTATTAACTTGTGCCTACTATATCTTTTCTCTCATTCTCAATTATTGTATATTTATCAATTTCCATTTGCTCTCTCTTTGAATTGATTATAAATTCTCCAGAGCAAGGATTGTATCTATTTCTATTGTATATTTCCTGAGTCCCAAGTGTAGCTCTGCACACAGTAGGAAATTAATAAATTATCTTGATTTTTGCAAACTCCAATTATGACTTCCCTCAAACTTTGTCTTTCCAGTCTGAAGAGTCCTAATCATTCCCTTGAATATTTTGGTTGGCCTTCTCTAAACCTCCAATTCAATTCTGTTCTTCCTAAAACATGACAACCACAACTGCAAGTAGTATTCAAGATGTGGCTGTACTGTGCCTGTACAGTACTGTAGTGGAAAACCAAGCCTTTAGTTTGCTTTCTATGCCCTTCTTGATGATGCCCAAAAGTAGGCTTTTTTGGCTGCACTGTAGACAGTACCACCATCCTTCCTTTTCATGGGCCTGTAATCGTGGCATTATCCTCAACTCATATCTCTCATTTAACCCACATATTCAATCTGTCACTAAATCCGGTTATTTCAACCTTTACAATATTGCTAAAATCCATCCTTTCCTCTCCATCTAAGTTGCTATCACATTAATCCAGGCACTTATCCTATCCTGCCTTGATTACTGTATCAGCCGACTTGCTGACCTCCCTGCCTCCTGTCCCTCCTCTGCCCGGATAATTTTTCTACAAAAACATTCAGCCCATTTTTCCCCCCTCCTCAAGAACCTCCAGTGGTTGCTCATCTACCTCCACATCAAACAGAAACTCCTTACTATAGGCTTTAAAGCACTCAATCACCCTGTCCCCTCCTTCCTTACCTTGCTGCTCTCCTACTGTAGTATGTGTACCCAGCCCACATACTTGGCTCCTCTAATGCCAACATACTCACTGTACCTCGATCTCATCTACCTCACCACTGACCTCTCACCTGTGCCCTGCCTCTGGCCTGGAATGCCCTCCCTCTTCATATCTGACAGACACTCTCCCCATCTTCAAAATCTTATAGAAGGCACACTTCCTCCAAGAGGACTTCCCTGACTAAGCCTTCATTTCCTCTTCTCCCACTTCTTTCTGTGTCACCTTTGCATTTGAATTTGCCCCCTTTATTCACAACTCCCTCAGCCCCACAGTATATATGTACATACCCGTAATTTATTTATTTATATTAATGTCTGTCTCCCCATCTAGAGTGTAAACGTGTTGTAGGCAGGTATCGTGTCTACCAAGTCTATTATATTGTACTCTCCCAAGCACTTAGTACAGTGCTCTGCCCACAGTAAGCACTCAATAAATAAATATGATTGACTGATTGATGATTCGAAGGAAGTCAATAGTAAACTGAAATCTCCTTGTAGGCAAAGAATGCGTTTACCAACTCTTTGTATTGTACTCTCCCAAACAATCAATCAGTGGTTTTCTTTGCGCGCTTACTGCGTGCAGAGCAATGTACAATACAACAGAGTTGGTAGAAGCAATCCTTGCCTGAAAGGAGCTCATGGTCTACAGGAGAAGCCAGACACGAAAATAGATTAATAGTGGCATATAGTACTGTGGGGCTGAATTTCTGTCTTCCTCCCAAGTGCTTCGTTCAGTGTTCTGCACTCAGTACCCATTCAATAAATATCATTGATTGGTTGACTGATTGAATAACTCTGAAATCTCTTTCCTCAGTCTGCTGTTTCTTACCCTTAAACTGGTTTTCTGCCCATGACAGATATTCCTTCTAACCCTCTAATTACTATAGCCCTGATGTTGGTCTTGTGGCAAGAACCTTGCTCTGGGAGTCAGAAGACCTGGATTGTAACCCCAGGTTGGCCTGCTGGTCTATGCTATTGATGGTGAAGGTTTCTGACTGAAGGTTTCACAAGGTGGATGGAATCCAGTGGAAATTCTGATAAATAGCTGGTTCACATGGGCTGCAATGATCATAGAAGCTATCAAGGTCATGGTGCCACGGCAAGCCATCGGTACAATGCTGTGGACACTTAGGCCATCAGTGGATCCTGCACGTAAAGGAACCTTTGTGGTCCCTTCATAATGTGCTTGCTGTACCCCTGCCCACTTAATTGTTTGTTGCACTCTGTGCCCCTGTAGAAACATGGCTGGCAGGGACAAGAGTATGTGACTCCTGCTAAGCAAGCCCCTACCCCTGCAAGAAATTCTTATGCAGAGGTTCTCCATCTTAGTGACAGAAGTTCATCTGTCATTCATGACAGATGACTCCATCAAAATTGCTCAATTCTTTGGTGTGAAATTTTGTCAAAGGCCCATGGAAAATCTAAGTATATTATACCCACTGCACCCTCTCTATCTGCAGTGTTTGTTTACCCCATCAAAGGACTCCCCCATATTAGTGAGACATTTCTCTAAGTGCTCACTGATCCTAAACTTAGTTTTAGATTTTACCAATTTGCCAAATATCGAAGTGAGACTCACTGGTCTCTAATTCCCAGGATCACATCTAAAACTTTGTTTCTAGATGGGCATTTCATTGGCAATTCGCCAATCTTCTGGCCCAGTGTCCAGCTGTAATGATAGGTTACCCACTCTTAAATTTCATTAAATTTCATTCTTCCAATAGCCTATTTGACCCCTTTTCTGTCAAACTACACACAGCTATTCCCCTCCCCCTTTGCCCCCACCCCACCTTCCCAACCCCAACCCCATATTTCCTCTCACTCTGCAGGGTAGTGGGGGGAGTCAGATGTATCCTCTTCTGAGATGTCCCTTTCCTCTGCCAGCCTTGAATCCTTTCTACTATGCTCCTCTGATCCCCACCAGTGGCCATAAAGGTTCCTGCCCCAGCTGGAGAACAGCTGGTGGGAGAGGCACACCCAGTGAGGGTGAGAACCCCCCCCTCTTGTGTCTTTCCACCTTCCTCCTTCACCACAACCAATGCCACACCCTGCCTTCCCTCTCTTCAACTTTGTGGAATCCTGGGAGACAGTTGGGTGAGGGTTCAGGAAACTCACAGGATTGGAAGAGCTGGGCTTCAAAAAATGGGGAGGAGTTACTTCTCTGGAGAAATCTCCGAAGTGGAGACCTGAACTTTAATCTCTTCAAGAGAAAATCATTTCCGCCTAGCTGACCTACAACCCCACAGCCTCAGGATTTCTTCTTTGCCCTCTAGAGCTTTCTCTCTTTGGCTGGATGGGTTTTGATTAAATCCCAGAGAGGAGGTGGTTTGAGGAGCTCCCTGACTTTTCTTCTCTGAGGGTAATTTGGATCCCTCAATCACTTTGTAGTTTGGTCCTTCCATTCATCTTGGGCTATTTGCTTCATGAGCTCTGTAGCCTGGACAGCCCCGCTAAGCTGTCTCCCTCCCACTTGTGTTTTTGTTCATCCTCTCTCAGATTTAGTTAAGAGTCTGTGTGGCTGCACTGGCTGGATTTAAAGAGATGCCAAGGTCTCAAAAATGACAATTTGGGACCGAGCCATTCTACTTTGCTTTTTGAATATTATCTAGTAGAGCATTCAACAAATAGGACTCTGGCCAAGGTTTGTGTTGAACAAAACGAAGTGAAGAAATGGGGAAAAATATTCATAAAATCCAAGGGAAGAAAGCTACTTTGGAGACTGAAATATACACAGTGGCTATCTACTTTGATCAAATGAAGGGGGTAATTGTTAAATCTCCATTTCTCTGCCTTTGGTGTAGACAGCCTCTGACTCCAGCTTGGAGAAGCGTGACTCTTCCCACAGGCAGATTGACCATTTGTTTAAACAAGCAAACAAACCAACAAACCAAAAAAAACCATCCAGTTAAATTTGAACCTGATGGTTTAATTTCTGAAAATGTGAATGGGGTCATGAGAAATATAATTATGTGTTTGTTTTTAGGAGATAACAGCTACAGCCTGATCCTTCTCAGGAATGTCACAGCAGAAACAATCACAAAATGAATGGGAGGGGTTGCTTAGCAACGGTGTTAAGCCTGCTGTGATGATTTCTACTTGGTGTTCGCTCTCTCTGCTTTGGGCCAGAAAAATCCTGTTCTTCATAGCCAAAAGACCCCTTCACTCCCCATCTGCTCTCTCCCACCCCAGCCCTCTCACCTTATTCATTAATCACTGTTTCCCCAGCCCCACAGTCACACCTCTTTAATTATTTAGTCATTCTTATTAAGCAGAGGATGAATCAAGCCCATACACTGGTTCCTGGGAAGAACTAGCCATCTCAGATTAACAGTTTCTGGCCTGTGACTGCTTTATGAGCAGAAGGGAAGACCCTGAGAAAAGCCCTGTTTAGGCAGTGGAGCAGTTCATTCAGGGAAGCCCTTGCTTCCTTCTGGGAGCATGGCAGCTGGGACCCCAGGATTTACTTCCCAAGCTCTTTTCCACATGGGAAATGGATGTGATGCTTTGCCCCCCACCCTCACCCCACCCAGAAACAGTGATAACCAACACCCCTCTGCACGAGGATATTAGGGCACCAACGGGATGTTAGAGATATTAGGGTTACAGTATTCCTCCATGAAACAGGACGGATGTTTTTCGACTCACATAGAGTGGCCATTCATCCCATTTTACAATGGCCAGTTCAGTTTTCAGCGGGTCTGCCCCATTCCCGGTTGGATTTTGTATCAAAAGCTTTGATATACGTTTGTAAAATTTTCAGTCCCCAGTCCTCCCCCTCTGTGGCTCCTGCTGCCGAGTACTACAGCTCAAATGCAGCGTCTGAGTTCCCACATACCTGGGAGGGGAATGTAAAGTCTCTGGAGCAGGTGGGAGGATCAGGGTACCCTGGAGAAATTCTCTAAGTTTGGGCTGCATTGGCGGACACCAAAAAAAGAGTGGCCTTAAGATGTCATCACGTCGCTCTGAGGACTGGCATAGCTTGTACAATATCACATGTCTCGAGATCTGGATTTTTAGAGTGCTGTCTGTGGCTACCTTAATTATCGTTCTTCCGGGGTAGAGATTCTACTGCTTCATTTGGTAGCTAGTTCCAGGGTCTAATCACTGTGACAGCCAAGTTTTATGCGTAAACTAGATCTCTCCCGGAAATGTCAGTGTGTTTCTCCATAAATGGAAAACAACCGGTCAGTACTTGCTCTAGAAAAAACTCTTCACTTACTTGAAACTAATTACATCACCCTTCAGCTTTCTTGGTTCTAGAATAAATAACCTCTGGTTCTCAGTATTTTTTTAAACGGTATTTGTTAAGCACTTACTATGTGCCAGGCACTGTACTAAGTACTGGGGTAGATACAGGCTCATTAGGTTGGACACATGGGGCTCACGTTTAATGCCCATTTTACAGATGAGGTAATTGAAGTCCAGAGAAGTTAAGTTACTTGCCCTAGGTCACACAGCAGAGAAATGGTGGAGACAGGACAAGAACCCAGGTCCGTCGGACTCCCAGGACCATGCTCTATCCACTGGGCTATGCTGCTTCTCATTACAGTGCTTTTCACATAGTAAGCGCTTAACAAATATCATTATTATCATTGTTATTAATATTCATCATCACTATCATCATCAATAGCATTTTTGAGCATCTGCCGTGCACTCAATCAATAAGTGGCATGTATTAAGATCTTACTGTGTGCAAAGCACTGTACTAAGCACTTGCGGGAGTACAGTTCCATAGAGTTGGTAGACACAATCCCTGCCCACAAGGAGCATACAGTTTGAAGACTGTAAAACACATTTCTAGGTACTTGGGAACATACAATAAAGGAAAAGTCCCAAAGTGACTTCAAAAACCTTAAAGTCTAATTGGGGAGATAAGTGAACAAATTCACTCACTATAATGGTATTTAAGTACTTACTCTGTATCAAGTCCTGGGGTAGATACACGTTAATCAAGTTGGACAGGTCGGAGTAAGAGCACAGAGACATGATGAAAATAAATAAGCAGACCTACGCCTCATGGGATAACGTGATCAGTAAGGTGGGGGATTCATCAGGGAGTGCCTCTCAGAGGAGGTGGCTTTTGAGGAGGGCTTTGACTAATAAAATGGACACGGTTTGATGTATCTGTGGTGCATGCAGGGAGAAAGAAGTGAGCAGTGAGTGGGAGAATGGCAAGTGAAATACAGTTAGGAGATTAGTTTGGAGGACAAAGAGTAAGAGCCAGGATGTAGCAGAAGAGAGCAGAGAGGTAGAGAGGAGACAGCTGGAGAAGAATCTTGAATTCGATGGTGAGGAGTTTTGTTTAGTGTGGAGTGAAACGAGTAGCCACTGAGATTTCTGAGGAGGGGAATAATGTATTCTGAATGGTGTTTTATCACTCAATCAGCTTTCCCCTCACTCTGAAACAGCCCAGTCTTCTATGTGGAGGGGGTCTAACTGAAAGAGACCGGGAGGGGATGAAGGAAGAGGGTCAAAGAGGGACAGGAAGGGTCTAAGGGGTGTGAGGAAGGGGCAATACGCAGACACAACTGAAGTATTCATGCCTTACCCAGGCTCTGCCAGTGGGTCTCCTTAGGTTGTGTTTTGGGAAGGAGCAGTGCAAATCCTCATCACAGTCACCACCTAGACCCTACCTGGGAGGTTCAGCAGGCCCAGATAATAGCAGTAATAGGTGGACCCAGGCAGTGGCAGCAGATGGCATGGGTCATGGCAATCACCATGGCCACCCAGTGACCCCAGAACTGACCCTTCTGGACCAGTGATGGGAGCTTCCAGAGCAGCTGATTGCCATTTTTCTGGCCATGCTGGAAACAACCATTACAGGCCCATCAGCGCCTACCTGAGGGCAGATGACCTGGCCTCCATGGTGGAGCATGGAGGGAGGCGTGGCTTTCTCTCCCTGCTCTACCCAGTGACGGGCCTAGACCAATCAATGACTTCCAAGTAGAGCCACAGCTACGACGTCTAAGGCAAGTGAAAGGCACTTGTTTTGAATCGTGAAGAAGCAGCACTCGAAAGCAGCAGGAAGCAGCAGCACTTGGAAGCAGAAAGAAGAATCATCAGCAGAATGAGCTCCCTTGACCAGCAGACTGGTATTGGACCTTTGGTGGAGTGAGCGTGTGTGTGTGTGACACTCCCTTACATGTTGGTAATTTTCCACAGTAACCTTGCTGGATGGTGATGTGGTTTGACTCTCTATGTGTCACTGAGGCTTCCCCAGTCCAGGAAGGTCCTGGTTGGTACAAGCTGCCCACTGTTTTAGATAAATTCAATATGGGACTGCCATCTTAAATGTTCTGGAAGCAGCTAGCAGGAGCAGTAGTTATGGTGGATGAATAGAGAGCGTTCTGCTGAGGACCGTCGGGTGTGGGTCTCCTCAAGTCCTGTCTAGACTTGTCTTCACTTGGCTGCAGCCCTGGATTCCATCTAGCCTAAGGTGACTAGATGCCCCAAACCAGGAGGTCTGGTCATGCCTTTGGGTGCCCTGTCCTGCCACCTGACAGACCTTAGACTGTAAGCTCATTGTGGGCAGGGAATGTGTCTGTTATATTGTTATATTATACTCTCCCAAGAGCTTAGTACAGTGCTCTGCACAGCATAAGCCCTCAATAAATACAACTGACCGACTGATTGACCTGAGGCAGAATCCATAAAGGGCCCTGCCTTTTTGCCCATGTAGCTCAAAATAACCCCTCACCTATGTCGCGAGCCCCCTCTTCCTCTAACCTCACATGTGTCCTCTTTCCCTCTCTTCCTCCTCTCCCAAACACTTAGTTCAGGGTTCAACACACAATAAATGCTCCAGAAATAACATTGATTGATTGATTCCCAAAGCCCCTCTCCATTCAGAGTCCTGTTCCACTAATGTCTTCTCCCAGATCCCACTTCTCCCTTCTCCTCACTCCCCGGAAGGTACCCTCTCCCTACAAATCCCTGGATGCCCTGTCCTTTTGATTGCAGATTCTCTCGATCCTATCTAAACACACTGGTGATTAAAATACAATTGGTGGCAGTTATATGGACTTTTAGATGAAAAATGCTAACCTTTTTATAATAGGAACAGCATTAGCTCTTGAATTCATCAGCAAAATATTGATTTTTCATTTCTATATAATCTTTATGACACACCAGAAGCAGAGTGGCTTAGTGGAAAGAGCACAAGCTTGGGAGTCAGAGGACGTGGGTTCTAATCCCAGCTCCACCACTAGTCTGCTGTGTGACCTTGGGCAAGTCATTTAGCTTTTCTGTGCTTCAGTTACTTCATCTGTAAAATGGGGATTAAGACTGTGAGCCCCACGTGGGACAACCTGATTACCTTGTATCAACCTCAATCTTAAAACAGTGCTTGGCAGGTAGTAAGCGCTTACCAAATGCCATAATTATTATTATTATTATTACTTATGACACTGTGCTGGGCCTTAGAGAGAGAATTAAAACCCAGACCCTGGACCCAAGAGTTTCCATTCTGAAGAAAAGGCAGCAGTCATTCAGTCAGTCAATTGTATTTATTGAGTGCTCATTGTGTGCAGAGCACTGTAATAAGCACTTGGGAGAGAATGATATAACAATATAACAGAAACATTCCCTGCCCAAAACGAGCTTACAGTCCAGAGGATCGGCAGCAGATTGGCAGATTCCCAGTTTGCTGACATCAAACAGGGTCATTTTCTCTTTTGCTCTCTGTTAATGTTGTTTCCATCTCTCTCTTAAACTCAGCCCCTCTCTCCCCTCCCCCTCCTCCCCAGACCCTCCTCTCAAGCCTCTCCTGGTCCTACAATGACCCATGGGGCTTTGGTCAGGGAGAGCTCAAAACTGGGGCTTGTTTTGGGAGAGCCAGGAACACAGGTTTGGGAAATGTGCCTGGAATTACTTTGGAGAAGCAGGACCAACCAGGATTTGGGGCCTTTTCCCATACCACTTAAAACCCTGCTGAGAAGAAAGAATCACATGGACTTGGCATTTCTCAGAATGTGACAACACAAAACTTCCAGGAAACTTCCACAGGCCGTTACTCACAAGGCCAGTTACCACGTCCCTTAGCTCGGCAGGCTCCCCAGCTTACGGACCATTAAGTACACATTAAAAATGGTTAAAAATGTAAAGTCTTTAAAATGTCTCAAACTTAATGAAAAGGTTTCTGCTTGTTCGCTTCCCTGCTTCCCACTTTCCTTTTCTGTCGCCTGAGAAGAAGGCGTTGATTATAATTACTCCGGGGACTGAAACGCGTGCTTGATTTTTAAACATTTATTTGGAGAGTGAAATGGGGCTCTTTGCCTTTTTTTCCCTGTGTGATGTGAATTGTTTCAGAGCATGAAAAGGATGTTTTTGATGCGCTGAATGTATTTGGCATTTAAATGCAGAGAATCTGCAGGATAAAGCGGGCAGGCAGAAGCTGCCCAGATTGGTGAGAGGGGGCGGGGGAAGAGAGGCTCCCAGGAGATCTTTTCTGAAAAGAACAAAATAGCAAAAGTCAGGTTGCCACTTCCTGGGTAGCCCAGCTCTCAGTCTGGCATCGGTGCAGGGCAGACGTTTGGGTAACACAGCCGGATGGGTCAGTTTGCATTTTGGAAGCCATCGCTCTCTCCCAGTTTTCCGCTGAATTACCCACGATGCCCGTTGAAACGAGCCAGGATGGTTCTGAGCCCATCTCTGGTTCAGAGACCCCTTCCCAGAACTGGGTGAAATAACCCCACAGGTATGGCATTGACAGTGTGTCTGCTAGGCTACCGCTCCTCAATGGGGAAAATTTTCCCTCGGTTCTTGGCTTCCTCTTCCTTTCACCCCACCCTACTCACTTGGTCTACCAGAAGCTCCATCTCTGCAAATGATAAGCATGAAAAGTCTGGAGAGACCACTGAAAGAGCTCACACTAGGTATCAGAGCTCTTCTCCTAAAGGCCTGGGGGATCTAATCCAGAGGGGGTCATGGGGATGGTCATGGCTCACCGTACCATCTCAGGGAAGGACCCCGGCTTCCATTCATCTCTGTTCCTCTCTTCTACCACTCTTCCTCACACCGCACCAAGTGCTGTTACCACCCAGTGCCTGAAGCCCCGGGCTTCCTTCCCAGGCTCATCCACGTTGGCAGATGTTGGCAGAGGAGTCTAGGCTCCTCCCTTACTCTCTGCAAATATTTGATCCTTGTGTCACCAAGTGGAACAGTTAGAGAGCTTTGGTCTGGCACCAGTACCATAGGGTGAGCCTGTTCCTAAAGACTAGGCAGATCCATGGCATAGGGGTGGGTGGGAAGAGGAGCAGAAACCCAAGGGCAAGGAGCTACTTGGTGAGTTTCACTTGGAAAACTGGCCTTAGACTCAGTCAAGGCCACTGTGCTGCACGTGGGAGACCAGCTGGGGCATCTAAGAGAGACGGGGTTTCTGTAGACCAGCCTTCATATACGCAGGAACTGTTGATGGATGGGTAGAATGTGTATGGTTTGCAAGGTAACAACCAACTTTTATGGATAGAGATCCTCCTTTTTGGCAAATTCTCCAAGACTGATCATTTTAGAAGAGACTTATGACCAGAGGAAGGGGTGTGGTGAGAATTTTGTAGGCAGATTTTCCCACTTATCAAATTTGGCCTAGGTGTGGTGAGAATTTTGTAGGCAGATTTTCCCACTTATCAAATCTGGCCTAGGTGTGATGATCACTCAACAGGCCTGTTTGCCCACCAATCTTGGGGGATCAATTAGAGGAGGGGGTGGGGGGCAATCATAAAGCAATGTTTTCATTGGACGAATTTGAACAACACAGGTTTCCCAGAAGCCTTTCATTTGCCATGAGAGTTGTAGATTAGCAAACCCAAAAACCTCTCATGTAGCTGTTGGCATTTCTCCAGGAAAACTGGGGTGTGTAGACAAACCATCTGGATAGTTCGGGGCCCAAAATCCCATCCAAACTTATCTCCAATTATTCTGGATTAACCTCTAACTGTGATAAAAACCTCTATCTATCAGAAGCAGCATGGCTTGGTGGAAAGAGCAAGGGCCAGGGAATCAGAGGACCTGGGTTCTAATCCTTGGGCAAGTCACTTAACTTCTCTGTGCCTCACTTTCCTCAACTGTAAAATGGGGATTCAATACCTGTCCCCCTCCTACTTAGACTGTGAGTCCCATAATAATGATGGTATTTGTTAAGTGCTTACTATGTGCCAAGCACTGTTCTAAGAACTGAGGTAGATACAAAGTAATCAGGTTGGACACAGTCCCTTTCCCACGTGGGACTCACAGTCCAAATCCCCATTTTACAGATGAGGTAACTGAGGCACAGAGAAGTGAAGTGCCTTGCCCAAGGTCACACAGCAGACAAGTGGTGGAACCAGGATTAGAACGCATGGCCTTCTGACTCCCAGGCCCATGCTCTATCCATTAGGCCATGCTGCTTCTCTTGTCCCAGGTGAGACAAGGACTGTGTCCAACCCGATTCATTTGTATCAACCCCAGTGCTTAGACTAGTGCTTGGCACATCATACTAATAAATGCAACTACTCTGCAGGGGCCACGGCAGTCTACAGTACAGCATGTGTCTGGGGCTTCAGAGCTGGGAATAGGCAGCTGCAGACAGATGTGCATCAGAGATACAGGGAGCCAGGGGTAAGCAAAGGTGTCACTCAGCCCATGAATCCTAAGGGACAGAATCACAAACAGTGAAAGAGACTATGCTGACGGCCAGTGACAAACTGTAGGTCAGACTGTAATTGTCTCCAGGGTAGGAGGGCTGCCTGCTCGCACATTAGTCTCTTCAGCGTCACTCCCCTGCTCAAATATCTCCTGCGGCTCCCCATTGCTTCGTGTATCAAACAGAAAAACCCTGTCGGCTTCAAGGTTCTCCTGTTATTCCCCAGCTCGCAGTCGTCTCTCTTTCCAAGCAAGCTTCTTAACCGTCCACGCCCTTGACCCTCCTACCTCTGCCCTGTTCAATTCTCACACCTTTCCTCTTCTGCCTGTCTGGAACATCCTGCTAAGTTAAGTCCCTCCCCTCTTCAAAACCCTCTTAAATAAGTAATAATAATAATAATAATAATGATGGTATTTGTTAAGTGCTTACCTTGGGCCAAGCACTGTTTTAAGCGCTGGAGTCGATACAAGGTAAACAGGTTGACCCACGTGGGAATCACAGTCTTAAACAGCGTGACGTAGTGGATAGAGCCTGGGCCTGGGAGTCAGAAGGTCATGTGTTCTAATTCCGCTTCCACCACTTGTCTGCTGTGTGACCTCGGGCAAGACACTTTATTTCTCTGGGCCTCAGTTCCCTCATCTTTAGATTGGGGATTAAGACTGTGAGCCCCACGTGGGACAATGTGATAATCTTGTATCTATCCCAGCGCTTAGAACAGTGCTTGGCACATAATAAGTGCTTAACAAATACCATCATTATTATTAATCCCCATTTTACAGATGAGGTAATGGAGGCACAGAGAAGTTAAGTGGCTTGCCCAAGGTCACAGCAGACAAGTGGCAGAGCCCGGGATTAGAACCCACGTCCTCTGATTCCCAAGCCCGTGCTATTTCCACTAAGCCACGCTGCTTCTCCGAAGACCCGGTTCCTCCAGAATTAATTCTTTGATTCCCTTCCTGGGGATGCCATTCTATCAGTCACCTCAGAATAACAGATGTATTTAATAATTATGTTATTTGTTAAACACTGGGGTAGAGACAAGTTCTCAAGTTAGACACAGTCCTTGCCCTATATGAGGCTCACACTCTAAATAGGAGGGAAAAGAGGTATTTTATCCCCATTTTGTAGATGAGAAAACCGAAGCACAGAGAAGTTAAATGACTTACCCAAAGTTGCACATGAAGGAATTGGCAGAGCCGGAATTAGAACCCAGGTCCTCTGATTCCCAGGCCATGGATATTTCCACTAGACCATGCTTCTTCTCATATCTCCCTCCATTTGACTGCTTTCATTCACTTGCATTCATTATTTGTAGAGATTCTCTCCCTCTTCACTGAGGCATATTTATCGATTTATATCCACTATCCCCCTCCCCCCCCCCAGTAGATTGCAAACTCCTCTAGGGCAGGGATCACCTATCGTACTTTCGATTGTTCCCCAGATGTCCCCAGACCCGTGTTCTGCACCCAGTAGGGACTCAAAAACTTCGGTTGATACGGATACTGGTAATCAGTCAGCAATGCTATTCTTAAATGAGAAAAATACCAATGTTTCCTTCTTTCCTCTTTCTCCTTCTCCTTTCCTTTTTTTCTCCTTGTTTTCAATCCTTAGCTGGACCCGCTCTCTGCCATGTGATTGGGACAGTGTTAATAGGACCTCTCATCTATTCTTTTATCCTAATTCCAAGTCCCCAGCCCCCAGGATGATTTTCCTCTAAATGCCTCGTGCATTACCCATTAGTTTCTCCTCATTTAGAAAGAAATGTTATTCCTTTGCCCAGATTACATTCATGCTTCACTCAGGACTGGAAAGAAATGGAAACACGAGACTTGTTCACATTTTATAGTCCCTGCGCTATGATCACCCAATAAAAGGGGCTGGAAAACAGCTTCCCTCTTGCCATGTGCAGAATAAGATTACCTCTTTATTGCAATCCTGTAACTTTATAGCCCATTCTCACAAAATACCTATTAATACAGTACAATCTGCATTTGTTATTACCATTTAAGCCCCAGAGGGAAATACCCAGGATTCAGCAGGAAAAGACATTAGGATCCTGGGATGGGATTGGGCTTGTCAATGTGCTGCAGGGTCCCAGAAGCAGAGTTAGACAAAGTCCTCTACCTTGTAAGTTGTGGGTTAGCTTTTCTGATATGCTGACACAGAAACAGAGCTATCCAGAGAGAAAAGCGAAGGAAAGAGAGAAACATGATTTTCCGGGTCCCTACTGCTGCTTCATCGAGTCTCACAATGCATGCAGCAAGGATTTTTCCCTGTCTTCCAGCGAGGCTCCAACAACCCTACAGCCAGTAGTTCCCTGCCCGGGACCAGTCTTCAGTGCCCCCCGCTTCTCTATCCCAAAGTATCCAGGTCTCTTTCCTGGATCCCCCAGGCTCCACCCCCACCCCGGGAGAAGGTGTCTGACAGGACCAGTGTGTGACCACGAGGCCCGTTTCTTCGGTAGTGACCACAGCCACTAACTCTTGTCGTCTCAGAGGCACAGTCAGCCGAGGCATTCCTATTCAGATTGAGTCCTCCTGGTTGATTGTATCCTGCCAGCATAGGCTGTCAAATGGCGATAGTTGAGAAATAAGGAGAGCAATCTTCTCCAGCTTCCGATTGTCCTTCAGTGAGTCTTGTCCTTGAATCATTTCCTCTGCCCATCGGGTGAGGAGTTTAGCATCCTGATAAAAACTAGGCTGAGGCTCATATAACAGCTGGAATTCCTGGAAGATCACTGTTTAGTGTGGGCTGGAGCCAGAGATGATGTAGTCAAATTTGGTGTTTAAAAGGAATAACTTGAATTTCTATTGTATTCTAAGTAGCTCAAGGCTCAGAGCACTTTTTCCTCTTCCCCTCCTCCCCCTCCTCCTTCTCCTACCTCATCACTACAGCCCAGGAAAGAGAGAGGAGAGACACCCACTAGATTAATTGACAGCTCCGCCTAGAGGTGGGGCATGATTTAGGTGACCCCCTGAAGGATTTGAACAGTCAAAGGGTCTCTAGGCGAACATAATGAACACAGCAGAAGGAGAAACCGCCTAAACAATGGTCATTTTTCACTGTTCTCTGAACAGAGACTCTTCAATATTCTGTGGAAACAATAGAAGTAGATATTTAAATGACTCTTTTGCTAGTAAGATTGATGCCTTTATAGAATAGAGAAGGAATATCTTAAGGGCTAACGAACTATATCTGTAGCTTGGTAAATATCACCATTTAGTGCAGAACCAGTGCCTCTTGTCTTTATTAAACCCTTTAAAATGCTTCTCCAAGAATTCTGTAAACAAGTCAGCAATTTCTTTCAACTTCACAATCAAGCTGCCTTCAGTCTCTGAACAGCCTCTGAACAAGTGTTACCTAGCAACAGGGAGCCTAAGTACATGCCACTTTTCATGAGCTCTCCCCATCCGACTCCTGCTCGGCCATCACAATGGCCATGAGGCGATAACAACAAGCCAGGGGTAGTTTTCCAGATAGAAACAAAACACTGCCCGCCATGTGGTTCTGTGCTGAGCATGCTGAGCATACTAAGCATGGCTCTACGATCACAAGCCCAAGCCTTCCTGGTCTTCCATGCCATGTTAATGATTTGCTCTTTGAAAGAGCTTCATTCATTACAGGTTGGCCTGAATGCGCTGGGGGCTGAAACAGGGCCTGTCCTCAAAAGGCAGCTCTGTATTTACTCTATTTGTTTTCCGGTTTCCTGGAAATGTTCTCTCAAAAACACCAGGGGACCTCTGCAGTCACCTGCCACCGAGTGAATGACCAAAGGAGGGGTTACTGAGACTGAGGGTGTGAAAGTTTCCTCAGAAATCCTTTAAGGACAGATTAACTGGGGAAGCTCTGAGGCATGCCACTTAATTGGGCTGTCCTTAACGGGGGTCATAGCCCCTCCCCACCCTCAACTCTCCTAGGGGGAATGACTAGGCTGACTCCATTGATTTTTTTTTTTTTTTGGCTTCCAGAAATGATATGCCAATGACCCTCTACAGCCAGACCTTGCCTTATGTGGAAAAAAATACAGATATTATTGGATTAACTGGCTCCTTCCCCTTGAGAGCTGGAAAGAGAGAGAAATCTGATTTTTGCCTTGGGATCATTAGAGGGGTTTCCCAGAGAGGGAATGTATTTCTTCAGATAGCATTTTGGGCCCCGATGCTCACATTCACCCTTGTTGAATTCTCGATGGATTTCTGGATCTTCAATGAGGTCAGCCTACTGTTGTGATGTAAGATTATCCTAAACCGACCAGCCATAGCCTAGCAGCACAGGGCCATCAGCTTTCCGCCCCCCCCCGCACCCCCCGCACCCTTGCAGCCCCATAGCACTTATGTATACGTATCTTTAATGTATTCATTTGTTTTGATACCTTATATCTACCCTAGAGCTTAGAACAGTGCTTGGCACATAGTAAGCGTTTAACAAATACCATCATCATTCTTATGACCCTAGAGCTTAGATAGCGCTTAAGATACGTATCTTTAATGTATTCATTTGTTTTGATATCTGTCTCCCCTCCTCTAGACTGTAAGCTTGTTGTGGGCAGCGACTGCGTTTGCTTATCATTGTACTGTACTCCCCCAAGTGCTTAGTACAGTGCTCTGCACACAGTAAATGCTCAATAAATATGAACGAATGAATTTGTGACTGGGCCTGCCCGCTCACCCCAAGGAAGTAACATTTGTCTACTTTGTGTTCCTTTTTGGTTACCATCCATCCAGACACAATGAGGGGGTTTCTCGAGTGCTCAGAGGTGTATTCTTCAGCAGAAGCTTTTCGGTGCTTCTAACTCACACTAAGCCACCTATCTTCTGTGTCTGAAACCTTTAGAGACCAAGAAAAACCCTTAGAATCTAATGGACCTTTTGGTTTCAAGTGTCTTAAAGACAGGCCAAGACGATCCTATCCCAGGTCTGGGCTGGGCTGGGTCACCCTCCTGAGAATAGCAAGAGAGACAGCACAGTTGAAGTCACTCAGAGCAACTACCTCTCCTGGTTCCCCTCACGATATCTCCCCACTGAGGAGGCAATCCATTAGAGAAGCAGCGTGGCGCAGTGGAAAGAGCACGGGCTTTGCAGTCAGGGCTCATGAGTTCGAATCCCAGCTCTGCCACTTGTCAGCTGTGTGACTGTGGGCAAGTCACTTAACTTCGCTGTGCCTCAGTTCCCTCATCTGTAAAATGGGGATTAAGACTGTGAGCCCCACGTGGGACAACCTGATTCCCCTGTGTCTACCCCAGCGCTTAGAACAGTGCTCTGCACATAGTAAGCACTTAACAAATACCAACATTATTATTATTATTATCTCCTCCACAGTGTTCTCAAAGACAAATTCAAAAGCTTTTCCCTCCAAGTTCTTAATCAATCAAGAGAAGCAGCATGGTGTAGTGGCTAGAGCGTAGGCCTGGGAGTCTGAAGATCAGGGTTTCTCATCCCAGCTCTGTCACTTGTCTGTTGTGTGAGCTTGGGCAAGTCACTTCACTTCTCTGGGCCTCAGTTACCTCATCTGTAAAACAGGGATTGAGACTGTGAGCCCCACGTGGGACAGGGACTGTGTCCAACTTGATTTGCTTGTTTCCACCCCAGTGCTTAGTACAGTGCCTAGCACATAGTTAGCGCTTAACAAACATGATTTTTTTATGTATTTATCAATCAATTAATGGTATTTGCTGAGTGCTTACTGTGTGCAGAGCACTGTACTAAACGCTTGGAGAGTACAACGCAACAGAGTTAGCAGACACAATCTCTCCTTTTCCTCTTGCTCCTTTTAATGTTGGTATTTGTTAAGTGCTTACTGTGTGCAGAGCACTGTTCTAAGCGCTGGGGTAGATACAGGGGAATCAGGTTGTCCCACGTAAGGCTCACAGTCTTAACCCCCATTTTACAGATGAGGTAGCTGAGGCCCAGAGAAGTTAAGTGACTTGCCCACAGTCACACAGCTGACAAGTGGCCGAGCTGGGATTCGAACCCATGACCTCTGACTCCCAAGCCCGGGCTTTTGCCACTGAGCCACACTGCTTCTGCTTTTCCACTTAATCCTCCCCCTTCCCATCTTCCTCATGAGCACAGAAACAGTAGTGTACCGGGGAGTCTCACAAATAGCAGAATGACCTGATCCAGGACAGGGAAGTCCCCAACCCCCTCTCTCAGCATCAGAGGCAGTTCTGAGAGATGGGGGGAGCTGGTACCCACTTCCCAACCCCCACCCTCTGACATTGAGGGGTGGAGTCACCAGGTTGGGCCCGAGTCTCCGGAAGTCTTCCCGCTTCTCCCTTGTTTCCTTGCTCTTTAAACAGTGAGACCAGTTTACTCCCTGAGCTCCCAGTGAGGGAAAGAAGAAAGCCACAGAATAAACACATGGACTTCTCTTTGTTTTGATGCTGTCACCTTGAGTCCCCTCACATCCTCATGAACTGGATGGGGAACAGCTTACCACCAGTGATGCTCCAAGTCTTTCAAACATTATTAACAGTTAATGGTTTCAAATTAAGGTTTCTGTAGCAATTATATTACTGGCTCCAGTTAAAAAGTCAAATCGGGAGCCAGCCTCCCACTTCCCAGCCAACGAGTGAGAAATTGGTCAGATTGCGCTCTGAATTATCTCCATCTATCTGGAAACACTGACCAGGTTAAGGGGAAAAGGGAAGCTGGCTAACTCTTTCTGTGTCCTGGAGCAACCAGATAGTCTGAAGAGTTAATGTTCTTTCCAGGGAACAGTGCACCTCTTCACCACCTCCGCCTCCGCCTCTTCCTTGCCTTTATTCTACCCCTCACCACTACAATCTACCTACTCTTTGCAGAGCCCTGAACTAGGGGGAACATACAAAAGAAAGAAAAGATGAAACCCTAGCCCCTGAGGGAGTTGAATAAGGGAGATGGGAAACTTAAATTATTGAATATTCACATGGATGATAAGTACAAGTGGTAAATAAAGAGATGAATAAAAGATACATTCCCAGATGCTAAAATGGCTAAAGGAATGGCATGATCTGGGAGGAGGGAGATCATTATTATTATTAATAATTAATGATAATTGTGGTATTTGTTAAGCACTTACTGTATGTCAAGCACTGTACTAATCACTGGGGTAGCTACAAGATAATCAGGTCAGACATGGGGTTCACATTCTAAGTGGGAGGGAGAGCAGATATTTAATCACCATTTTTCAGAGGAGGAGACTGAGGCCCGGAGAAGTTTAAGTGACTTGCCCAAGGTCACACAGCAAGCAAGTCGGAGAGCCAGGAGATTTGTAAAGGAAGGGCTTCTGGAGGAGGTGATTTTTAGGAAGCCATTGAAGAAGTGAAGGGGAGGAGGGACATGGGGTGGGGGGTTCAGGCAGGGGGAAAGCCTGTTAGCTTGGTCCTGGGTTGGAAGTGTGGTCTGTCTCCCTGCTATATTACAGGATCCCTGAAGGTAGGAGTCAGCGTGGCCTAGTGGAAAGAACACAGCCCTGGATTCTATTCCCAGTTCAGCCATCGGCCTGTTGTGTGATTTGGGATAAATCACATAACCTTTCTGGACTTCCATTTCCTACTCTGTAAATGTGATAAAATGTCTGCTCTCCCTATCTCTTAAAGTGTAAAGTCCCATGTGGGACAGAGATTGTGTGTGTTCCCAGCACTTAAATGTCACAATTATGATCATTATTAGAATAGAATCTGGGAAGCACAAAGTCTTAGATCTGCTCTGAGTTGATCAGCACATTTACCGGGAGGGCTTGGGGAAATCCTCTAAAGCAGATTTCATGAGATCCCAGAGACAAACCCTCCTCAAAACCTCCTGAAGAATAACTTCACTGGCAAACTCATCAGGGCCTTAGAGGTAAGTTTTCCTGAGTCTGAAATACTGGCCCTCTCCCCTCCCTCCTTCCTGTTCCCCACACCTATGTATACTCTTCCCTCATCTAAGGGAAAGAGTCGAACCCACAGAAAATACGAGCACTTTCAGTTTTCAAACCATAGTGACAGTATTATCAAGCAATGAAAATGAGAAATGAAATCCACCAGCTTCTCTTGAATGCATCATGAGTTGATCCAAATCATCACAGACACTGTCAACTGAAGGCCCTTCTGACTTTGCCGTGCCCTGGCCACCCGTCTGCAACTGGTCTTTAATTATAATAATAATAATCATTAATTATAATAATAATTATTATTACAATACTTGTTAAGCACTTATTATGTGCCAAACACCGCTGTAAGTGCTGGGAGAGATACAAGTTAATCAGGTCGGACACAGTCCCTGTCCCATATGGGACTCACACTCTTAATCCCCATTTTACAGATGAGGTAAATGAGGCCCAGAGAAGTGAAGCGACTTCCCCAAGGTCACAACAGACATGTGGCAGAGCAGAAATTAGAACCCAGGTCCTTCTTAATCCCAGGCTCGTGCTTTTTCCATTAAGCCTTACTGCTTCTGTTTAAAGGGCTGAGAAGTTACCTCAGTACAACCGATCTGGAAGGCAGGATACGCATCAAAATGTTCTTGAAATCAAACCAACTAGAAGCAAGAATTTAACCAAAGACTCTGTGTAGCTCAATCAAACGGTGGCAGTTGGATAGACACTAGAACAAGAATTCTTTCTGAACGAGAAGTCCACCAAACCCAGTAAAAAAGGCCAGAGGCAGTTTGGCGACGTCAGTGCCTCTAATGAGCCATTGCTTCATAAACCCAGAAGGAAAGAGAGACTCTGGAGTGTCCCAAGGAGGAATGAATGTGGACACCTCACCCCAGCCCACCAGGACAGATGGGAGGTGGAAGAGACAGTCCCAGCACATATCCACAAGAGCCCAGGGAGCCAACGTGTTTTGTCACTAAGCAGGCAAAAGCTTCCATCAATCAATCAGTGGTATTTATTGAGTGCTTACTATGTGCAGAGCACAATACTAAGTGCTTGGGAGAATACAGTATAACAGAATTAGCAAACATGCTCTCTGCCTATAATGAGTTTACAGTCTACAATCTCACATCCAAATATTTTGACTCTTTCTGCGCAAGGAGCTTAGTCCAGCCTCACGGGTAAGTGCCTAACGACCGTGATGACAATGAAGGAATCTCCCCTTATAGAAAAGAACCTGCATGAAGGAACTGATCCTAGGGTTAGTGTTTTGCTAGGGACTGATTCTTGGGTTAATAATGATGGCATTTGTTAAGCGCTTACTATGTGCATTGTGAAGGGCCTGCTAAGATATTTTTTTATGGGCAGGATCTATTTACAGTGCTGCTGCTGTTGTGATTCCACAACCAAGCAGGCGGTTGCTTTGAGATCTCCCACAGTCTTGGCTGTCCACATTGGCCAGCCATTTTTCAGGATTCCTGCTGTGTCGGTCAACCTCACAGTGTGCCCTTGGATCTGGGACCTTCGGGAGATTGATAATTGCCCCACCCTCAAGCCCGGGGCACATATGTACATACCTATAAATTACACATTGTAAATTATTTATTCATATTAATGTCTGTCTCCCCCTCTGTTAGCTCCTTATAGGCATGCAACGTTTCTACCAACTCTGTTGTACTGTACTCTCCCCAGCACTGAGTAGAGTGCTCTGCACATAGTAAATGGGAAATGAATACCACTGATGATGATGAATGCTCTAGGTGGTTCTTCGGTCAGGTACCTTTACCACCTAAGGCAGAGCCCCAGCAGAGATTCTACATTTCCAAAACTGGGACCAGAACCCAGTTTTCCTGATCCCCAGAGCCATGCTCTTCCCAGTGAACCAAGAGTAGGGCTATCTAAAAGTTACCAGCCTACAGGCATGTTTCTCAACCACACAGTGAATGTCATCCACCCTGCGTGCTCCCACATTTCATATATGGTAACTTGGGTCAGGTAAACAGGTTGACCGTCAGACTGGCTTAGAAATCTTTTGAGCTTCTGATTGCCAACCTACAAGCAGGAAATGAAGAACGATTACTTTCCTCAAATTGGAGGTGAAGCGGTACCCACGGGCCTTGAGTTCCAGCCTTGAGGATACTTCTGAAAGAAACTCCTCCCTGTTCCCTCTTCCTCCTCCTCCTCTTCATTTTCCTCATCCTCCTCAGCATCAATGGCAATTACTGAGCACACATTGGGCATGCAGAGCGCTGAACCAGGCACTTCAGGAACATGCAAATGAAATGGAATTTCTAGTCTCTGGCCCCAAGCGTTTTACCTGAAAAATGTACTAGAAACAAGCCTCTTTTTTTCATCCCTCCATTTATCAGCAAACTGCAAATAGGTTGCCGGGCATCAGAGGGTTTTAAAATTCAACTCAATCGATCCCTCTGTAGCAGAATGGCTTTGCCCACAGTGAGGCTTGGGTCTCATCAATGTATTTATGTAATATATCAATGATATATTTAGGGAGCTAAGAAAACGGTGTGCCTGAGCCCCTTCCCTCCTCACCCCTTAAATTCGAAGCCTCTGCTGCCAAGGTCACTGTCTCTAATTCCAGGAGCGTGCAGAGACCAGTGTTTGCTCTCCAATCTCGATCCTGGGGCTTGTGCAGTCTCAGAACAGCTGCCAGCGTATTCCTGCTCTCAGGCAGTCAGCCCCTTCTTCCCCCAGACCTCAAAAATGGATCCCTCCTCCACCCTCCAGAGGACCCATGCACCCACAGACGACCAAGGTCATTCCACACTGTTGGGAGATGAATCCTTCCAACCCTGGGCCTGGAGCCTCAGTCCCAAAATCCCGATAGAGCCGGATTCTGAACACTGTGGCTCGCGGGTGACTGGCGAGCAGTTTGGAGGGCTTGTTGGTTTCTTTGTTTCTCCCGGGGAGTTTCAGTACCCTCTGGGTAATGATTGCTGCATATTCTGTGCAGGTGATGTATGGGATTTCTGCCGCAATATCGCCCCCTTTGAAAGAATGGCTATTTCTAACATATTAGAGTCATTTGTCTTTCACTTTGAGTCTTTGTAGCTAATCAAATTGTCACTGCAGAGGCATTGATCTTAATTTATGTTTTAATCCGGGAGGGTCTGAAAGGCAGCCATGCCTCAGCCCCCAGCCCCCAGCCTCAATCTAGGACCCTGTCAAAGCCTCAGGACTGCAAGAAGCAGGACGGGATCGGCAGGGCTGAATTCATCATCGGTTCATCTCTCTCCAGCTCATGTTTTAGGCAGGGCTAAAGGCCACCTTTACACACTCAGAGATTATAAGGATGCTTGGAATGTCAAGTGACCTCCCAGAAATCAAAAATCAAACCCAGGGAAGAGAAACATTGGTTCGGACTCAGTTTGAGTTCACTGGGAATTTTCTTTTGAATTTGGGAGCTACTGCCATTTTGATTATTACCATGAATATTAGTCGGAGTGGTTTCCAACTAGTGCTGTTTAAATGACATTTTTCTGTGGGCAGGGAATGTGTCTACCTGTTCTGTTGTATTATACTTTCCCAAGTGCTTAGTACAGAGCCCTGTACACAGTAAGCACTCAGAAAATACCATCGATTGATTGATTGAGAGATCACAGACTTGGACCTTAAGAATATGAACCTGGAATCAATCAATCAATCATATTTATTGAGTGCTTTCTGTGTGCAGAGCACTGTACTAAGCATTTGGGAGAGTACGGTATAACAGAATTGCTAGACACGTTCTCTGCCCACAGTGAGTTTACAGGAATCACTGAACTGAAAGGATCTCAGGCCTCTGAGCCCCCAGCAGGGCCCTTTCCAGGTCTCCAGGAGGAAGAAACCATTCAGGTCTTGTGCAGTGAAAATTTCTCAATTCCCCCAAATGTGAGCAGTGTCAAGAGGGGCTTAGAAACTTTTTCAGGGCAGGGATTGTGTCTACCAACTCTAGGTTATTAACCCAAGCATTCAGTACAGTGCTCCATTTCCAGTAACTGCTCAATAAATACAATTGATAGATTGAATGATTGATTTATGAATAATAATAACATTTGTTAAACCCTTACTGTGTGCCAAGCACTGTACTAAGTGCTGGGATAGGTAAAAGATAATCAGGTCCGACACAGTACCAGTCCCACAGTCTAAAGGAGAGGGAGAACTGGTGTTGAATCCTCATTTTACAGATGAGGAAACTGAAGTACAGAGAAATTAAGCAACTTGCCCAAAGTCACAAGCAAGCAAGTGAAGCAGTGCGGCCTACTGGAAAGACCACAGGACTGTGAGTAAGAGGACATGGGTTCTAATACTGGCTCTGCCATTTGTCTGCTGTGTGATCTTGGGCAACTTGCTCAACCTCTCTGTGCTTCAGTTTCCTTATCTGTAAAATGGGGATTAAATCCTACTCCCTCCTACTTAGACTGTGAGTCCTTGTGTCAGGGAGTGTGTCCAACTTTATTATCTTTTATCTACCCCAGCGCTTCATACAGTGCTTGGCACATAGTAAGTGCTTAACAAATACTATAACAATAATACTACTAATAAAGTATTAGTATTTAATAGGAGCCCCATGGCACTGTGGACAGAGCACGGGCCCGGGAGTCAGAATGACCTTGGTTTTAATCCCGGCTCCACCACTTGTCTGCTGTGTGACCTTGGGCAAGTAACTTCACTTCTCTGGCCCTCAGTTACCTCATCTGTAAAATGGGGATTGAGACTGTGAGCCTCACTCGGGACAGGGACTGTGCCCAACCAGATTTGCTTGTAACCACCCCAGAGTTTAGAACAGCGCTTGACACCTACTAAGTGCTTAACAAATACCATTATCATTATTATTATTATCAATAATAATAAAGTGTGAGAGCCGGGATTAGAATCCTGGTATCCCGACTCCCGGGCCCTTGTTCTTTCACTAGGCCAGGCTGCTTGGCACTGATTTATAGACAAGTGCTCCATAATGGTAGGGGAAGATAAAGTTGGAGTGGGAAAAATTAGTAGTATTGAATGGCCCCTTCCTAACCCGGAAGATAGGTATCCAAGAGGACAACCTTTGTTCAATTCCCTCACCTGTGCTCTTGTCACTGTTGGAGACAGAGCTCTAATAAAAATAATTGCGTCATTTGTTAAGTACTTACTCTGTGCCAGCACTATAGTAAACACTCGGGTAACTACAAGATAATCAGGACACGGATTCCACGGAACTCACGGTCTATGAAGGAAAGAGAACAGATAGTGAATCCCCGCTTTGTATATGAGGAAACTGTGGCCACAGAGAAGTTATGAGACTTGCCCCAAATCACACAGCAGGCAAGTGGCGGAGGCAGAATTAGAAAAGCCAGGTCTTCAGATTCCCAAGCCCGAACTCTTTCTGCTTGACCACGTTGCGTGTGTGATGGATCCATCTGCACTTGGAGAGTCTGGAGACGTGGCTCTCACGAGATGCTGCACCCCGCTTCAGCCGTCCAGTTGTTCAAATGCGACGTTGTGTTGGAAATGGTGTGGTTTGAAACTCCCTTTTAAGGGCTATATTAATGGGTTTGGATTTAGTCGCAGTGACACCCAGTGGCAGTTTAAATGAATTATTTCTGGTCAGAAAAATTCAGCCGATAGTCACCTTGCCGTCTCCTGTTCCGCTTCTTAACCTTGGGGAGGGAGAGAAGGGGTGGGAGGGAGACTGAGTCCTAGGGTTCTGAGTAATGAGGCTTGGGTTGGAGAGGTGTTACTGTGGTCTTCCAAGGGGATGTGTCGGCCTCCAGAGATGCATTGGTGAGATCTCAAGGTGCTGTATTCACATTAGGCGATCAGAGTAACAGACCAGGCTCCTGTTCCAGTCTGTTATTCACTCCCCCCCACCCCCTTTCTCTCTCTCTTTGTCTCTCTCTCTCTCTCTCTCTCTCTCTCACACACACACACACACACACACAGTCACACACGGAATTCTGTAACGACAACCAATCACTCTGAAGGTCAGCGTCCCCAAAAGGCTTTCTCTTTCTCCTTTGGCTTTCCGCACATAATCCTTCTCTCTGGGGCCTTAAGGTGGAAGTTGCGCAGGGATCATTACAGCAGCAAATGAGGCAAATGAGGTCAGAATCAGTACCCTGAGTGCTCTCTGCACCATTTCCCTGGGGAGCATCTGGGCCAGAACTGAGTTTGTAGTCCCCAAGAAAGGAATCTGCAACTGTCTCCCCTTGAGCTTTTCTACCCCTCAACCCCCACCAAACTGATGATGAAACCCCCCCTCCCCCCCAGGGGAAATGGTACTCTCACTGGGTGCCTGCTGATGATCAGGAGAGGAGCTGCTTAGGGAAAACAGGCAGGCGTTCTCCAAACCAAGCCAAGTTCATTTCCTTCTCCCCATCCCTGCCTTTATGCCTTCAGGCCTCCTTCCTGAAGTCCCAGAGACGATTTCCTCAGCTCTGCTCCTGTCTGCCCTGGGCAAAGTTGAGGGCTGACATTTCTGCCATCAGGCATCTTTCCCGCAGCCCAGAGCTTGAGCAGTGGAACTTTCAGAAAGGCAGGGGTGGCCGACTCTCTTGGGGATGTGGCAGTGTGCAGCAGCTTCCCCATTCAGAATCTGGGAATTGGCTTCGGGAGGGTGTGTGACTTCAAGTGCTTCGAGACAGTTTGTTTTATTTTGCTTCGCACTGAATCTTCTTCAGGTCATCTAATCCCACTTGGACCATATTTAACCAAACTGCTTTCCAGGAAAGCTGGCGTGGAAGACAAGGTAAAAGGAACCTGGGAGTCCAGATCCCCAAACCAACCCCTGGTGGTGCTGATAAGTTCCGGTTTCATGTATAATAATGGTATTTGTTAAGCACTTCCTGTTTTCCAAGCACTGTACTAAGCACTGGGGTAGATATAAGGTCATCAGGTTGGACACTGTCCCTGTCCTTCATGGGGTTCACAGGCCAAAGGAGAAGGAGAACAAGGAGAAGCTAAACAAACCCAACTGGGCTCACCTGGACGAGGACCCACTTACCACCATACACCATCCCTGGGCTTGGACAACCGAAGCCTCCACTGGAACTGGCCCGATTGTTTGGGAATTTGAGAATGCTCTGGAACTGCCAGTCATCTTCCAGGAGGAGAGGCAACCTTGTCAAGAGCCGAGGGCTAGATCTTGAGCTTTAAATAGCTGCCTGCCTCGATACTGTTTATCAGCAGTGATGAGAGACAGGCCTCCGCATGATTGCAAATCAAGCTTTTCAGCCGGAGCACTTCTGTAATTACCTTTTCATAGAAAATTTGGAAGTAATGCATATTTATTGGTGGGGACAAAGAAAGCCGTCTAGCCAGAGATAGCACCACTCTTCCTTGGCTGGATTTTTCCCCTTGGGTTTGAAATAGAAAGGTTTATAGCACCCTGAGCCAATTTCATGCTCTTCTGTCTTTCCAATCAAACACCGTTCTCACCAAAGCTGCTTTCTTCCTGCTCAGAATTCAGCACCACAGTCAGGGCCACCTCTAGCCAGGCAGCAAGATGCAATGGTGTTCTCCAAGAAACGTTAGCAGGGTTGGTTGGCCACCCCATCCCTCACCGTGAAGATGGGTCTCCACGGTTCTATCTTCTTCCCTCAGAACTCCCAGCAGGGGTCAGGTGAGGTGAGGGGCAGGACGGGAAGGTTCCAGAATTGCCTTTTCCTTCACGGGTTGAGGAATGGGAGAAATTGAGGGATTGGGAAGGGGAAACCTTCCTTCCCAGTTTGGATTTAGACTGTGTGCCCCATATGGGACAGGGACTATGTCTGACTTGATCAACTTGGATCTGTCCCAGTGCTTAGTACGGTGTTATGCCTATAGTAAGCACTTAACAAATACCAAAATAAACCAACCACCCCCGCCCCTACCCACCCAAAACCTCATGAGCAGGTGGGGACAGAGGGGTAGGGTGTGGGGCAACCAGTAGCAAGGAGGGGCAGAGAAACAAGAACACAAAGCAGAGGGAACAGCCGGGCAAAGCTGGACAGCCTAAGTGTTGTTGGACAAGCTGGTATATGGAGATCAGACATCCGGTATTGGGTACTGCCATCAGTGGGGTCAAACCAGGACTCGCATAGTTGCCAGGGTCTGTGTCATTAAGGAAAGACAGAAGCTCAAGGCGATGCCCTTTCCCAAGGTCCTCATCCTGCACCGATATTCTGGGGGACTCCGGGCTGCCCCTGCCCCAGTGGGAGACTGAGTTTCCTCCTCAGTAATAATCATAATAATTATGGTACTTAGTAAGTGCTTACTATGTGCCAAGCACTTGTAGATACAAGTTAATAAGGTTGTACACAGTCCCTGTCCCACATGGGGTTTACACTCTTAATCCCCATTTTACAGATGAGGTAACTGAGTCCCAGAAAAGTTATGTGACTTGCCCCACGTCACACAGCAGACTTGTGGTGGAGCCAGGATTAGACTACCAGGCCCCTGCTCTATCCACTAAGCCACCCTGCTTCTCAATAAACTGGGGAAGATTTCAAAGGGCTAACAGGGAGGAACTGCAGGGTGGATGAGGGGGCGGCCGCATGTTCTGATACAAGGAGCCTCAAACATTGTCTTCATGAATGCCAGAGCAGCAAGATCCTAGTGCGGCCCCAAACCCACACTCTTAATCATTAACTCAATCAATCAATCAATCAATGGCATTTACGGAGCACTTACTGTGTGCACAGCAACATACTCAATGCTTAGGAGAATACAGTACAACAGTGTTGGTAAACATGTTCCCTTCCCTCAAGGAGATTTCAATCTGTAGGGGGAGGCAGACGTTAAAATAAATAACGGTTACGGATGTAAGTGCTGTGGGGCTGAGGGAGACATTTCCTGTCACTGTGATTCCTACTGCCTTAATTGTCACCACTCCAGCTTGGACATCCTCTCATGGCTCGGAAGTGAATCCAGCTCAGAGAGCCACTTGGGCTGGTGGGTGGGTAGGAGGACCATAAGCAGGACAGCAGAGAGACGCAAACGGTGTTCTCTAGGAACTGCCCTTAGACTTCACAGGGAAATCTCTGCCTTTCCTGGGCCCCGGGCCTGAGGGCTACTGCTCCCAGATTCAGAATGGCTGCAATCTGCAATGGCTCTTTATGTGCAGGGAACTTGTCCCTGTACTCCCAAGCACTTAGTACAGTGTTCTGCACATAGTAAATGTGATTTGATTGATTATGTGTGTGGGTATGTGTGGGCAGGATGGGTGTTATTTAACTGGGGCTCCCTGTGCCAGTGGGTGTCCCAGAGGGAAGATATAGCATGGGATCAGGCTGGAGATCACTAGTTAGCAGAGAAAGCACATCCGCCCGGTGATTGATCACCGTGCAGTGTGGACTGTCAGGGTGGAAATCTGCATGCCCTTCACGCCAGCTGCCTGGGGTGTCTGATTCACTCTCTCCTAGAGGTAAATGTGTTTGTTAGGCTGTAGAACAAAAGACTCTCTGCTGGAATGTGCTGCCATCAGATGATCCGGAAATCTCCTCCTCTGGCAGCTTGGCTCGGAGACCCGACTCTGGGGACAGGGAGGCAGGAGAGGCCAAACTGAGCGGCTTGACTGAAAAGTCCAGTGAGTGGAGATAGGGTTGAGGCTCTACTATCCAAGCTTTAGATATGGGATGGGTTCTGGGGTGGGGTGCGGAGGGGAAAGGGCTGACTGGGGAGTCACCCCATCCAGAGTTGGCCCCAGCTGGCACCAGGAGGAAGGGGTCTCCGTCTCCTGCCCACCTGCACTGAGAAGCATGTGACTGAAGGAAGACGGAAAGGCTGCTTCCCTGTTTGCTTCCAGTGGCCCAGCCCAGGCCCATGGGCCACAGAGAGAGGGATAGCTGCCCTCTGCCACACACATCCAGAGTGGAGGCCCAAGGAGGTGAGATTCAACAACTGCCAGGGGTCGTAAGCTTTCCAAAAAGGAGTGTAGTGACAGTATAGGGCCTATGGGTGGTTTGCCTCTGTGGACAATACGATCTCCAAGTGACACGCTAGAATCCTCAGGGCTGACTGAAGACTCCGGGGCTTCTGAGACTTCAGCTTCAGGGTGAAGTTTAATCTCCCAATAAGTTCACAGGAATGGCAGGCCTGGGATGGAACTTGAGAGGTCATCTAATCCATCTGCCCTTTAGGCAGGGCCACACCTAATACATCCCAGGCTGGTGATACTCTCTCCTGTTTACAGAACTCCAGGGAAACAGACTCCTTTGATCACCTGTTCCAGGGCTTGATAACCTTGTCAAAAAGTTCTTCCTGTGGTCTAACCTAAATCTCTCCTGCTGTCTGGGGCAGGAAAATCCAATATAGGTAAAAGAATGATACGGTTGAGATGGGAAGCTTAGCATGAAACTTGGCTAGGCTGGGATAATCTGGGAAAAGGGAATTCCCCAGGGAAAGGGAGCTGAATTGTCCAAGGGTATTTTTTTAAAATCCTTTTCCTCCCCTCAATCCGAGGGTTAATAATTGTAGTATTTGTTAAATGTTTATTATGTGCAAGCACCGTAGTGGTGGGATAGACACAAGGTAATCAGGTCAGGGAAGGTCCCTGTCCCACATGGGGTTCACAGTCCAAGTAGGCAGGAGAACAGGCCTTGATCCCCCTGTGTGGGAAAAGAGAGCAGTCAAATCTCTCAGCTAAGCAGGAAGTTGCGCAGAGGTGGGAGGGAGTTTTATTTCTGGCCCCGGGGGACCCCATTAAATGGTTGAGAAGAGACTCAGAAGGCCCAAAGGGTGGCGATCAGGTCCGATCTCCAGAGCTTGTTTCTCCCACAGGAATGAAAGTGGGTCAGCAGGGGCAGGGGGCAGGGGAGGTCACTGCAGCAGGAACGGTGACTGGGAGGCCTAGTGAGGTCTGGAAGTGTACTTCGGTCTTGGCCAAGGGGACCAGGTGCTCAAACTTGCAAGCCAGGTACCTGGTTGGAGCAAGAGAGGTCTTGCCTGGGAAGGGGAGAGCAAGATCTGTTCCATGTTGTCTGGATGTTGTCTGGGCCCCTCCCTGTGTTGTGTCCATACCTGGGCTCCCCACAGTAGGATATGGGGTGAGCAGGCTAAGGATCTTCCTGAACAAATTAGAACCTCACAGGTACATTCACATCGGGTCTGTGATGGGGATGCAATTTGCACAAGAGGCATTTGGTTGGATGACAAATTTGTCTGGGCATCCTATCTGTTTTACCCATCCTTAGTATAAGGGGTTGAATTACAACCCAACATGGCACTGATTCCCCTTGCCAGTCATATGATGCCTGGCGCCCACCCACAACATGAGCCCACGCAGCCGAGAGTTACGAGTGTAGCACCCTTGCGTAGGTCAGTGGTTGCAGCATTCCCCAGTCCGGGAGATGCCCATGCCCCGGACAGCTGCTGGACCCAGGGGATTAATTTTTTGTCAGTTTTCTTAAATGAAAAGAAAACAAACATGAGGCTTCTTTTTTCGTCTCCTCTGCCCGCCCTGTGGTCGGGGTCTGGTGAAGAGCCACAGGTGCTTTCCTGCTTTCTCCACTCCAGCCGTCGCTCCAGAGCCCAGGTTGACGAGTGGGGAGATGGAACTTGGGTGGCATGAACACTCCCAAGGAGCCGGGACAGTGGAGGAAAACACGCGTGCATCCCCAGTGGACATCCCACATCCCCCAGTCTGCACGCCCCCACTCCCTTCCTCCCGACCTTCATGGAAAATCCCACCTCCCTCTTCTCCGGTGTCACTCAGATGGGGTGACTGTAATTTAAACTGTGAAGACAGCCGGTCAGAAGGCGTTACAAACTGCTCGTTTATCGGATCTCCTTGAAGGGTTTCCCCTGATGAACGTGTCACGGTGCAAAATGTGCCGATCCATTGTGGATCTGTACCTTCTTCAACCTGCCGTCTCTGCTGTCACAGACCAATCCCCAACTCCCTTCAGAGCTCTTACCCACCACCTCTCCATAGTGGCCCAACAAAGATTCCCACTAATCCCTCACTAAGTGCCTTGGGTTAGCCCTAAACTGGATATTCCCCACAGTACAGCCTGAGGGTATGTGGAAAGAGACAAAGACAGAAAGACAGCTATTTCCAGGCTTCCAACATGGCACGCTTCCATACACGGAGCCAACTACTTGCTTCTCCACTGGCTCTGGTTGCGAGGCATTTGGCTGTCAAAACCTGGCCCCACCTCTGACCGGAACAGGTGATCGAGGGTTTGCTGAAAAGGAGCAATGGTAGGCATATTTCAGTCCTGAGATGCCTAACAGAAGGGAGCAACCCCACTTCCAGCAGACCCACAGCACGAGGGAAAGCACAGTGTGGGTGAAGCTGCCTGATGGATGGGACAGGAACACTTGTCAGCAGGTGATAATAATAATGATGGTATCTGTTAAGTGCTTACTATGTGCCAAGCACTGTTCTAAGCGCTGGGGGGATACAAAGTGATCAGGTTGTCTCACGTGGGGCTCACAGTCTTAATCCCCACTTTACATATGAGGGAACTGAGGCACAGAGAAGTTAAATGACTTGCCCAAAGTCACACAGCTGACAAGTGGCGGAGCCGGGATTAGAACCCATGACCTCTGACTCCCAAGCCCGTGCTCTTGAGGCCAACAGTATTTGGCCTAGAGGATAGAGAATGTGCTTGGGAGCCAGAGGACCCAAGTTCTAATCCTGACTCTGCCATGTCTGCTGTGTGACCTTGGGCAAATCACTTCACTTCTCCGTACCTCAGCTACCTCGTCTGCAAAATGGAGGTTCAGACTGTGAGCCCCATATGGGACATGGACTGTGTTGAACCCCCCTCCCCCCAAAAAAAGTATGGAAGGGTCATTTTGGGTCGGGGAGAGCCTAAGGACTTAGCCTAACTAGGCAAATGAATAGAGATCCACACAGTCCTGGGGCTAAAGAAATCCAGTAAAGAATTGGACTAAGCCTTGAAAATTGACCTTCCTGCCCACCACTCTCATCCTGTTCTTCAGGGGCACCAGAGTCGCTGGAACTCATGGGTGGAGAAGATCTGGGGAACATTTTGGATGCTGGAAAGAAAGTTTGTCGGATGAAAAAGTTTGAGATCTGAACCTTCTGGTAACCAAAGCAACAGGCAGATCCTCCAACAGCTCCTACATCTCTGGTGGAGAAGGCCCATCTTGGAAATCTCTCAGGGGCCGGGAGCTGAGTTGGCTAGAAGGTTGGAGGAGAAGGTCCATCTTGGAAATGCCAGGGGCTGGGCAGGCTAGAAGGTCCTCACGGCTGAGGGTGCTTCTGGGACTCCTGCTGTTTCCAACAAGATTGACATTGCCCTCTTGGGCACAAACATCACAGATTCCCAAACCAAAAACACTTGTAGAAATCCTGGGGCCAAGTAGGGGAGAAATCCACAGAGGGAAAAAAAAAATAAAACAAGGACAGTCACTCTCCCAGAACACAAAATGACCATGTGATACAGTTTGTTTCTTTAATTTTTAAAAATGAGTAAGCTGACAAAATCTTGTGCCCTTTGAATACCAATAAAAACTCTCACTGGGTAAAACAGTACATACAACTTTTTTTTTTGAACAACACTGCAAAGGACAAATTGTTTCTACTGCATATCAAAAAAGTAATCACAATGACATCATTTTGTCTTCACATTTTTGTTCCCCAAAAGGTACACGAATCCTAGTAGGAAATTTGGGAGAAAATGATTCCCCTCCCAACCCGAATCAGTAAGGTATTAAATGGATCAGGTATTAAACACAAACATGTACACACACAGCACATTAGTAGCAGCGCCTAATGCTGGAGACCATGACGACCCATATGTATGTGTATAAAGCTATTTCTTGGGGAAACGATCCATAGCAGCAGTGTTGGAAGCATGTTCCAGTCAAAGGACCTGTCGGAGTCTCTGGGTAAGGGTGGAGAACTCTAAGAAAGAAGAGAGCACCAACCCAAACTCAGGCCCCTGCCAGTGATGTTGCCAGAGGAAGGAGTCTGAGCTCCTGGAGAGGGTCAGGGATGGAATGGTTATGTCAGTGGGGGAGACTTATTCCCAGCCACCTGCCTCCATCTGCAAAGGGGCCAGATGAGGAAGAGCAAAAGAGTGATTCCGGTTCTGCTCCTCCCGGTGGGTTGGGTGGGTGACAAGATGCCAGCCCTCGTCAGAACACAGGACTGAGGCCATTGCTGGCCATAGTAGACAAAGTCAAGTGCTTTGGTAATTTTAAGAACAGGTTTGCTCCCGCTCTTCCCCCTCCCCCCACCACCCCAACACCCAGCACCAAGGTAGAAGCGTAATTCGCCCTTTTCCTGTCCTTCAGGGGGTAAATTCAGTTGACAGTGCCTGCTTGAGGAAACTTTTGTTTCCAGAAATTAAAATTTACGGGTAAATAACAAGAAAGTTTTTATCTAAAGAAAAAAATAGAGGAGGGTGGGCGATTAATTTTGAAATGCTGCCCAGAGGGAACAAGGGTGAAAGATGCCTGCCGGGACCATCTCATCTTACGCTTGTGTTCACTGGGGTAGGTCTGAGAGCTTTTCCGTCCCCTGCTGCCTAGCTTTCCCCCATCACAGGATCGGATGCTTCCTCTCAGCATGAAATCCAGCAAAGGAATTAGGAGTCTGGCAGGAAAGGAAGGGAGAGCATCTGCACTGCTGACAGGGGAGACAGGGAGGGCCTTGGAAAGGAGAGAGAGCTTGCTTTGGGGGAAGAGAGGGAGCAGAACTGAGAAAATTCTGATTAGTTGCGGGGGGGTGGGGGGAGAGGGGGAAGAGAGACAGAGAGAGAGATCCAAGAGGGAGAGCGGACAGGATGCTTGTAGAAGGATGGGAAGGGACCTGAGATCTGACGAGGCTCAAGAGTGGTGAGAGAGAAAGAAACTGATACTCCCCATTACCATCTGGAAGCAGTTTGAAACTGCTTCCAAGCCCAGTGTGCACCAGAGCAGAGGAACACATTAGGGACTCCCATTCCCTCTTCTATTGCTCTTCCTGGCGCTCTCCTGTTGAGGATCACGTGGAAAGATGCTATGCTAGGGAGCGCAGTGTCTGACTTGTTTCTCTTGTATGCACCCCAGGGCTTAGGGAACACCTCAGAGAATCAATAGATTCCATTACAAACACCACCATCCTTCGCCAGAGATCCATTTGAGAAGACTGGTGCTGGCCTGGTGTCTCCTTTAGAAGAGGGCTATTGCTAGCTAAACCTCCCAGGCCCTCTTTTTGGACTTCACTGGAGAGAGCCTGCTGCTGCTCCCAGCTCTGAGGGAGGCAGCACACGTTTACAGAGGAAAACACAGAACCGGGCCACAAGAAGGCCCTGAGACAGGCTGAAACTCAACTGAGCCCGCACAGAGGATATCAACCCATATTTAGTAGATAAATTGCCCATGATCGTACAATTAAAGAGCATTTTAAAGCTTAGATATTGAATAAGCTACTTTCAAAATAGACTTTAAAGTAAAATGGATTTCTCATCTCATCGTTTGCTTTAAACGTACTACATCTATTTTGATAATGCCTCTTGCTGGCAGTTCTTAAGAGACGCCAACAGATTTCGGTCTGGGAATGCCAAGCCCCTGGTCCACTACTTAGCTTTCAGGAGGATGGATAGGAAGAGAAAGAAGCAGGCAGGCTTCGAAGCAGCAAAAGGATCCATCCGTGGGAGAGGTATCCGTCCAAAGGGGTCCCACCACCTGTTTCTGTCCGGGAACTATAAATTCACCTGTTTTGCTGCATCGCTCTCAACATCCCCAGGGAGTGTGAGCAATCACCTCACTGGGCTGAGTGCTAATGGCTGCTGGAAGAGGGGAAAGAGGATAACTTATTCTAACAAGCCTTTCGGCCACGTTTTAGATCTGGGCCAGTGTTAATTATTAATTATGGTACTTGTTAAGAGCTTACTATGTGTCAAGCACTGGGGTAGATACAAGTTAATCAGGTCAGATTCAGTCCCTGCCCCGCACGGGGCTCACAGTTCAAGTAGGAGGCTCACAATCTAATCAATCAGAGGTGTTCACTGAGCGCTCACTGTGTGCAGAGCACTGTACTAAGCGCTTGGGAGAGGGCAATAAAACAGAGATGGTAGACACATTCCCTGCCCACAGTTAGCTGGGTTGGCTTTCGGGAAAAAAGACTGAAACGTCAAAGAGATAGCCCTTCACAAGTCACCGCCCCCCCCCCCCCCGCCCACAATTACCACTGTCCCCCAAAGTGACTCTTCCCATCCGATTTTTATTTTAACCACCACAAGTTGACATGCTTCCCAAGTGGGCCGAGGAGAGATGCCCCCCTGAGTAGGACAAATCTCGGGGAGGCCAGCCAGAGCAGGTGGGCTGGGCCGCTGGGGAGTGATGGACTTGTGGGACTGAAGCATATGTTGATTGGGCCCTACCTTCCTATGTTCAGGGACAACATTCAGGGCTCTGAAAAATCATGTCTCTTCAGCTTTTTAGCAACCAATCACCTGAGGGAGCAACTCGGCAGCAACCAGATCTTTCTATTGCCTCTGGCTGCAAGCTGCTCCGGGAGATGGAGGAAGGAAGGTCGGATTCTGGGAATTGCTCTTGCTCCTCTCCCCGGGAACTAGCTCCAGAGTTAGCGTCCCAAATGCCCACCGAAAGAAGAGCAGGGAAGAGCCACGAGCTCTCCCTTTTTATATACATACATTCCGAGTGGAAATGGTCCGTACCATCTGCTGAAATGCTTGCAGGTTAGAAGCATAATGATCTACCTATACAACACCACGCCTTCCAGAACCCCAAATATAAAAGTTTGACAGCACATTATACACGTCTTTCTAATGTCTAGACAACATCAACTGAATTCACCAGATGACAAGAAGTCGTGACTAGCAATACCGTACAATATCTTCTGATCGTTGTTACTTATCGAATAATTAAAAAAAAATCACTTTTAAACAGGTATACAATGTTCACCTCAAAATTAACTGGTTAATAATCCATTTTTGTGCAAAACAAGCAAGCTCCTATAATTAAGTGAAGTACTTCATCAATTCATTTATACAAAACAGAAAGGGGAAAGGGAGTTTTCAGAAATGCGTCTCCTTTTCTGTGATGGCCGAAATGTTTCCATCCCCTTTGAGTTTGGTGTCACAGTCATTTACTGTTGCCGTCCGGGGGCCGCCCCCAAGCTTCCCTCTCATTTTCAGGTCGGGGCTGGGAATGATCAACTTCCTGAATTTCTGAGCAATTGGAGAATGGGGAAGACGTGGTCAGAGTCTATCTGACCCTCGCCACCCTCCTCACTCCAACAAGATGGGCTCAGTCTCCCCTAGACCTTCCCGCTCCAGATCAGAGCTGGATTGCACAGGATAAACCCAGGGCCTGCTGCTCCTTTCCTCTGCCTCCAAACCTACCTGGCTCCATGGCTTGCGGGGCATTGGGGATGGGGGTGGGGGTTAGGAGATTCAGAGCTGAAAGCTGGGGAGGACACCCCTGCTGTCTCCTCTCTCCACCCCCACACCCCGGGTTGGAAGTGTGCTGGGAGAGGGGGCGGGGGGGCTAACAGAACCTAGGGCTGACCTCGCCAGAGCCTCTGGGCTCTTTCTTGTTACCCGGACCTCTCTGACTCGTGCCGGTTCCAGGAAGAGACAGAGCTCAGGGTTTTCTTGCATGGAGAAACCCCTCTGTCCGTCACAAGTCACGCTCATGGGGGGGGCCGGGCCAGGCTCACCTCAAGGACGGTCCCCTCTATCTGCCACATCTTGATGAAGATCCACAGTGGGATGCACACCATGGAGGAGAGGGCCATCATCCAGCCAATGCCATAGCCCCAGTTGGGGTAGGTGTACACGTTGTTGTACTTGAGGGGCTTATATTTCACCAGGAAGAAGATGAAGATCCCCTGCAATGGAAAAAGGGATTATGGAACCCCAGGGATCGCCTAGCTCAAAGAGACTTTTTTCCATCAAGGAATCGACCCTAGGTCTCTCCATCCCTCCACCGACCCCTCTCCCCCAACACCACCCCCAACACACACACACACACACACACACACACACAACACACACACACACATCTCTGAGCCTGCACCTCAGCAGTCTTAGAGTCTGGGGCCGTGCGGTGCACTCCATAGGCCCTCGATGAATACTTGCTGTTGTCGAGGAACCAGGTGGAAGCTTCTCGCTGGGTCTAAATTCACTTTCAGAACTAGGCAATGGAGACGCCGGCCGGTCGGCAGCCCAAACTCCCCAAACTCCCCACGGGTGGCTAACCGGAACCATTGCTTAGTTCCAGCCAGATGAGGCTGGAGAAAATCAACTGATTCAGGACAGACACTCTATCTAACCTGATTATCTTGTTTCTGCCCCCGTGCTTAGTACAGTGCTTGGCACATAGTAAGCACTGAACAAATACCACAGTTATTATCATTATTACCATTTATAACCAGTAGAACATTCTTGGCTATCTTAATCTGAATATGCTCTAAACTCCCCTTGAGTAAGTTCATGCGGGGTGTGAATAAGTCCTTATACAAGTAAGTCCATAATGGATTGCTGGAAGGAAAGGTTAGGGATGTTGGATGGTCCATCTCTAACCATGCAGTTGAATGTCTAGTTAGGGCCACCATCTTAGGGATCCTCCACGTTTTACCATTGGTGGAGGAAGAATTCCGGGCTAGATGGATCATGGTTCTGACCACCCAGATGGCACTGTGGCTGGCAGCAAACAGAATTTAAAGAACATTCAGAAGACCTGATTTGGGGCAACAACTCATTACAACCATCTCCCACCCCCACACTCCCTTCTCTAATGAATTTGGGTAGTGTTTTAGCCATTTGGCAGTATTTAATGAGAGACCACAGGGTGCCGACTGTGTTAAGTGATATGCAATTACAGAGGAAGAACAGAAGCCAGTCCCTGCCCTTGAGGAGCTTGCAGTCTGCTTTAATTTATATTTTTATCCCATTCATCACAACTTTCCACTCCACATTTGCCCCGTGGTTTTTGAGAACATGTCGATTTTTTTTATTTCCAATGGACTTCTTTGCCCTCCATAAGCCACCCAGACTGGAAGGATGTTAGGTCTTCCCAGTGCAGATAGATATCTGAGGTCCCTGGAGTGAAGGGTGGTGAGGGAGAAATGCATATGGTGCAGGGACGCAGAAGTCCGTGTTAGCTCCCAGTTATATGACCACAGAACCCCAGGAGGCTTCTGTGCCTCATTAAAAAGGGGACAGGGCAGGTCAGGGCAGGGTGTTCTGTCTGGAAGGAAATTTCAAGGATACTGCAGTCATTTAGAAAGAAACCCTCTCTCCCTCCCATAGAACCTAAGGGCACCGCCCCAAAGGACATTTAAGTAGGATGGGGTCTAATACAAAAATAGGTGTGAGCATTTTGAACTGAAGAGGAGACAGTCAGGAGAGCAACTTTATTCTGAATACCCAGCAGTCAGCCAAGAACAGAACCTCCTTTCCTGGACTCTGACCCAAACCGGGGGGCTGGGGGTTAGCAAGGAACACTAGTTGGGTAGGGAACACTTACAGCACAGATGCCAGGAGTCACGAGCTTCCAGCACCACTTAATTAACCATAGCGGCCTGTAGCCAATCATGTCTTCAATGTTGTCGTAAAAGCGATTGCTTCCTGTCGGAAAATAACCACACACACACACACACACACACACACATGCATGCAGACACACACAAACACACACAAACACACATCAAACAAGTACTACTGGAGAACAAAAAGCTAGAGGAAAGGGACTAGTAACCAGGGAAGAGAATATTGAGTGAGGACTGAATTAGTCTTCAAGTCCAGGAGAGGCTATTGTCTGAGTGATGGCGAGCCGCTGTTCAAACTGCAGCGGAAGGGATTCACATTCGATATTAGGAAGAACATCTCAAGTGCAAGAATGGAAAATAATGGAGTGCTTTCCCAAGTGATATTATCTTCCCTGGAGGGTTTAAGAGAAGGCTGGACACCCCGCTCCATGAGGTTGGTTTGGATGGAATCCTGCTCAGAGGCAGGAAGATGTTTCTGCCTGAGGATTGTAGCATTGGAACAATCAGGTGCCCACTTTTTACAAGGGGCATGGTGGAGAGCTTTCCTCTCCCATGTCAGAATGCCTTCTTGGATCAGGACCGCCAGAGTTAAAGGGATAGTATGTCAGGGTAGCTCAAGATAAAGAAGCTGGGGAATCACATATACGACACTGATGCAATGAGCACACATTGAAACTAGTATAAGCCAGTCTGAATAGGCCTAGATGGTTCAGTTATTTCTTTCCAAGCATTTTTTTTTTTTTGGTAGGGAGTGTCACGCAGGAAGAACTAGTGTTCAATTACACAGCGGGCAACCAAACGAGGAAGACCCCAGTGGGGTCCCTATGTTAAAGGGATAATGCCAGGTGGTAACCTCAGGCAAGTCGATTACCACCGGGATTGTATAGGAAGTAGAGCCCGGGCCTGGGAGTCACAAGACCTGGGTTCTAATTCTGGCTCCACACCTTGTCTGCTCTGTGACCTTGGGCAAGTCATTTCACTTCTCTATGCCTCAGTTACCTCATCTGCAAAATGGGGATAGAGATTGTGAACATCACAGGGGACAGGGTTAGCTTGTATCTACCCCAGCTTTTAGTATAGTGCCTGGCACATAGTAAACGCTTAACAAATACCATTAAGAGAACCAAAAAACAATAGCCACAAATAGGCCAGTGGCAAAAAGGTGCCATGCTTGGTGGGCCATGGGCTGCCCTGGAGTGGGGAACCTTAGAAATAACCCTGGTCTTGACTCCAGGCCAGTCTCCTCTCATTCTGATCAAGGGGTACCCAAGGAGTTTTCAGTTTCCTTGAGGAAATGAATTATCCCTTTTCAGGAGGGACTGCTCCAGATGGCACATTATGCCTAGACTGGCTGAGATGGCAGTGGGGTCAAAGTTCCAGGAACAACTTCCCCAAGAAGAGCACCAAAGGGCCAGGGAGAGTCTTACCATACACCCAGCCTATGCAGACACATTCAAATATAGCAACAAAGAGAAGGCACATCCCACTGGCAGCATAGGAGTCAAACAGCTGGAAGATGTACATGCCACCCTGAAAGACAGACGGACAGACAGATAGAGAAAAATTAGCTTCCAATAAGCTATAGCCCAAATGCAACTTCGTTGTTCTCCCAATCATTCTTGCCTAGTATCCTGTCCACTGACATAGCTCTTCCAGTCATAAGAATCTCTGTCTTGTCTGTGATTTCTCTTGATTTCTTTTTTTTTCCCCCAAACCTGAGGCTTTTCTCCCCTGGTCTGATAAGCACTACACAACATCAAAGAGTGTGTCAACACACACACACACACACACACACACACACACACACACACACACAAAGTTAGGAAACCCCACCCAAATTTGAGGCAGTCCCAGTAAAAATTCACTCCCACTGTACACAGTATATTTTGTATGGGTAATGTTGGCTTCTCACTGTATACTTCAGGAAGCTATTGGTGTACATTACACGATCCTTCGCAACAGGAGTAGGACTTTCATGTGTGCAAACATGTGTGCGTGTGTGTGTGTACAGGTAGAAGGGAAAAGCAAAAACTAGAACTGGGAAGGATAAGGAATCAGTGGAGTTTTGATATTAACCTGCTCACTTGCCTAGGGAGGCAGGGTAGCTAGTAGAAGAGCATGGATATGGGAGTCAGAAAACAAGCTCTGCCGATGGCTTGCTGCGTGACCTCAGGCAAGTGACTCAACTTCTGTGGGCCTCAGTTACCTCATCTTTAAAATGGGGGCAATAATATCTGCCTTTCCCTAACCCACAGAGGTGATGTGAAAGCACCTTGGAAAAAAATGAATATTAGCAATCAATGGGCCTTACTGAGTGCTTACTGTGCTCAGAGCACTCTAGTAAGTGCTTGGGAGAATATAACAGAGTTGGTAGATATGTTCCCTGCCCAACAGGAGTTTGCAGATATTTTTATTACTACAGGGCTAGAAATCTAGCAAGTACTCACTCTTTGTCCAGCCAGGACTCTCTTAGGACAGAAAATTTTCCTGAACATAAATTAATTGGCTATTTCCACATTTGGCTGAAGGCGCTTTCCTGACATTTAGGAACATCAGCAAGTCACACTAGTCAGGCAACAAAAAAGTACCACAATTTTAAGGTCTAGAATTGGCAGCAGTCTGAACAGCAGAAGCTTTGATTAGATCCCGAGCATGGATGCAGAACTGAAACCAATGCCATTTACTGCAAGTGGCGGTTGTAGCTCTGAATCAGAGGACAATCTCTGTGTGGATGAGGTGGTCGGCTGTGCACAGGTCGTTGGCCCCAGTGATTTCACCTCAAGTGGCATCATGTTCGAGTATGAAGGACAATATGGCTTCTCAGGAGTGCATTCTCAAAGAAAAAACTAATTCAAATGCCAATTAAAAAAACAGTGATGTCCACCACAGAGAGACCCCTTTGCTGCCCATGCTTAGGGAGAAAATGGATTGGAGTCTGGGTTGGGGTCCCACCATTCACTTTAGTGGGATTTGGGGTGGGAAGATGTGTTCTTACCATCTTGCCCAGAGAAGGGTACCGCACTCTTTCCTCACCCGAGTGTGGAGCTAGGGATTGTGTGACAACGGCCCTAGAAATCTTGCCATCTGTGCAGCCTTCACAACTCTGCTCCTCAAACATTGGACAACACCTCCTATCTGGACTGGGGGGCGCTGCCCAGGTGAGAAGGGGCTTGTGAGAAGAGTCCCTACAGCACTTGTGCACATATCTGCAATTTATATTGTCTGCCTTCCCCCTCTAGACTGTAAACTCGTTGTGGGCGGGGAACATGTCTACCATTCTTTTATATTGTTGTATTGTACTCTCCCAAGTGCTTAGAACAGTGCTGTGCACACAGTAAGAGGTCAGTGGATGCCAATGCCATTGATTTATTGAGTCCAGGTGGCCCATGGATTGGATCTCTGCCCTGAAGGGCATGTCACTCTCCTTCTTAAAAACCTCCAGTGGTTGCCTATCAACCTCCGCACGAAACAAAAACTTCTCCCTCTAGGCTTCGAGGCTCTCCATCACCTTGCCCCCTCCTACCTCTCCTCTCTTCTCTCTTTCTACTCCCCACCCCGCACGCTCCGCTCCTCTGCCGCCCACCTCCTCACCATCCCCCGTTCTCATCTATCCCGCCGTCGACCCCTGGGCCACGTCCTCCCGCTGTCCTGGAATGTCCTCCCTCCTCACCTCCGCCAAACTAATTCTCTTCCCCTCTTCAATACCCTACTTAGAGCTCACTTCCTCCAAGAGGCCTTCCCAGACTGAGCTCCTCCTTTTCCCTCTGCTCCCTCTGCTCACCCTCTACCCCCCCTTCACCTCCCCTCAGCTAAGCCCTTTTCCCCCCTTTCCCTCTGCTCCTCCCCCTCTCCCTTCCCTTCCCTTCAGCACTGTGCTCGACTGCTCAATTGTATATATTTTCATTACCCTATTTATTTTGTTAATGAGATGTACATCACCTTGATTCTATCTATTGCTATAGTTTTAATGAGATGTTCATCCCTTTGATTCTATTTATTGCTATTGTTTTTGTCTGTCTGTCTCCCCCGCTTAGACTGTAAGCCCATCAATGGGCAGGGACTGTCTCTATCTGTTGCCGATTTGTACATTCCAAGCGCTTAGTACAGTGCTCTGCACATAGTAAGTGCTCAATAAATACTATTGAATGAATAAATGAATTGGGGAGGGGGGTGGGGTGGGGGAGGAGAGGTGGATGGGAGCCTGAATATGCACAGTCCAAGGTGGAGCAGAAAACAGGGGAAGCTCAGCAAAGAGGACTGTGCATGCTTGTGTGTGGGGTGTGTGTGTGTATGTGTCTATGTGGGGCGGCGGGGGGGAGGGTGCAAAATCAAGAAATCCGATATTTTCCTTTCTAGCTGAGTTGGGTTTAAAAAAATTAAAGGCCTTGAAGAATTAAACCAGTAATTATTCTAATAGTAGCAGCTGAATTAGCACATTGTACAGCTCTAAGTGCTAACATCCTCAAGTGCAGAGTCCTGAATAGCTAGTCCCTTTTGGCAGATAATACCAGTCTGAAAAGGATGTCACTTAATTATACCTTCCAGTGATCTGACTGGTGAAGGGCTGCTGGAAGAACATTTCACCTTCTAAATGGGAGAAAGGATCCACTGCAATGGCTGGTATGTGGCCCCAAGGACTTTTCCGTTTGCATTTCCCAAGCTCCTAAGTGTCTCCACTTTATGGAATCGGAGGTGAACAAGGTGTCAACAGGCTGAGCACATCGTGTAACAGGTGTGGGAACAGTCAATGCGGATACATGTTTTCTCTGATCTGAGCATCACATTGAATATTTCACTGGGTGTGAGACTGAAACCCTTCTGTTCACACCAGCAGGAGTAGGGGTGGAAAGGATATCTAAACTCGGCCTTTGTTAAAAAAAAAAAATCACAGCATTTTCGTGGGAGAAAACTTGAGAGGGATGGGAGGGGTTTCCTTGGGCAAAGGGTGAGCAGATCCCTCCAAGTCCTGTAGGAGCCGGGGACAAGCAAAACATCTCTCCTCCGAGAGGCTGGAAGAGTTCAATTCCGCGTCAACAAAACACCTTGTGGTGTGAAACCTCTGCTCTGCAAGTCACTTTCACTGGAGAGCCGCCAGGGAACGGGTAGAATCTTAGCTCCACTAGAGCTCAGTTATTCCTGTAAATTAAGTGCCCAAGTTATTCCCTCTCTCTCTGGGGATTTAATGGGCTTTTAATGATGTTCTTCTGCTCCGTATCTTTTTCAGACCCAAGAGTCAGGGTCCCTAGGAAAGAAGCTATTCCTAGAAAGTGCCTGCCTAATTGGGATTCAGGCCGGGCCAAGCCCCCCCGGAACCCTCCAAGGATGATCATGGTGAAGACAGCGATACATTTGCCACTTTACTTCGAAGGGATCAAGAGATAGGAGCCCAAGCCCTTTCCAGAGTCTCATTCCCAACCTCTTCCGAAGGTTCACCTGGCTTCCCTTGAGCTGAACCGAGCTGGGCCCACACCTGTGGGAAAAGCCAACTTCATCACCTAAGCCTCCACCCAGAACTTCTCCAGCAAATCCAACCCCAAAACCTTCTTACCTCCGTTAACATTATTAGGCCCAGGAAATATGAGACGATAGACAGAGCCAGGATGAGCAGCTCCCGTCTGTATCCCCTTCGGAAAATCTTGGGGTACATATCCACCACTGCCGTCACAAGACTTTCCACGCACACAAACTAGACAAACCAACATCAAAGAGTAAGATTGGGAAAAAGGGACTTTCTTATGGAACAAAACCCCTATATAACAAACTCCCCCATGACAAAAAACTTCATATAACTCTGTTGTCCATCTATTGGATATGCAGATTTCATACACTTTTTCATTCTCTTCTATGTACAAAGTTCTATCTAATCAGTCTCTTCATCCCTAAAAATAGGTTGCCTTTTATGTTCATTTGTTTTCAAGGCCACATATGACTCCAGATCTTAGGAATTATTGCAAGCTATACAAATCTAGAGACACTTTCTCTTCCAACCCTGGCCTCCCCACCTAGACTATTGGCCCCGCATATGAAACTCCAACCTGCAGAATGGGTCAAAGGGGTTAGAGACTAGGAGGTTTGGGGACTGAGCAGAGAATTTGTTCCCCTTGCCTATGTGGCTATTCTTGGAGGAGCTAATACTGAACACCAATCTGACCCTGCCCTAGCTTCTCCTTCTGACTCAGGCAAATCAAATTTAGGTTACTCATCACAAGACCCTCCTTCCCTGTAGCCTTCCCCAGGATCTAGTGCCTGGAGCAGCAGGGTTTGAAGAGGGTGACCCGCCAGAGACCCCGGCCCTCCCACCTCCTTTTCAGTGATTGATCTGTCACAGCTCTCATTACCAGCTTCCATTTTCTATGGTTTAACACTGAACAATGGAGAGAGGTTATCAGGGCTGACACCCGTCTCTCACTGCCTCAGCTTAGGAATGATTTCTGAGAAACCAATTCTGGGAAAGAAATTGGATTTGCCCTTCCGGAGTTCCTGGGGGCTCATCTCAAGAGAATCTCATTTTTCAACAAAGTTATTGCATCTGAGCTGGATTTTACAGCTGCGAGGCACTGAGGGTAAGTGACTGGCTCAGGTCACAGGCAACCTCACCTAAGTATCAGGATGATAGCGAGGCAGCTGTGGTCACCTTCCACTAGGCCAAAGGACAGAGAAAAGTCTCTTTACCCCAGGTCCCACTGATCCTAGCCCCAGCCCACGCTGCAGAAGTTTGATGGATCTGGATGCTTGGGAAGAAAAATTAATCTAAGTTGAAAGACAGAAAAGCTGCACTCTAAAAATCATCTCAGATATTTGGGTCTTCTTCTGACAGGATCGGGCTTTGTGCTGGCCTGATATCTCTCTAGAGATGACAGGGACATTGTCCTGGGCCCACTGGCTGCTCTTCAGTTCCACATGAATCACTCCAGAGGTACCAACTACACTCCACTAGTTTCAGGGCCTCCAAAGAAACTCAGCTCTTGATGAGGGGGCACTGCAGGCTTGGGCTCAACTTTTCCCAGATCTGGGATTTTAGCCCCTCTCTGCATCCATGTTTGGCTAACAGATCTGGGGCAACCAGAATGACTGAGTGAAAAGGAATAGGTAAGAGTCAAATTAAGACATAACCACCTTCAGGTGGGGATGAGTGGTGGCAAGTCTTTGGGCTTGAAAATTGCTGGAGAATAGACTGCAAAGTCTGCATAAACACAGGCAAATTAGACACAAACACTCTTTTTTCATACACATGACCCTTAATACAGAATAAGAGGTTCAACTCTAGAGTTGACTCCAGGCAGAGAATGAAGGATCAGTCTCCTTGCTCTCTGCATTCCTCAGTTCCAAACCTTCTCCTCCCCAAGCACCTTACCTGGCTATCCAATCCCAAGAATATCAGCATCATGAAGAACAATGCTGCCCACAAAGGGGAGAGAGGCATCATGGTAACAGCTTTGGGGTAGGCAATGAAGGCCAAACCTGGTCCTGGATAGAAAGCAGAAAGAGAGGAAAGAGAAAGAAAAAGAGAGAGAGGGACAGACAGAAAGAGAGAGAATAATCACAAATACCAAAATGAGGTTGATGGCCCTAAAGCCATTTCACTTCCCTCCCTTAGGAGGGAAGGGTGGAGGGAGGATGGACTGTGGGCGGAAGTCAAAGGTAATGGAGTCTTTGCAGGGAAATTTGAAACACAAGGCACCCGTTTAAGTCTCTGCATCACTTCGGTACTCTTTTTGGGAGGCAGGGAACCATCTTACAGGGCCTGGAGAGGAATGTTCCAGGAATCTAAGCAGGAACAAGTGCAGTACGGTGAGCCTGCCAGGCAAATGGCACCCCGAAGCCTCCATTATAAGGAATGGCCTATTAGAGCTCAAGTGAGAAAATGAGTGTAAACAAGCAGGGCGCTATTGAGGAGCAATAAAGGCCGAGTAAAAGCCCGAGCTACGAGAGACACCCATGGAATCAAGTTTGTGCAGGAGACCTGATGAGACACTTATCATGCTGCTGTCTGTTAATTCACCCGGGCACTCTGGAAAGCCAATTGAATTTCCTGGGGAGGAAGTTGATTAAGTTCTTTTAATTCTTCCCCAGTGAATAAGTTCAGGGCTTCTGCTTGGGGTTGGGTCCAGTGGTGCATTCACTCGGTTGCAACTCTCATTTTCTGCTAATGGGGTTTGGGTCTGAGGGAGTGCACCTTCTGTGGGACCCGAGACTTTTCCCAATCGAAGGCTGTGATTGGTGTGTTCCCTCCTCCCAGCCAGGTAAATATTTCAAATCAATCAATCAATCAGTGGTATTTATTGAGCACTTACGGTACGCAGAGCACCATACTAAGCACTCGTCTCCCATGACTGTCATTCATTTCTCCTCTTGGGCTACTTACCTGACTCAGCCACCTCGGCGATGGGCACCCCCTGCTCATATGCCATGAAGCCAAGCACCGAAAAGATGGCAAATCCGGCCACAAAGCTGGTGCCGCTGTTCAGACAACAGAGCATGATGCAGTCTCTGGGGAAGAAGGAAGAGAGCCATTGAGACTTCTATAGGAGGGGCCAGCCCGGGCTGGTTCCCTACACAGGGAAAGGGATACAATCTTCATGTTCAGATGATGCTCCCCAAAGATCTAACATACAGGAGGGGTTTGCAAGAAAGAGAGTGGGAAAGAGTTCTCGGCCTCCTTCTCTACTCCCACTCTTCCAGCTTGCATTAGGGCATTTACCCCTCTCCCTTTTAACAAACCTCTGAAAAAACCCACCTCCTCCTGGGTTCAGCTGGGCTGCCTCAGACCCTCTAACACCTCCAGTTGCCCCTTAGCACTTTTGTTTACTTCTTTAAATGATGGGGATCAGCTTCTGATTTTTTACATGCTTGAGACATTTGTCATTTTATGAGTATTTCTGTTTTTAATCCATTACTCTCTTAGACTGGGAACTTTCTGAGGGCTTGGACCCGTTCTTACCTTCCCTTTTTAAGCTGCCATTCAGTAGGTACTCGAGAATCTTACCCTCCCTTTTTAAGTTGCCATTTAGTAGGTACTCGAGAACTTGGAGACAGGGAAGTCAAGAGGCTTCAGGCCTAGAAGCAGTGTGGCCTAGTGGAAATTCATTCACTCATTCATTCATTCAATCATATTTATTGAGCACTTACTGTGTGCAGAGCACTGTACTAAGCACTTGTAATGTACAATTTGGCAACAGAGACAATCCCTGCCCAACAAAGGGCTCACAGTCTAAACGGGGGAGACCTGGGAGTCAGAAGTTCATGGATTCTAATCCTGGCTCCAACACATGTCTGCTGGGTGACCTTGGCCAGGTAACTTAATTTATCTGTGCCTCAGTTACCTCAGCAGTGAAATGGAGATTAAGACTGTGAGTCCTATGTGGGACATGGACTGTGTCCAACCTGATTAGCTTGTATCTACCTCAGTGCCTAGTACGGTGCCTAGCACATAGTAAGCACTTAACAAATACCATTAAAAAAAGGATGAGTAGAGAATTTTCCTGAGAAAAGGAGACCTTTGGAAAGCCATACAGTCTTAGCACAAGGGCCATGTTATACAGTGCTGGAAATCAGTTCACTGGGAGTAAAAAGTGATTTTCCCTCTCAGAAAAAAGCCCAAAGGGGCTTGAGAGGGCAGGATGAAGGACATCTACCAGCCTTTCCTCAACACTCAGCCAGGAAGAGACAATAAGAAAAGCACTCCTGAGATTTGCAATCTGACTGCCCTGCCCCATAACGACCTTCTCTTCACATTACTCTACATTATCTTTCATACTCCAAGCAAATGATGAAGGTCACTTTCGGGGGGGGGGGGGAGGGGTGTGGCCAAAAAGGTCAATGCCAGGCCTACAGGCCTCACCACAGGGAGCCCACTTAGAGACTGTCCTTTATTGTGCTGATATGTTTGTTTCCAGTGCTTAGCACTGCTTTTGTTTTGGCCTCCTTCTATTAATAATCTCTCAAAGTTTCTGCTCAAGAAAAGTGGCTCCTTTCTTGATAGCAAGATGCCATACTGGTCATTCTGTGACTGAGGCCTCCCAGTTTCCAGCTGAGATGATATTATGACTGCAGTCGGGAAAACTTTCCAAGCTGGGAGGACACATCCAGGAAGCTGCTGCTTCACTGCCTATTGCCAAATGCCAGTCCTGTTTTGATCAGCAAATTTGAGTCTGTGAAGGAATGGCAGCCCTTATCAGAAACACCACTCATGGAGCATTTTACCCGAGCATCAACTTTCTGCCCACCTCTGGACCAGACCACCTGCAGGAGGCTCCCTCAGGCTTGCCCAGGGTCGTTCTGAAATTAGCCTGGGCCTAAAATCAGTAAATCAATGAGTGGTATCCACTGAACACTTAATGTAGCAATATCCAGCACGGAGGTCAGTAAAGGTTTGAATACAAATATCAAGTCCTCTTTCTGCCTCTTTGGCCTCACCCTGGGAAGGATTATGTGAGTGTGTAGATTTGTGACCCTATCTGCAAGACTGGCTTAACACTTCTCAAAAGTTGCTCTAATTCTGAACTAAAACAAGGAACGGGACTGGTAGATTACAAAGGCAGAGCCATGCATTTTGTCGGAAAGGACCCTTGCCTCATGCTTCACCCTGTCCAAGCCCAGGGACAAAATGGCCCTCACTAGACACTCTACTCCATCCCCTCTGAGGAAGCATAAGGTATCTTCTCCAGGATCCCAAGGAACTGAGACACACTCACCCTGACGTTCAGACATATCAGTGGGCCTACAGGGGCTGAGATATCCCTTCAGTGAGCTCTAATCCCCTTCTCCAGACATTGGGGAATGGGTTTCCCTGGATAGGCAACTCATAAATCCCCAACTCAGATTACAAGTCCTTTGGAACAAAGTTAATGGGCCTCACTTTGAAACCAGGACTTCTCACTTTTCTTTTCCCACCCCAAGTCTCTACGCTGCACAAACATGGGAAGGAATTTTATTTCCCCAAGGCTCTAACAGTAGCTTCCCCGGCCCCCTAAAATCTTGATATGCCATTACCCAGCTATGGCGGAGATCATCAGCCTAGCTCAAGGCAGGAAGGAATTTAGGAAACATGAGTATTCAGATTTTGCTAGGCCTCTGTCTTCTGCTGAAGAGTTAAGGGAAAGTATCAAACAAGAAACCCTAAACAATCTGGAGCAGGTTAAGTTAAATACCAACTTCCCCATTTTATACCTCATACATCTGGCGAAATAGCTCAGCTGGGAGAGCGTTAGACTGAAGATCTAAAGGTCCCTAGTTCGATCCCGGGTTTTGGCATGCGGTGTCTTTTATAGCGCAGCAAATCCTTTCTCCGAAGGCAGGGAAACCTGCTCCAGCCTAAGCCACGGCTGTAGAGACTCCAATGTCAGTGGAGAGAAAGTGGCATTGCTTTTTTTAGAGAAGTAGCGTGGTTTAGTGGCAAGAGTATGGGCTTGGGAGTCCAAGGTTGTGGGTTCTAATCCCGGCTCCGCCACTTGTCAGCTGCGTGACTTTGATTTTGTCATCTGTGTCACTTAACTTTCCTATGCCTCAGTTACCTCATCTGTAAAATGGGGATTAAGACTGTGAACCCCACCTGGGAAAACCTGATAAACTTGTATCTCCCCCAGCACTTAGAACAGTGTTTGGTACATAGTAAGCGTTTAACAAATACCATCATTATTATACATATGTTTTATAGATTTAATTCTCTATGTGGTGACATGCCACTTCATTTTTTACTAGAACAATCAACATTTATTAAACACTTATTATGTGCAGAGCACTGTACTAAACATTTGGGAGAATACCCTTTAACAGAGTTGGTAGATTCATTCCCTACCCACAAGGAGCTTATTGTGACAGAGATACAAAAACACAATATCAGAAGATTCAGAGAGCGAGCTCAACAGTTGGGGTTACTGCAATGCTAAATTAAGCACTTTGACCAGAAAATAAAGCATCCATTTAGCCTGCCCCCCTTTCCCAGCCGAGAGGGGTTTTGTGACCCCACTGACCCTCTAGGAAGCCCACATTCAAATAGTAACTTGTGTGAGGGCCCAGGAAAAGACCGAAAGGGAGTGGATGGCAGGGTGGAGGAACTGGGAGGAAGGAGAAGAGGTGTGATGAGTGATAGCTGCACTAGAAGGACATGGGCAGGGGAGAGAGGGTGCGAGAAAGAGAGAGAAACAGACAGATGGGGAAGTAGCAGCAGGAGAGCCTCTGCTGAATTCCTCTCAGACCTTGCCCCCACCATCTCTCCTTGGGGAATGTCAAAATTGATGTTGACAGATCAGAAACCTTTGACGCATGAACAGGACTTTCTGATAACCAACTGACATCCTGGATGTAGGAATAGAGTAGCTAACCTAGCATCATGCTGCTCAGTAAACAGAAAGGAAAATTCAATTCCAAAGAGTGAAAATTGCATTGCCCTGAGCCTGCCAGGCCCAAGTGCCAGTTCTGATGAGAAAGGGACAGGAGAGAGGTCCCATTTGAGGAACGTGATGCACAGAGAGTACGACCTGCAACACAGAGAAGCAGCGTGGCCTAGTGGAAAGAGCACGGGCCCGGGAGTCAGAAGATCATGTGTTCTAATCCTTGGACTGCCACTTGTCTGCTGTATGACCTTGGGCACGTAACTTCACTTCTCTGTGCCTCAGTTACCTCATCTATAAAATGGGGATTGAGACTGTGAGCCCCACATGGGACAGAGACTATCTCCAATTCATTTTGCTTGTACCCACCCCAGCGCTTAGTGCAGTGCCTGGCACATAGTAAGTGAGTAACAAATACACTTATTATTACCCACTTACTGGTGGGTTCAGGGCCAGTGTTGGTGGCAAGAGCCTGCATCTGGTTTAAGTGAAAGTATCTAAGTACAATTTCAACCAGAAAGGGAACCCCAGGGAAAAATTGATCCAATACAGTTTCTCTATAGATCTTCCATCTTTCTTTCCTCCTTTTTCTAACAAGGGAGAATCACAGCAGCCCTCCAGCACCTGTTGTCCTGAGCAGACTAGCATTATCTGGTGAAGTTTAAGGGTAGAAGCATCACAGGTAAGGAGATGAAGAGAGGAAGAGAGTGCCCAGGAGGCTTCAGCCTTACAACTTATGGTGATTGTACAGAGATACCTAAAAGATCATTCTGATTTGATGTTCAGAGCTCTGAAGTGTTTGTGTGTGTTGCTCAATTTTAGGCCCCAATCTTCATGCCAAACTCGGTTAATGTGGCCACTGATAGCCCTCAGGGATATCAGACACACATGATGTCACATGCGTTATGCTGGGTAACATGATGTTGTCAATGCCCCATTTTGTAGAAGTCCATATGAGATCACCGGAATTAAAGCACTTTTTTAGGGGAACCCATGACCCACAAATCGCTCCAGAACCATTGTGTTCCTCTTCCAGGTCACTGTGACCAAGTGCGCTGCTTCTGAGCCATGGGACTTGGTAGCAGAAGCTGAGGCGAAGGGAGGTTGAAAGCTTAAAATAAAAATACCAGGCACACAAAAGCAGCTGGTTCCTTATTTATATAGGGAGGGGACAGTCCAACAGAAAACCAGACTGTTCAATATAAAACTGGACAACGGACTGCTCTGAACTAGCTAAAATCAGATTTTACCGACACCCGCTTTTTCCTGCTTGAATGAGTCCAAATGTTAGTCTGTCTCAAATGCATCCAATAAATTGCCTAATTTGTCAAGGTTTTTTTGGTTTTGTTTTTCGGGGGAAGGGTTTTTGGTTTTTTTCTTACTAAAGAAAGGATGTTCTCACCAGGCAGAAGGAAAGGCTCTCAACCTCTCACTAGGTGGAGCCATCAACACTGTCTCTAGGTCGGGACAGTGGACCATTTTTTCCCCACTCCCTGGGGACAAGCACTCTGTGATTGTACTACTGCTCCACAAATTAACTCTCCAAAGTGGGGTGGAGAAGGAGGAGTTGGGTGGGGGGTTCTCGACACAGGTCGGGCAATGGAAAAATTAGCCAGGAACAAAATGCCATCCACTTGCATTCTAATCCCATATTCCTCTCTCTAAAGATAACAGGAAGGGTGGAAGAAAATGGGGCCCTGGGCAATCATCATACAGCCATCCTGATCCCACAAGCCCCTGCTGATCGAACTCCTATAAGCCCTGAGGTTCAGACTGAGTTCACCTTGCAGCTAGCACAATGGGACACACCCCTCTGTCTTGGATTGTTTATTATTATTATTGCAAACAATAATAATAATAATCATGGGAGTTGTAAGCTCTTACTATGTGCCAAGCACTGTTCTAAGCACTGGGGTAGATACAAATTGATCAGGTTGGACACAGTTCCTGTCCCACATGGGGCTCCCACTCTAAATCCCCATTTTACCAATGAGGTAACTGAGGCACAGAGAAGTGAAGTGGTTTGCCCAAGTCACAAAGCAGACACACGGTGGAGCTGGGATTAGAACACAGGTCCTTCTGACTCCCAGGCCCGTGCTCTATCCACTAAGCCACGCTGCTTCTGAGAAGGGGTGGAGGCTGAATTGGGTCTGGTGGTCTCTCTTTCTGAGATACAATTTTGGCTAATGGTTCCTGGACTTTTTGGCTTACTCTCACAGACTTCCCATGTGAGTCACCTTCTCCAAGACAGTGGAAAATTGGGCCCTTGCAGCCAAACGCAGGTGCCTTTCAAAATGCCACTCTTCTCTCAGCCTTCTCCATTCCCTCCCTCCAAGCAGGGGGCAAGCCTGCATGGGACCCACAAGCTTGGCTCAAGCCCTCTCTGTCCTACCTCATACTGCGAATGGAACACTAGGCTACCTGGTTTCAGCCTCTGAAAACCACTTGTGTAGTTCAGAAAGTCCTAAGCAGAGAAGAACGGGGCAGTAGGTGAGGTGGAGAGGTGGCAGGGAAAAGTATTTTGGCTTACCTGTAACAGTTGTTATTGTAATTGTTGTAACTTCCCAAAGCCGTCAGGCAACCCAAACAGATAGCATAGGAGAAAAATATCTGAGTCCCAGCATCCACCCAGACCTGAAAGCATGAGATCAAAGGAGTTATTGCAGAGAAAGAAAGGGTCAGTGAAGGACTGGTCAAGGTCAAACCACAGAAGGGGCAATAAATAGTGCAAAAAATACATTGAACAGACTTGCTCTTCTGGGGAGAGCTAGATTTTATTTTTATTTCCTTCTTAATTCATTGATATTTTAAAAAGCTTTTCTTTCTTTGTGCACAAAAACTGTGGCAAAGGAAATTTGATAAGCGAATGTTGGCCAAAGCAGCTTGCATAATCTTCCTACCCAGAAGAGAAAGAGAACGAAGTCAAAAATGCTACATCTTCTGTCTTTTTTCACATCTTTTTCATTTGGCTGTTCTGTTTAACAGAATCGTATGCTTTCTATCCCAGCAAACTGCAGCAAACAGCCTTGAACACGGTGACACATCAAAACTCACATGGCCTTCCTCCCAAAGGCTGGCATTCCTATGAGCAGGTTCCCAGGAACTGGGACAGGGATATAAAAGGAGCTTCTCTCCTGACTCTATATCAGCTGAAGTCCCAAATGAAGATGGAACAAATGAATACTCAGAACAGTCTGCATCACCCTAGAACCATGCACAATATCTTGCTAAACAGTACACTCACTAAATGCTTTTCTAAAAGAAGGCAGGTTAGATGCCCTTGGGACTCTGTGATGGAAAGTACTCTCTTTTCTATCTCAGTTTCCCCGCTGGAAAGCTCAGTGATCCCTCTTTCTCTCCAGATGGATGGGCAAGACATGATGAAATGGAGAGATCTGCATAAACTTCATAAAGACTTTCTGTTAAATGAACCTTGATGATCCAAGGAAAACCAAGAATCTTCTCACTAAGCTAAGCTCTCATAATGTCACTAGAAATCCAAATAATTTTCTTGCTTCTCACTTTTGAAATTTCCTCATTCCATCTATGGACCAAATCTTTAAGCTCTCCATGCTTCATCTCTAAGGGTCTTTCTCATCTCTACCACGGGGCTGAGCATTGGAATCAGGCTGTAACAGAGCCCTAGATACGACTACTACTAATAATAGTGGTATTTGTCAAGCACTTACTACGTGTCAAGCACTGTACTAAGCACTGGGGTACATACAATATAATCAGATCAGACACATCTCTGCTCCAGGGAGGGAGAGCAGTTATTTCAACCCCATCATACGGATAAGGAAACACACATGAAGTGAAGTGACTTGTCCAAGGTAACACAGCAGGCAAGAGGCGGAGCTGGGACTGAGTCTCCTGACTCCCAGGCCTGTGCTCTTTCCACTAGGCCCAGTTTGGGGTACAAGTTGGGGAACAGCCAGCCTTGCTGCCAAGGTAGTCTCATTTGACACCCACACTCTCATCTCTGATCAGAGTAGAACCCCCACATACTCAGACATACAGGGCAGACTGTGTTTGCCAGGTCAAATCGATCCTGACAAGGTTTCCAGATCACCTACATGTGGACAAGGAGCAGACTCAAAACTAATATGTGATAAGTAGCATGCAGTTTTCACAGAAGCAGAGTGGCTTAGTGGAAAGAGCATGAGCTTGGGAGTCAGAGGTCATGGGTTCTAATCCCAGCTCCACCACTTGTCTGCTGTGTGACCTTGGGCAAGTCACTTAACTTCTTGATGCCTCAGTTACCTCATCTGTAAAATGGGGATTAAGACTGTGAGCCCCACGTGGGACAACCTGATTACCTTGTGTCCACCCCAGCGCGTAGAGCAATGCTTGGCACATAGTAAGCGCTTAACAAGTCCCATAGTTGTTATTATTATTATCTGCTTCGCATATCCAAATGCTCAGAAAGTTCCCTGGCCACCGCTCCTTTGTCCAAGGACACTCATTATTTCCATATCAAGGTGGGTGAGCCTAGCCTGGCTACAACTTCACCTCTCCAGAGTTAACTTTGCCTCATCAAATTCTACAGATCAGGGAAGAAAGGAGGGGATAATTTGGGAGCAGGGAGCCCTGAAAATTTGACTATTGGATCATTACTGGTATTTTCTTCAATTATTCACAGACTAGTGGAGCTGGGAGGTCCTGTGGCGGGGTTCCTGTCCTTACTAACCCCAATTCCCACCCTGAATGAGTGCAAATCCCCTTCAAATGATCTTGGGCCATTGTGCATGTCTTTTGAAGAAGGAACAGAATCAGCTATTCTCTACTCAGACCCAGCACATCTGACCACCCAGCCAAGGTCTTTCTCCAGCCAAGTTGGTAGAGCTGGGCGATGGGGTCAGGAATGGCAAACAGGATAGTTCAGGAGTGAGGTTGACTGCTTTCATTTTTAGATTCCATCCTCAAATCTTTTCCTGTCGCTGACTGGGGCTCCACTGGGCTCTTGAACTCAACTGAGGGTCCAGTGTAGGAGGCCACCCAGAACACAATACCAAAGGGTGGGAAATCTGGCATTTTCAGGCTCTAGACTGGGGGTAAAAATGAAAGAGCAGAACTACTGCCCTTTCACATAGTTCAGTTCCCTGAACAGTCCAGGGGAGTGCCTGACAGCAGAACTAAAGCCTCCCAGGCTTGGTCCAGGAGAGGGCAATTCAAGGAGCTGAGCTCCGGCAGCAGCAGTTAAACCCCCACCAGTTAAGTGCTTAGGGCTGTGCAACTGGTAGCTATCAGAGGTGGGAGCGGAGGCAGGTGATCCCCTGCCCTGGGCACTAAAATGTTTTAGCTACAGCACTGACTGAATGCTTGCCCTTTGCCTTACCTGGAGTTTCCCACTTAATCCCAGCCTTGCTCAGATGGAAGGGAAGTGGGACGCTTCTTCACACAAGCTTCGAAGAGCTGTCAATTTATCCAATGGGGACATGGGACAGAAGCTGGCGGGAAGGGGAACTCCGGGACCATGGCAGCAGGCTCATCATGGAGTCCCCAGCAGTTGGGTGGGACACTTCCTAACCCAGTCGGAGGAAGGAGGTGTATCAGGAGGAAGGGGCTTTGACTTAGAGAAGCAGCGTGGCTCAGTGGAAAGAGCACGGGCTGGGAAGTCAGAGATCATGGGTTCAAATCCCAGTTCAGCTGCTTGCTAGCTGTGTGACTTTGGGCAAGTCACTTAACTTCTCTGTGACTCAGTTATCTCATCTGTAAAATGGGGATGAAGACTATGAGCCCCACGTGGGACAACTTGATCCCCTTGTGTCCTCCCCAGCGCTTAGAACAGTGCTTTGCACATAGTAAGCACTTAACAAATACCACAATTATTATTATTATTATTATTAAGGTGGGTAAAGCTTTCATTCTGAGAGCACGTGGGAGGCTGGTGGCTGATTTAGGAAAATTCATTCATTCAGTTGTATTTATTGAGCGCTTACTGCATGCAGAGCTAAAATCCTCAGACAACAGCACCACAGTGGTTCTCTGCTTGGTAGTGGAAGCCTGGAAATGGATGGGTTATTTTACTGGACTGAACGGTGCACACTGCACAGATCAATCAAGAAAGGTCTTGTTCTTTCAGAGCAAAAAAGAAACCTCAACAGCTGAGAGGAAGCAGGGTCAGTGGGGGCAGTTCTCTGCGTATGGAATGGGGGTAGGGATCCCAGCCCATATTCCCACACTTTCACAAATGGCTCCTATTCTCGGTGCCGGGGCTAATCTGCTTGGCAGTGCTGGAGACCAGATTCCAGGGCCATGGGGCCTGGAGATAAAGGTGATGGAGACTCTCTGCCCAGGCATCCTCCAACCTTTTGACATACTTTCCTAGTTTACAGACATGGGGACTTTCACATCTGAGTCTCTATGCCCAACACACTTCTCCCCCTTACTAAATCTTTGTTAGCTTGCCATCTTGTCCCATGTCTTCTCCCAACTCCTTTGTTCCCGTGGTGCCCATCTCTCCTCTCCACAAGCCATGGTGTAGTAGATAGAGCACGGTCCTGGGAGTCAGGTCCTGGGTTCAAATCTCAGCTCTACCACTTGCTTGTTGTGTGGCCTTGGACAAGTCACTTTACTTCTTTGAACCTCAGTTACCTCATCTGTAAAATGGAGATAGAGACTGGGCACCCCACATGGGAGAGGGACTGTGTTCAAGCCAATTTGTTTGTAACTACCCCAGCGCTTAGTACGGTGCCTGGCATATAGTAAGCACTTAACAAATACCACAATCATCATTATCATCATCATCATTCCTCCTGTCTTGAGCGACACCCTCCCCCCGCCCCCCACTGCCCTCCTTGTTTATCCCCCTTCCAAAAGAGAGTATCTGTTCATGGCCTATTCCATTTCTGCCCAGAATTAAGCACAACTCTCACATGTTCTTGGACACTCTGGGTCAAACCAGCTGTTCAAGAACGAGGTGCTTGAGACTATTATTCCACCAAATGGCTACGACTTATTTATGCCAGATGACCAAATGTCCTGTGCTGATAAATGGGAGTCTAAAAGAAAAGGTTGGGGGTTTTTTGGTCTTTTTTAATTTTTAGGCATCTCATAAAAGTAGACAGGACTCTCCTTCAACATTATTCCCAAACTGTAATATACACCCTGTGGGTACACCTTCACACCAAACTTTCCTTGGTGAACTGTGGTTTTTTTTTTTTATTTTATTCAGTCAACTTTTTCAGGTACCTCACACAGATAGACAACCAGGCACCCTTTCTAAAGTATCTCCAGTTAAATTCCACAAAGCTTCACCTTCAAGTTATCAAAAATACTCTTTCTTAGCATCCTCTATGATATAGGTTGTGAAGCACAAATTGGCAAAAAGAAGCACATGCATTATGAGATCATACATAATTGATGGTATTTATCGCATGCTTACTGTCTGTAGAGCACTGTACTAAGCACTTGGAAAAGTACAGTAGAATAGAGTCGGTAGGCATAATCCCTGCCCACAAGGAGTTTATGGTCTAAAGGGCTCTCTGTTCCCTTACTTCACACATTGCTGTGGACTGCTTTTTGGAAGCAGAGTTTTTACCATGTTCACCCTTCTCTGTTATAACTATTTTTTCATCTTCCCTTCCATCAAAAGGCTGCTGTGCATCTGCTTTGACACTGGCAAAATGTATTATTTGCAAAGCCAGAGAATATATTTGCAAATAATCATCTGAGTAAATGGCACCCTACTCTCCAGCTCTCCATTTGCTAGTATAGAAACAGACTGTGTTTCTTGGCCTCTCTCCTGTCATCTCTTAGTTGTTGATTGCTAATAATGACCTCACAATGGAGTCCAACTGAGAACTTTCCCTTACTGCTTTTTCCTCATCTCCCTTAGCCGAACACCAGCCCCCAAAGGCTAAACTGGCAGATTAGTATTCCACCCGTGGCCAGGGCCCAAGTCCATTCTTCTCAATGGCTGGGGCCCCAGACCTGGCGATAGCTATGTCCCCACTGTGGAGAGCTTCATCGCTTAAAGATATCTTGTTGCCCCAACAGCTCACTGAGACGATCCATTAAAATGGCCAATAGAGCCAGATCCAATAGAATACAGGGAAGCCGAGTGTCACAGGCAAGAAGCAGAAAATGCTGAGCTTTGGGGACAAGGCTAGGTTTCCCTATTGGCATTTATTAGCCGGGGTTGGAGCTTTTTTTTGTCGGGGGGTGTTTTTTGGTTTTTTTTTCTTCCAAAAAAAAAACAACCAACCCCAACACAACTTTTGTAAGCCAAGCCTTCATTAGAGGAGAAAACAGAACTTATAAGGCCAGGCAGAAAATGGCTGAATTAGGCTCTTTCTTTCCCTCCTTTATAGTAAGAGAGATTCTCAAAAGATTAAAAGTAGGTTAGGAGAATAATAAAACAGCTGTGTTTCCAGTGTCTACCTGACAACAGCCTTTGTCGAAGTGAATAATTACATGAAAATCACTTCCTTTCCACCTCTTTCTTGGAGTTCTCTGGGTTGCTAGGCAGTTCCTCTCCCACCTTCTGCTAATGCCACATACGGACGCCGATGAATACAGTATGTCCATTATGAGGAAAGGGGAGCTGGGGAGAAGAGCTCAAATGCCTGAGCTTGAGTTTATTCATTGCTGCCTTCGGAGGAGGAGAACACCATGGCAGAGATTACTGGAGAGACATTTAAATGCTAATGCTCCCGGGTGGGATGAGTGGGAACTGCCCCGGTGCCGCTGGGGCTGGGCCCCTCTCCCCTGGTATGTAAGTCACCCTGGGAGTATGTTCTCCTGGGGCTGGCTGGGGTGCCAAGTCAGCAACGGGGGCCTGGGGTGGGGGGTGTGGGCCGGGGCAACAGTCAGAGACATCCAACTTCCTGTGCTGAATCTGGGCTCCATCTGTGGTCAAGGCCTGAGCGGAATCTTTGGCCTGGCTCTGAGCCAAAGCCAGAGCCATCAAAGTGCCATTTGACGGACCAGCTGCATGACCGAGTGTGAAGGAACTGTTCAGCTCAATTACAGGGAAAGCAAATACATTTAACCTAACCCCACAGCCACACCCATCGAGGGCATCAGGTAGCCTGGGCCACTGAGAGTCGCGCCCTCTGGAATTACTGGCCCGGGGAAATGACAGCAGTGAATAGCTACCCAGAGAAAGAGAGTGGCAGCTCCCTGTAGCCTCCCCAATCACTCAGGCCCCGACAGGGTGCAAGCCAGGTGTCACTAATCAACACAGTACAAGCCCTGCTCTACTCAGTCAGTCAACCAGGCAGTTGTCTGGGGACAGGGCAGATGATACTCAGCTCAGCACTTGGGGTCCAAGATGAGAAACATGTGAATAGGAACCCTGACCTCCAGTTTTCAGAGGTGAGGCAGGACCTGCAGATGAGTTGCTCATCCACTCTGAGATGATTAAGCGCTCAGTATAGTGCTCTGCACAAAGTAAGCGCTCAATTAACACCATTGATGGGCACATCTGCTTCTCATATCTTGTATATTAGGGCCTATAATTATTATGATATTTGTTAAGCTCTTTCTATGTTCCAGGCACTGTACTAAGCACTGGAATAATAATGATGGTATTTATTAAGCGCTTCCTATGTGCCAGGCACTGTACTAAGAGCTGGAATAATAATGATGGTATTTGTTAAGCGTTTACTACATGCCAGGCATTGTACTAAGCACTGAGGTGAATACAAGCAAATCGAGTTGGACACAGACCCTGTCCCATGTGGGGCTCACGGTCTCAATCCCCATTTTACATATGAGGTAACTGAGGCACAGAGAAGTGAAGTGACTTGCCCAGGGTCACACAGCAGACAAGTGGCAGAGTTGGGATTAGAACCCATGACCTTCTGTCGCCCAGACCCATGCTCGATCCACTATTCCATGATGGTCTTTTAACTATGGCATGTTCAGCAATTTATGCCTGCTGTCTCCCCTTCAGACTGCAAGCAACTCAAGGGCAGAGATTGCATCTTTCACTTCTACTATATATTCCCCAAGTGCTCAGTACAGTGCAGCACCCACACTGTGTGCTCAGTCAGTCATTCCTGGAGATGTTGTTATGGGTCTCTTGGGCCCCAACCTCTTTTCCAACCAAGACTGTGAGATGCTCGAATGAAGTACATTTTTTTTTAAGCTACCAGCTTCTGGCAGGAATGAGCTTGATTTTGCCCCCAGTGTTTCTTAACTCTCTATTTTTGCACACACACAAGACATACATATGCACAGAGAGGAGGGGGAGAAAGCATGCCCCTGTCACAACGTATCACCAAAGAACTGTGCTGAGCTTCCTGCCCTCCCTGCCCAGGATCTGGGGAGATGATCTCCAGGTATTTGAGCTGGCTTCATTGAAGAGGTGAGGAGATGCAGAATTTCCCTGGTTCTCATAATGTGCGGGTTGTGGCTGAGCACGCAGAGGGCCAGGCCATCCATCAGCCATCTCATCTAGGTTCTGACCAGGGGTTGTGTTTGCAGAGGGAAACTTTAGAGGCATTCTACCCTTGACCTAAAGGCTGTAGACTGGTTAACTGTCACCATTCTTTCCAGCACTGCTGCTCCTAGAAGGATTCTCTTTGAGCACAACGGGGAATGGGTGAGCAGCAGCAAACTCTGGGGCAGAAAAAGGTGGCCTTGGAAGGTCTTTTCTGGGAGACTTCTGAGCCCGTCTCCTCACCCTCCAGTCTATCTGGGCTGCAGGAAAGACCTTACTGCCTGGAGGCAAAGTCCTGAGCAAAAATAGCCTATAGAGATGATGTCAGCAACCAACAAGTGCTTTCCCAGACAGGCTCCGGTAATCCTCATGAACCTCCTATCCATTCTGAAATCCAGGACCAAATTGGTTATGTGGCCTCTGAACTCTCCCATGGTCTACCCTACAGCCATCCTCTTGGGTCTTCTCTTTTTGCCCTTCATTGCTGCTTCTTGCTGCATTAGCCCAGGGTCACTGATGATAATAATAATAATAACATAAAATAAAAATAAAAATAATGGTATTTTTAAGTGCTTACTATATGCCCTGCACTGTACTAAGTACTGGAGCAGATACAAGATAATCAGGTCCCACATGGAGCTCACAGTTTAAGGAGAGAGAACAGATATTGAATCCCCATCTTGTAGTTGAGGAAACTGAGTCCCAGAAAAGTTAAATGACTTGGCCAAGGTCACACAATAGGTAAGTTCAAGAGCCGGGATAAGAACCCAGGTCCACTGACTCCCAGGCCCATGCTCTTTCCATTGGGCCACCCTGCTTCACTGCTTCACTGATGTCATCCACTACTCAGTCACGGTCCCTCAGGAGCTAGCAAACCTTGGACCCATCAGCAATCAGCCCAGCCTGGTGCAAAGGAAATGCAGAGGGGACAGCTTTTAGTTCCACATAGCATCAAATTGCAGTTCGTCATAATCACAAGAGATAGGGAGCGTGGATATAAGATGCCACAGAAAAACCCATAACCTCTTTTCAGCCATTAGTTTCCTACTTCCTTCCCATTGAATTGTATGCTCACTGACACTGTTAGAAAAAAAAATTTAACTGACTGGTATGATTTTTCTCCTCTCTGCCTTTCCACTGCCCACCATTTGAATAATTAGGCTCTGAATAATCACAATTGGGTATTCTCTATCTTGGGAGAAAAGTGAAGAGCAAGGAAGCCCTCATCATGAGTGTGGGCTGTGAGGGGAACCCAGTTTACCTGTCTGTTCACAGTGGCAGGAAGGCTCTGAGACAAATTAAGGAAAGATTAGGGGCCCAGAATCCTGTAGGCAAATAAATTAGCCCCTCATCCACTTGTGGTTGCCCGGGGTTCCCCAGACGAGACCGATCGTGCCTAGCTTTTAGGAGAGACATGGATCAACCTGTTCTCTCCCCCATTTGGTACCTCTCTCATTTAAAAACCCTGGGATTCAAAAGATTTTGACTCCAGGGGAAATTATGCTCCCCCACTAGATTGTAAATTCCTTGAGGGCAGGGATCAAGTTTACTAACACTACTGTATTCTTCCAAGAGCTTAGTACAGTGTTCTGTACCCAGCAGGAGCCCAGTGAGCACTATTGATCGAAATGGTTCCATACTCACCCTCTGGTCACGTGTACATGTTTTCTTCACCCAATTGAATTCAACCAATTACCCTCAGCCATGATGGGGTTAGATTTCTGTTTCCAGACATCTGCCCCCACCCCCAGTCTTAGAGCCCCTTTACCTCCTGACCCACTCCCCACTCATCAATACTGTCTGCACAGCTAGACTTGGCTCCAACATAAGACTGTTAAGTGATGCAGGCTAACAAAGCATGTGGAATGCCTGCAGTGTCATTCCCGTTTACTGGCTGAGGATAAGTGCTACTAACGTGCCAGATCATTTTTTAAATCCTTAATTGCTTGTACTCCCTGACTCTTGTTAAACACACCAGTACCTGCCCCATTAATCCACCTCTGTCCAAAATCCCCATTGCTATGTTCGCTATAGCTGCATCCGCGACATGAATCCATGTTCCCAGGCTACAGGAGAGGAGAGTGCATCTTTAACAACACAGTGTGAGTGAAAAATGGAACACAAAAATAGAACAGGAAAGCTGGGGGAAGAGAGCAAAAACATTTAGGAAAAAAAAAAACAAGTCAACACAAGTTCCAAAGTCTTGGATAATACCAAATCCCTTTGATTGAGGCAGAGAAGAAGTGAAGAAAGAGGAGATATTAAGTCAGACGAATCTAGGCCATATCCCCATGGTCCAGGAGGGCAATTTGGGCTGTATACCTAACCAATCAGGACCTATTTGTGGCCTGATTGGATTAGCCAATTTTACAAGTAAAACCATTCCATCTGACACTACTCTCTTGGTGCAGACCTGATCTCAAGCACTTTGGGAGGGTCATTGGCTCTTGGAACCCCTTTCGTATGCCATTTATTAGATAACATATATCTCTAGAAGGGTGTCAGATACAAGAAACAGCTATTATTCTAGCTGGGTCTAGACCAAAGTCTTGGAGGTGCTTTGAGCTCTAAGGAACAGAAATCGAATGACTTTTCCCTGCATCCTGATGGGTGCAGCAGCCAGGAGACCATAGCTCAGAAAACAACAGCGATAAGCACCTGGCCACAACTCAGTGCCCTGCTGGGGCATGTGGTATTTGGGCCATAGGATTCGAGGAGCAGCATGGCTTAGTGGAAAGAGCCCAAGCTTGGGAGTCAGTGGTCGTGGGTTCTAATCCCGGTTCCGCCACTTATCAGCTGTGTGACTTTGGGCAAGTCACTTAGCTTCTCTGTGCCTCAATTACCTCACCTGGAAAATAGGGATTAAGACTGTGAGCCCTACGTGGGATGACCTGATTACCTTGTATCTACCCCAGCGCTTAGAACAGTGGTTGGCACATAGTAAGCGCTTAACAAATACCATCATTATTATTATTATTATTCAGTTTCCTCCACTGTAAAATGGGGTTTCAATGCCTGTGTTTCCCTCCTACTTAAACTGTGAGCCCCATGTGAGACAGGGACTGTGTCCAACCTAACTTGTATCTACCCCAGAGCTTACAACAGTGTTTGACACATAGTAAGCATTTAATACCATAATAATAATAATTATAAAACATCTAATTTACTGACTTTAAGGGTAAATAATACCAGAGTCAGGAGTCACTCTCCCAGCGTGGAGTGATATTCTGAGACCAGGGCTCATCACATTGTGCATTTCCTACAGAAACCATTTCAGGCTTTGGCTCCAACATCAGGGGGTCCCCTGGAGGAAAACTTTATTATAGGAGTTTCCCTTCAGAAAGGGAAGAGAAGTATGCAAGATCCCACCCTGACAGAGACCAACACGCAATAGGTTCTTCTCCCAGAATTTGGACGCCACCAAGTGGCAAAACATCTCATTATGAAATTGAGACTCAAAGACTTGCCTGGAAGCAAAGGAGCTGATATTTTGTTAGTTGTCTCATAACAGCAGAGATCCAACACTCTAGTCGAGTGGAGCCCTCCATGGATCAGGCCCCAGATTAGGTTTACAAAAAGTAATAAGCAACCCAAGCTAGAGGCTGGATTTATGCTGTGTTTAGGCGGGCTTGCCTTTCTTTCATTAGGCCTTCTCAGGGTACTCCTGGGACCTGGCTGGCATAAAAAATTTGCACCCTTGCAGGGGCACCCACACACATTCCTAAGATTGCATTCGGCACGCTAACCACGAGAAGCAGCGTGGCCTAGTGGAACGGACCTGAGAGTCAAAGGATCTGGGTTCTAATCCCCGCTCCGCCACTTGCCTACTGTGTGACCTCAAAAAAAGAATGAAAAAACAGTCTCTGCCTCAGTTCCCTCATCTACAAAGTGGGGATTCAATAATCACACTCCCTCCTACTTATATTGTGAGCCCCATGTAGACCTGATTATTTTGTTTCTACTCCAGTGCTCAGTACCATGCTTGGCCCATAGTAAGCACTTAAATGCCACAATTATCATTATTATCAGTATCATATTATTATTACTACAAATTCCAGCACCCTGGATGAGCTACGGTACATGTATGAGATCAACTGTGTACATGCTCAAGTTTGAAAAATCCCCTTATTTTTGCCCTCCCCTTCTCATCTCTCCCATCACAAGCTCTGAAGAAGGGAAACCATGCATGCTGGGCCCAATTATACTGGGTCTCCAGACTTGCCAGACTAGGCTTGGGCTGTGCTTGTAAATTTAGGTAAAGGGCTCTAATTCAAAGGATTTTTGCATCCTCTTTGGTGCCGATGTCCCTATCGGGAAGGCTCCTTCAATGTAGGCCAGCTTGCCATGGCATTTTTTTCTAAATAAACAATCCAAGGATGTTTTTCCCTGCTCTCACATGGCTTTTAGACCACATTTGCTGATATTACCAACTCAGAGATTTGTTTTATTTCCTTTAACTTTCATATTTCTGAGCCCACTTTAAACATATCTGAAGCCCCAAAGCACTTAAAAATCTACTCACTTAAAAATCCTAAAGTGTGTCCCCAGAACTCAGGATGGCTTTGTATGACTTGGATCTTCTTCCGAGGGACATTAGACAAATCAGACAGACAGGTAACTTCAACCATGATTGCAGGGAGACATGAAGCTCTTTCAGCACCAGTGCACAAAATTTCCTCATGGCGAATGCAAAGGAAATATTTTCCAAAAGAAGAAATCTTAGTACTTAATTTTTAAGCTTCTAACCCTTAAGCAACCATGATGTATTAAACTATCAGTGGCAGTTCATTGTCTCCCCTGAGCTCCATTTCCTGGCAACTGTGTGGAAAAAGAATCTCTCAAACATTTCTGCACCAAAAATCAATAACTGCAAATTAACAGCAGCATATAATCCAATCTGCCCTAATTCTTGAAAATAATTAAGGAGGCTTGGGAACCTCAGTTAGAGAGAATGATCCCCAGCCACAAGTGATTGAAAAAACTGGTGAGCTTGTTTAAGCAATCACCCTTGGCTTCAAAAAGAGCAATAAATCCAGTTAATGAAATCCAATTTTGTAAAGTGGCAACCCTGTGTGCCAGCTCTGTCAAATACATGACAAAGCATCAAGATGAACCTCCAGCATGCAGCAGCACAAACCATCACACTAAAACCTTAGTTGGAGCCCATCAACCTCCTGTGGTTTCCAATCACTGTCCCAATGCCACTTAAGTTCCTTAAAACCAGGTTCTTGGTCCTCTCACCCAGATGATCTTCCAGATTGTGCCCTCCACCCTGCCCACAGTAACTGCCTCACACTCTCTCAAAGTGAACACTTCTCCCCACTTGAAATGCCCTTCCCTCACGTCTTTGCCAAACAGTATTCTCTTCCACCCTTCAAAAGCCCACTCATATAAAATATGTTTCCTAGTTCCCTGCTCCCTTGGACACATAACTCAACAGACCTTCCTAACAGATATGGATATGTTCTATAATGCATCTCAGTTCCTCCCACTACCCTATAAGATCTTATCCCTGTCCCATATAGGGATCACAATCTAAGTAGGAGGGAGAATGAACACTGAGTCCCCACTTTACAGACGAGAAGTTAAATGACTTGCTCAAGGTCACACTGCAGGTAAGTGGCAGGAGCTGGGATTATAACTCAGGTCTCTGACTCCCAGACCTGTGCTTTTTCCTCTAGGCCATGTTACTTCTGGAGTCTCAACCCTTGATCATTGTCAATCATGCCCAAGAACTCTGAGGTCTCCATACCCAGCCCCAAAACTCTATTCTTTGATTTAAGGACATACCTGCTGGGCCTCCTCTCAAGATGTAGGAGAAACATTTGGGAGAAACACTCATGGCAATGGGGAAAAAAAGAATCAAATTGAAATTTGGGTAGTGGCTGGAGGGCGGGGAGAGAAAGGGAAGGGGCTGTTCAGCAAAGGGAGGATGACAAAATGCTTCCTGTATATTTCCATCCTTCCAAAGAGCTCAAAGTACTTTACAGACTCATGAAAAAATCCTCTCCCCTCTAACACGATACTGTATAAACTCCTGAATATACTTTGATCTCGAGTTTTAGGATTTTTGTAGGGGAGGGGGTGGTGTCTTTTAACGGAAAACAGAGACGACTTTAGAACTTTGAGTTTTTTACTTATCAGATTAATCACCTTGGGAACAGACGATTCTCCAAATAGAACATCACACCTGCCTCATTTTTAGCATTTATGGACCTCCTGAATTGTTGATTCTTGTAACATATAAATGGGAAAAAGAATTAAATCCATCTGTCCTTCCCTGTTGACACTGTGCAGAGAAATTTTTTTTTACAACAATGTCTTCTGAATTTCCTGGAAGAGATGTGGATTCAGGAGAAGCTATTTGTGTAAAAAGAAATAGAGAAAGTGAGATGTGAGATTTATCCACCAACTAACTTCTTTTGCCAATGAAAGACACGGAACATTGGAATCCCGAAAAAAGAACACAGAACAAAAGTGTTAATGGACATTTTAGAGTCTGTTTGGCCCATTTTGCTTCTTCCTGGAGAGGAAAATTTTTCCTGATCAGAAGCAAACACTCCACAGCTTCCTAACAATCAGCACTTAGAGATTCCGTCTCCCTCCAGGAAGGCTTCACTATTTTTAGGGAATATCTGGGAAATCCCAAGGAGGAAAACAGGGCAAAAAAAGCAGATGCGGGACAATTGTATTCCATATCAATATAGATGATCCAGAAGAAATAGATATGTATTTCAACAGGAGAGAGTTCAGTTGGTCATAAGGAAGAACTTCATTCATTTAATGGTGTTTACTGAGCACTTACTGTGTGCAGAGCACTGTACTAAGTGCTTGGGAGAGTACAGTGTAACAATAAACAGACACATTCCCTGACTACAATGAATTTCCTGTCAGGGTCATTAGATCCTATAAAAGGCTACCAGGGAGCACCATTCCTGGTGTTCTTTAAAAGATGATATACATTCCATTTATCCTGAAAGCTTTGGCCATGTGCCTGGAAGCATGGGTCTGGACTCGAAGACCTCCCAAGGCCTGTTCCAGTTGGATGAGCCAGGGGTCCAGATTAGCGCTAGCATTTGTCCACACCGGCTAACGGAATGCTACTTTCCTTTATTAGAAATGGTAAGAAAAAGGCATATCGGGTGTCTGCTTTGAGGTCCATGGGAAGGAAGCAGTTCCCCAGAATAAGTTGTCTGTGATAGGAAAGGCAGTCAACCCTCAACGAGCCCAAATCCTTGATGTCAGGTATCTCTTGGGGGAGAAGAAGGTTAAGGATTATCTGGCCGGCAAGACCTGAAGCTGGGAGGAGCAGAGAGGCTGGCTGGTACAAACCTTACTATCCAAACTTCTTTTCTATATTAAACTCACTTCCTTCCTGTTCCAACTTAAGCCTGTTTCCTCTCATTTAGTCTTCAAAACGTTGAAGGATAGTTGGTCACCCTTCATCTTTTTTATATTTCTCTGTCCTGCATGAAGCTTGCTCCATGCTTGAAAAATTACCATCGACAGATTAATAATGATGGTATTTGTTAAGCACTTACTATGTGCCAAGCACTGTTCTAAGTGCTGTTCTTCCTTTCTAACTACAAAGATATGTAGTGATAATAATAATAAATAACGTTGGTATTTGTTAAGCGCTTACTATGTGCAGAGCACTGTTCTAAGCGCTGGGCTAAATACAGGGTAGTCAGGTTGTCTCACGTGAGGGTCACAGTTAATCCCCATTTGACAGATGAGGTAACTGAGGCACAGAGAAGTTAAGTGACTTGCCCACAGTCACACAGTTGACAAGTGGCAGATCTGGGATTCGAACTCATGACCTCTGACTCCCAAGCCCGGGCTCTTTCCACTGAGCCACGCTGCTTCTAGTGATGAGATTGGACAATAGCAACCCGAGGCAAAGAGGTCTGCAGACCCTCAGTCCCCAGCCAAGTTGCCCATTGTCTGTAAAGATCTTTACAGGATTTAGGGACACAACCAATTTTAGCTCATTTTTACAGTTTGCCTGTGAATTTAAGGATGGTTGGCAACTCTGATCCCCAGGAATAGAATGAAGGCGCTGACCAGCACTGGTTTAACTGTTGATATGTTATCTTTAATGTTTAATGGTTTCTATGCTTGTCTTATCCTCACTGAAACTGTGAATTTCTTGTGGGTCAGGGACTGTCTTGAATTCAAATTTACTTTTCATATCTCCAAGCACCTAACAGAGCAATACGTGCATTGGAGGCACTCAATGGAAAGAGCCTAGGCTTCGGAGTCAGAGGTCATGGGTTCGACTCCCGGGCTCTGCCACTTGCCAGCTGTGTGACTGTGGGCAAGTCACTTCACTTCTCTGTGCCTCAGTTACCTCATCTGTAAAATGGGGATTAACTGTGAGCCTCACGTGGGACGACCTGATTACCCTGTATCTACCCCAGCGCTTAGAACAGTGGTCTGCACATAGTAAGCGCTTAACAAATACCAACATTATTATTATTATTATCAATAAATGCCATTGACGTTGATGATGACCTATCCTATGACCTCATTATCATCATTAGCAGCATTTATTGAGCACTTATTTTGTGCAGATCACTGAACTGGGCACTTGACAACAGGCAACAGAAGTAAAAAATGAGAATGTAAGCTCCTGGAGGGCAGGAATCTGGTGTCTTGGTTCTGGTGTACTCTCCTAAGTGCTTAATTGTTGAGAGAAGTTCAATAAATAATGATGTGGATGAAAATATGTGATTCCTGCCCTTAAGGAGGCCACCCAGCACTCCAGTGTTTGAGTTCCTCAGAAGAATGCACCAAAAGCATTCTCTACCATGAAGGAACTGGCCGACAGATTCCCAAGAAAGAGAATTCCCAGCAAACCACCTCATATGACTGGCTCAGAGACTCCATTTGCCTGTATGCAAAAGTCTCACCTTCAGAATATGCTTCTCGACAGTTTAATACTGAAACACCATTCCCATTTCCTCCCTTAGTATCCCTTGGCAGCCAGTCAAAGATAGGATGGAACTTGGCAAAAACAATTCAATAAGAAATAAAGCTAGTTGTGAAGGTACAACCAACAGGATTTGGTGACAGGTTGAATACGTGGGTCAAATAAGAGAGATGAGTTGAGGATAATGCAGAGATTATGGGCTTATCTTGTTTGCTTACAACTATTATTATCTGCATTTTACAGAGGAAGAGGTTGAGCCAGGGAGAGGGCCCACATACTTTACTCCTCTAATGCCAACCTACTCACTGTACCTCGATCTCATCTGTCTCACCACCGATCTATTGCCCAGGTCCCACCTCTGGTCTGGAACATCCTCTTTTCATATCCGACACACGGTTACTCTCCTCACCTTCAAAGGCTTACTGAAGGCACATCTACTTCAAGAAGGCTTCCCTGACTAAGCCCTCATTTCCTCTTTTTCCACTCCCTTCTGCATCGCCCTGACTTGTTCCCTTTTTTCGCCAGCCCTACAACACTTACAGACATATCCATATTTTATTCATTTATATTAATGCCTGTCTCTGCACCCCCACCCCCACCCCCACCCCCAGACTGTAAGCTGGTTGTGGGCAGGGAATGTGTCTGTTATATTGTAGTGTTGTACTTTCCCAAGTGCTTAGTACAGTGCTCTGCAACTGCAAGCAGATTGCTAAATGTGCAATAGGTAAAAGAGTGAGAGATTAAACATGAATGCTAAAAAGAAATCATAAAATCAATAAATGGATGCTAGGATGGCTGATCCCCCTCCCAAGGTCGCACCTGGAGAGTTTCCAGTACTCTACCAGTCTCCATTACAGGAGGGAGAATCAAGTAGAGGCATTTTCATTTCTAACTTGGGCAATGGCTAACATGTGGAAGGCAATCTGCTCCAAGTCAAAGGTCAATGGTGCTGGACAGCAGGGGCATGGGAGAGAGTCAAGGTTGGAGACTCCAGTTTACTGCGCGGAAGGAGGCAGTGGTAAACCACTTTTGCATTTTTACCAAGAAAAATCTATGGCTACACTATCAGAACAATTGCAGATAGTGGTGGGGGGTTCTGGGAGAGATATGTCCATGGCGTCTCTATGGGTCGGAGATGACTCGACGGCACAAAATAAGACAAGGAAGGCTGATGGGGTGGCATGACTAGGAAAGTGGGGAATTAATTAGGAAATGCCTCCTCCTGGCACCAAGAAGAGGCACCATTTTAGGTATCGCTTTCAAAACCCTCCTAAAATCACATGTCCTTCAAGAGGCCTTCCTAGTCTAAGCCCTGAATTTCCCCTATTCACCCTCCCCTCTGTATTGGCTATGAACTTGGTTGTGTGCCCCTTAAGTACTTTGATACTCACCCCACCCCCACAATACTTATATGAATATTCTTATACTCTACTATTTACCCTATCCCTAATCAATTTTAACGTCTGTCTCTCCCTGTAGACTATATGTTCCTTGTGGGTAGGAATCGTCTACCAGCTCTGTTGTACTGTACTTTCTCAAGTGCTTAGTACAGTGCTCTGCACATAGTAAGCACTCAAAAAATGATTGGTTTATTGATAGAGAGCCTTTAAGGAGGGGAGGGATTCAAAAGGCTGAGGAGGGAAGAACACGAGCAAAGGGTTAGAGACAGGAGAATCCAAGTCGAGAGATGGTTAGAAGGTTTCTGCCTAACCCATAGTTAGATTCAATGGGAATAGAGTCAAACTTCCCAGCACAAACATCTGCTATTTCTACCCCAGCTGCAACACCAGCCAGGATCCGGAGAGGGAAAGTGGTGGATGTACTTGGAGAGTGGTGTGGATGTACTTGGAGAGCGGCCTGCTCATCCTGCTCCTAGAGGAGAGATAAGACTTTCCAGCACTAGGGCTGCCTGGACCAGAGAGGTGCAGCAGAAAGCCAGCGATCCTGCCACCCTCTAATGTCTCACCTGCAGCTTACTGGCTACTGCTTTTGGTGTGCTTGTTCTGCTTGAGCATGAGGGGGCTTCGGGAACGGATGCAGAAGAGACACTGCAGGACAGTGATTGGTCCTAAGTAGGCCCCATGTTTGAAAATGCAAGAACCTAAACTGTTGCCTCCTATTATCTTGTTCTACAAAGCCGATCTCTGAGATCAAAGACCTGGGCTCTTCCAAGGGCAAAGGACCCCGATTTGGACCTGGGACAGCTCCTTCTCTTCTCAGCTTCCCAACACACACTCAAAGGACTATGGAAATGAAATGGAATGGAAAGCAAAAGTGGAGGGAATTTTGAGTGCAGAAAATAAGATTAGCTGCATGGACAGCAGAGAGACAAGGGATCAAAGCTGATGTTTTCTAAAGCCACAGGGACCTCTAGAACACAGAAAAGATGGAATATAAAAAATGAGGTAGAAACACTGAGAGCTTGAAAGCTAAGAGGGAGCTGAAAGGAAAGACAAATAGCTGCTTTGAAACTTATAACAAACCCCAGAATGTAAACTGCACAAAGGCAAAGACTTCAAGCTGCAATATTGTTTGAAGTTCTTGAGGAGAAAGTTAATTTGGTTAGTCCACAGTAAACATACTTGGCCCAGAGGTATAAGCCCCTGTCCTTAAAGGAACAAATTGGAGTGACTTCAGCCTCCAATGAATAAGATTAAAGGAAAAAAACCAGAAAAAATGGCTGACCTAATTGATTTGTCTCCGCTTTTCACAAAAGCATTCACAGTATCTATTTTCACATTTCATTAAAAACAACATGTAAATTAGCATAGGTCCAGGAATGCAGGAGTCCGAAAGAAATTAGGCTGGTCCTAAAAGACAAATCTAATAAAAGGGGAAAATAATTCCCACCGCCCTGGTAGAGTCCATTTTCATTGTTCTAATACCCTCTGCCACCAAATGCTTCATCTCAAGGACATGGGGAGTGTGGAAAGGCTAAGATACTAGGATGAGGTAGAGGAAGAGAGGACAATTCAGGGTTGCTAGAATTTTTTTTTTGGACCTTGTCCGTGAAGCTGCAGGATAAGGTCACAGATATTCAAAGACAAATCACCCAGTGACCTAGACTAAGCCCGAGTAACAGGACTGCCGAGTTCCCAATTCACTAGTCACAGCCCCACGCTTGCCATCAAACCATGCTGCAGAAGGCCACACACATAGAAACTCTTCTTAACACTGATCTCTTTTCATCAGCTTTCAACTTCTCCCTTTCCTGATGCCATGTTGGCTGGGGGAGGTCGGGGGTGGGGGAATGAATGTCCATGAGCAGCTGCCTGTCTTCCCCATTTAATCAACCCTGAATGTTCCAAAAAATTAGTGCCCCACACATCCAGGCAGGAAGGAGGATGGTCCACGTGCCCCTAAAGGATTTTCCTCCAGGGTGCCAATGTCTCAGAAGCTATAGCAGTGGCCCTGGTAACAGTGGGGTTCTTTAGAAATGGAAATTATATACCAAATAGGCATGTCTGAGATCCTTGTATTCTGTCAGCAAAGCAAATGGGAAATGCTGGCCATGGTTTTATAGGATTTCCCGTCTCCCCCCCACCCTTCGCCCCTACACACACACCCAAACACACACATACACACACACTCTATCCACTTCTCCTCTCTGAATGCAGCGTCTTTGCTCATCCCCTGGTTCAGGGGACTCAACTTCCTTTTTCTTGGATCCCTTCCTGATCCCTATAACAATTGTGATATTTGTTAAGGACTTACCTATATCCCAACCACTGTATTAAGCACTGATGTAGATTCAAGAAAATCAGGTTGGATACAATCCCTGCCTCATATGGGGCTCACCGTATAAGTAGAAGGAAAAACAAATATTTCACCTCCATTTTACAAATGAGGAAACTGAGGCACAGAGAAATTAAGTGATTTGTCCAAGATCACACAGCAGACAGGTAACAGAGCAGGGATTAGAAACCAGGTCCTCTGACTCCCAGGTCCGTGTTCTTTCCACTAAGCCATGCTACTATCCTAAGGATCAAATCCTAGAGAGGGAACGTCTGGGTGGCTTGTAGAGCTAATTTTATCCCTTGAAGAACATCAGGTGACTTGGCAATTTACCCAACATCTCTGGACCTCAATATTCCTCCATCAGTAGAATGGAGACTAGCCCCTTCCATCCCCTCAATCTGTAATAATAATGTTGGTATTCGTTAAGCGCTTACTATGTGCAGAGCACTGTTCTAAGCGCTGGGGTAGATACAGGGTAATCAGGTTGTCCCTTGTGAGGCTCCCAGTCTTAATCCCCATTTTACAGATGAGGTAACCCAGGCACAGAGAAGCTAAGTGACCTGCCCACAATCACACAGCTGACAAGTGGCAGAGGCGGGATGCGAGCCCATGACCTCTGATTCCCAAGCCTGTGCCTTTCCACTGAGCCACGCTGCTTCCCTAGTGAGTTGAGCACCTTCAGACTTTTGGAGAAACACATCACCTAAACAAAAAGTGGAATATAAAATTATTACTAGGAATATGAGTATTTTTCATTCAAAAGGAATAAAGGAAACCAAGTCAAAGCTAATCAATGCCAGGCCAACAGATTTCACAATGTGTCAAATTTGTTGCAAAGATTTGGGAGGCAGATGGCAATTTACTGAACCTTTCTTTGCAATACAGTTTCATGATTATCTCCCAAGTTGAACCAGATTGCTTAGCACCTGGATGTGTTGAACAGAGAATACCACTGAAAGAAGAGAGACCAAGGTCTCTGTGGAGCCTCGTTATTTTTTTACACTACTAAAATATTTACAACAGTCAGCTCCCCTGCCCTACTTTCCCACACTGAATGGGAATGGTTTGAAATTCCTGATTGCCTTTCCTCTAGTGCTGACATTCTCACAAAGAAAATGATAGATAAATTAATGGAAGTGTGTGTGTGTACATGTGCGCGTGTGTGTCAATATGTGTGCACGCGTGCATGCGGGCGCACACGCGTGTGTGTGTGGTGGGGGGGGAGGGAGGAAGAATTCCCAGAGATAATCCAAAAACTTCATTTTAGTCAACAGTTTCAATTTCCTCCTCCCACCAAAATTTTCATCAAAGTTTCTCAGAAGTTGCAAAATAAGTTGGTTGGAGTTTCATCTCTTTAATTTATCATTCCCATCCACTGCAGAATGGGCTCTGGAGCAGGAAAATTGCCAGCCAGAAGAAGAACATGCTATGGGCCTGGATAATCCACAACCTGGCTCCCCAGCCCTTGATTTATCACAGCAGGTCACACGGTTCTGGGAACCTCAGAAATCTGGGTTAGTGTCCAGACCTGATGTTTCATCTCAGGCAATTTTCCTCACTATCCTCAAGACCATCTTGCATCCTGTGCTACCCTTGGGGGAGTCCTTGTCACTGGGAAGTGAAATCTAAAGCTGCAAGGGCTGTCACTCAGAGACTCCTCAGGCCACCTCATGTGGAAACATATTTGAGTAGCAGTATCTCGTGGTTCACTGGGCTCAGACAGGATGGATTCTGACAAGGCTCGCTGAGCCTCGTTTCTAACTCTGTTACAGTCTTCAGCTCCTACTAATGTCATAACATAACTTTTAGGAGAACACAGTTTTCATCCTGTTATTTTGTTTCCCTTTGATGACTGAAATTCCAGCTGTCTACACCCTGTCAGCTGTGAAGAGGGAATGTCACTTTCTTATAAAGATCTTAGCCAAATGGCAGTCATGAATGCTCTCTCCCCCTCTTCATCCTTGCCAACGCTACTTGATCTGCCAGGATATATCTCAGTAGAGTTGGCCTCTCTGGGTAGCATTTTTATTGAGCCCGTACAATAGCAGAGAAAATAAGCTCTAGTCCTAGCCCAGATCAAAGGGATCAGGGCACATCTAATGGAAACCAGGCATGAGAGCCTGAAATATTTAATATTCTGCCCCTCCTTTCAGCTCCCTGTCTATTTGGTTTGCCAAGAATTCATTCATTCAATAGTATTTATTGAGCGCTTACTATGTGCAGAGCACTGTACTAAGCACTTGGAATGTACAGTTCGGCAACAGATAGAGACAATCCCTGCCCAACGACGGGCTCACAGTCTAAACGATCTTGGTCTCTTGGAGTGCTTCAAGTGTGTTTGCTGCAGAACAACTCTGGGAAGCAGGAGAGGAGAGAAGAGATGGAGGTGGGGAGGGAGAGACAGATAGCCAATGCCAATATTCTGGCCAAATAGCATTTCTGTGCCTTAATGATTTGGGAAAATCTTTGGCAAGACTGTCTAACAAGGTTCCTTGGGTCATTCTTTTTTCTTTCAAATGAAAAACAGATCAGCTGAGAACATGCACACTAACAGGTGTGTGGTTTCAGGCTTACCATACTGCAGCAACAGGCATGGGAATGAGTCTTCCTCTTTCATCAAGATCACACCTGCCAGAACTTCATGTTTGCCCACATGCCATCATGTGCAACAGTGGAGAATGACAAAGTTCGGGGTGTTTTTTACCTGTTTCTTGCTGGGGCTGTTGGGCTTGAGTGACTGAGCCCTACCTGTGGGTCAGAGAGTCGAGAGAGGTCTGGATATAGGTAGAACTTGATTCCTTCAGAAGCCCCAGGCAACGTTACTCCTCGGATCAACAGAATTAAAAGCATGATGTATGGGAACGTGGCTGTGACATACACCACCTGCAAAGGAAAAGTGGAGGAAACAAGTCACCGAGTGTTTCTTTCCAACAGCGAGTGTCCAGAGGGTTGGTTACTACTCCCCCAGAAAATCAGGTCTATCAGGAAGGAAAGCTGACCGTCAGAGCCAGCCCCATGCTCAAGCTCAAGAGTCAAAGCAGCAAGGAGAGTTGTCGTGGTGGGGGAGGCCAATAAGTCACAGACAGGGTCAGCCAAGGGTCACAGGCAACACAGACACAAAATCACTATAACTGAGTCTTTGTCCTTCCTGTGCCTAGGCAGGAAAGGAGGATGAATGAGCTGAGACAGCTCTGAGGGAGAGATAGCTGGTGCCAAGTTAAGACGTCCAATTCCTACTGTCTAGTTCCCATGATATTTTCATTTGTGGATATACACTTCAGGTAATCATGGGTTTTCTGACCTGTTTTCATCCTCGATACTCTGATTCTCACAGTAGAGTTTTCACAGAAAATATCAATAGGTTTGACAGAGAATATCAGTAGGTGCAAGGACACCTGGCACAATGATTGATGGTATTTGTTAAGCACTTACTATGTGCTAAGCGTGCGGGGGGGCGATACAAGGTGATAAGGTTGTCCCACGTGGGGCTCACAGTCTTCATCCCCATTTTACAGATGAGATAACTGAGGCCCAGAGAAGTTAAGTGACTTGCCCAAAGTCACACAGCTGACAAGCGGCGGAGCTGGGATTAGAACCCGTGACCTCTGACTCCCAAGCCCGGGCTCTTTCCACTGAGTCACGCTGCTTCTCTATGATCTGGGCCCAGTAGACATTCGATGCTGATTTAATGATGATTCAGATGTGTATAAATAAGAACAAGGGCAAGTGGTCCATAATGGATTTTTAAAAGGAAAATTAGGGGGGTAGACAGGAAGGATGTTTGATCTCTAATGCCAGGGATGGATATCCAGGAGGGCTACCATCACGGAGTCCATCCAAGTATTCTGTTGACACTCTCATAAATCCTAGGTTGGATGGACCGTGGTCTGACCCAGGAATGGCACTGTTCAATAAAGCTGGGAAGGAGAAGCAGCTATCCTGAGAGATAGTAACTGTCCCTGACCAAGTCAAGTGTGAACTTTAAGAATTTTTCACTAAAAAACTCCATGGCTAGGCACCAAGGTAACATCAGTGTGGATTGGGCTACAACCCAGCCTGCACATTTCACTCCTCCAATGCCAACCTACTCACTGTACCTCAATCTCATCTATCTTGACACCAACGTCCTGGCTCTGGCCTGGAACTCCTTCCCTCTTCATATACTACAATCTCTTTAAACACCTTGAAAGCCTTATTAAAAGCACATCTCCTCCAAGACGCCTTCCCCTACTAAGCCTCCATTTTCTCTTCTTCCACACCCTTCTGTGTCACCCTTGCACTTGGCTTTGCGCCCTTAATTCACCACTCCCTCAGCCCAACAGGAGAGGACAGCACTGCCAGTAACCCCAGGGAGTTCCTGTGAATTGGCCAGACCCCTGGGGGGAATGAGAGAGCAAAATTTATGATGCAATAAATATTGTGGCAAAAATGCATTGTTCATCTGGTGACAGTCTATGACTTTTTAGCCCTTCCAAGATGCATCGCTATAATTAGCATTAGCTGGCCAACAAGGCAAGTATCATTCGAGCTGTTAAAACATATGTAAGAGCTGAAAATCTTTCAGACTGCTGTTAGGTTTGCCATGGGCAGACATGGCCAAAATGTAATAAAAACAATTCTTCAATTTCACTTGGAAAAAAGAGAAGGTGCAAAGAAAATGTTACACTCCTCACAGAAAGAAAGGGAAAGCTGATAACACAAGACTGTTGAAAGGCTGCAGGGAAGAAAAGAAAGGGGAAGGGGGAGTTTTTATTGCTTTTTTTCCACTTTTACTTTTTAAAAATGATCAACTTTGATCAACCGCCCCAAACAAATGACACTTGTAGTGGGAGGAAGGAAAGTCAACCTTGCATATCTGGCCGCCCGCGATGTGGATTTCAGGATCAGGATTGCCCAAGTACTATATGTGTATAGAGCACTGAACTAGACCCTTAGAGAATTAGAGAAGCAGCATGGCCTAGTGGAAAGAGTCTGTATCTGAGAGTCAGAAGACTTGGGTTCTGATCTCGGCTCAACCACTCAATAATAACAATAATAATAATAGTGATGGTATTTAAGTGCTTACTACGTGCCAAGCACTGTTCTAAGCACGGTAGGGTAGATGCAAGGTTATCGGGTTGGACGCAGTCCCTGTCCCAGGTGGGGTTCACAGTCTTAATACCCATTTTACAGATGAGGTAACTGAGGCTTAGAGAAGTGAAGTGACTAGCCCAAGGTCACACAGCAGACAAGTGGCAGAGCCGGTATTAGAACCCAGGTCCTTCTGGCTCCCAGGCCCTTGTTTTATCCACTAGGCAACACTGCTTCTCATTTACCTCCCGTGTGACCTTGGGCAAGTCACTTAACTTCTCTGTGCCTTAGTTCTTTCATCAGCATTATGGGGATTCAATACCTGTTCTCCCGCCTACTTGAACTCTGAGCCCCATTTGGTACCTGGTAATCTTGCATCTACCCCAGCACTTAGTAGAGTGCTTTGCAAATAGTAAGCCCTTGATAAATACCATAATCATTACTATTAATATTACATAACAAAAGTGGCAGATGTGGTCCCTGCCCTTGAGGAGCTTACAATTGAATGGGGAGAAGGTAAACCCAAACTGGTTCCCTCTAGATCATAAGCTCTCATTCCACCAGACAACAGTGTGACTCTGGAATCCTGCCACCCCACCCCACCTCCATCTTGGCACTCAGGGCTCTGCTCCAAGCATGCCCTGAGTACCTCCTGTCGTGTGCATTTATACCACTGCTGAGTATTTGCAGAATCCCCTTCTCTCCACCATATGGCTGTGTGACTCCCATCATTGCTCTCAAGGCTCTGTTCCTGGCATGCCCTGTGAAATGCCAGTCATAAAGACCTAAGCTGCTGCTGAATATTTACCGGACCGCTCTCTTTTTTTCCATCCCTCCATCGATCAATCAGTCGATGGTATTAATTGATCTTTTACGAAGCACTTGGGAGAGTCCAACAGAGTAGGTAGATACATTCCCTGCTCACAATGACCTTACAGTCTAAAGGACGAGCTTACAGTCTAGAAACCTAGGCTTTTATGTGTCTATCGCCAATCCCTTCCGACGTTTTTTACTTTTAGATAGTGAGCCTCCCGAGGGACAGGGTTATTGTTTTATGCTGTCAAGTCGTGTCCGACCCATAGCGACGCCATAGACACATCTCTCCCAGGACACCCCACTTCCATCTGCAATCTTTCTGATAGTGCATCCATAGAGTTTTCTTGGTAAAAATACGGAAGTGGTTTACCATTGGCTCCTTCCGCACAGTAAACGAGTCTCTGCCCTCGACTCTCTCCCATGCTGTGGCTGCCCAGCATGGGTGAGTTTTGACTTGTAGCAGATTGCCTTCCGCTCACTAGTCACTGCCCAAGCTAGGAATGGAAAGGGTATGCCTCTGCTTGACTCTCCCTCCTGTAGTCGTGACTGGTAGAGTATTGGAAACTCTCCAGGTATGACCCTGAGAGGCCGAGGGACAGGGACTGTATCTAATTCCCACTTGTCTGTTCTTTCCCAGCAGTTAGTACGGTGCTCCACAAACAGAAAGCACTTAATAAATACTATTTCTACTAAGCTCCTTGAGGGTAGGGATAGGGTCTACCTACTCTGTTGTACTGTACATTCCCCAGAGCTTCTTACAGTGCTCTGCACACAGTAAGCACTTAATACCATCAGGTAGAGAAAAATTGATATGAATAATGGACACCCAGGAACATTGCTAAGGTAGGGCCAAGCAGGACACTTCTCTTGGGCTCTGTGCCCAAGTGAGCCAGACACCCAGTGAGCAGGACTTAGAAGAGTTGCTGCTGCATGAGGCGGCAGCAGTGGTAGAGTGCCCGAGTCACTGATGCCAAGTCTAATCGCTACACTTTCCCTGCTGTCTTGCTCAGGGCCAGGCAACTTCTGGAGTTCTGCCTGTTGGGAAGAATGGCTCTCTCTCCCGCCAGAGCCCAGCTTTGCCCAGAGCCTTTTGGAGATTGCCAGTGAGATAGCAGTAGTTTATCCTCGTGGGAGGAGAGGGAGTTGAGAGGATATAAAGGTAGGACCTTAGCACTCTAAACCCTCCCCGTGGACTGGCAGAGGCCCTGTACCTCCCGGTGACACTCCCATAATAATAATAATGATTATTATTATGGTATCAGTTAAGCGCTTACTGTGCCAAGGCACCATCAGTTAGCGTGGGGCAGTATTCAGGGAACGCCTCCTAGAGGAGGTGACTTTTTAATAGGACCATGAAAGAGGGAAGGGATATGATTTGGTGAGGTTGAGGGGAGAGGATGCTTTCAGGCAGGAGGAAAGGTGAGAAGAGTGGGGGTTGGATTTTGAATCTCCACTTTCTCTGGACCATTTTGGGCTCTCAGACTTCAATTCCTTCATTTGGGTCCCAAACCCAACTCTGCTCCCTTTCCCAGCCCCTGACTTCTTGTCTTGTCTTACGTTGTCGAGACGTCTCCGACCCATAGTGACTCCATGGACCTATCTCTCCCAGAATGCCCCACCTCCATCTGCAATCGTTCTGGTAGTGTATGCATAGAATTTTCTTGGTAAAATTTTGGAAGTGGTTTACCATTGCCCTCTTCCACACAGTAAACTTGAGCCATCGCCCTCGACTCTCTCCTGTGCCGCTGCTGCCCAGCACAGGGGAGTGTGGACTTGTAGCAGATTGCCTTCCACTCTCCAGCCACTGCCCAAGCTAGGAATGGAATGGGTAGGCTTCTGTTTGACTCTCCCTCCTGTAGCTGAGACTAGTAGAATGCTGGAAACCCTCCAGGTGCGATCCTGAGAGGGGCGCCCTGGCTTCTAGACAAATGAAAAAGAATGAGGCAAGAGAAGACGGGTAAGTACTCCTTCTCCTTCCTTTAGTGTCAAAGGAGGGCACCACTTTTAAAGTGAGCCAGGAGCTGAGGCTGGGTCCCACGTACCCAGACGGGGTTTGTCCCTAAGCAATCTGGATAAATGAGGTTATGATGGAAAAATCACCAGAAAACTAACAATGCTCAAATCAATGGAGCCTGATGACAAGCATCCTCGGATATTGAAGGAACTGGCAGACATTCATGTGGAGTCACCAGCCATTATTTTGGGAGCAGTCCCTGGGAATGGGTAAAGAGCAAATGTGATGTAGTACTTCTTTCAAAGAGGATATCATCTAAATAGCAATACCTGAAAAAATTCTGAAACATAAAATCAAAATCAATTAATTCACAATCAGCTGTCTTGAATGGCTGCCTGGAAGCAGAGGTTGGATCAAATGGTCCCTTGAGAGCTCTTTCAGCGGGATGATTTTCTGACCCCAGGAGACATTTCAGCCAAGTGAGTATTAGTAAAAGTAAGAGCATTTATTGAGTGCTCATAGGTGCAGGGCACTGTACTAATTATTTAGGAGGTACCAAACAAGTGATACGTTCCCTTCCATAAATGATTTACAAATAGATTAGTCAAAAGAAGTACTTGAAAGTACAATTGAATGCATGTATGAACCTAAGTACTGAAAAGAGGTAATACATAAGCACATAAGTGCTAGAGATGGCTAATGGGCTTATACAACTCGAGATGCTGAGAATTAATCATTAAAGAGAGTGCCAGAAACCAAAAGTCATTCATTTGGGCCTGTGTTTCACCCTCCACCAGACCTCTTGTCGGGCAAAGGGCATCCAAGGCACTGTTCAGGGCCCTTTCTTTTTCTTATGGCATTTATTGAGCACTTAGTGTGCAGAGCACTGTACTAAGCATCTGGGAGAGCACAATACACCGGAGCTGTTAGACACATTCCCTACACACAGTAAGCTTACATTCCACCTACCTTCACCTCCCTTCAGCTAAGCCCCCTTTTCCCCCCTTTCCTTCTGCTCCTCCCCCCTCCCTTCCCCTCCCCTCAGCACTGTGCTCGTCCACTCATTTGTATATATTTTTATTACCCTATTTATTTTAATGAGATGTACATCACCTTGATTCCATTTATTGCTATTGTTTTAATGAGATGTACATCCCCTTGATTCTATTTATTGCTATTGTTTTTGTCTGTCTGCCTCCCCCAATTAGACTGTGAGCCCGTCAGTGGGCAGGGACTGTATCTGTTGCCGATTTGTACATTCCAAGTGCTTAGTACAGTGCTCTGCACATAGTAAGCGCTCAATAAATACTATTGAATGAATGAATAAGCTTAGAGTCTAGAGGGTAATGTTTTCTCCTAAGCAAAAATGCCAAAGTTAAAAGAGAACAGAGAACAGGGAGCCAGTAGCCTAGATAGAACTCTAGGCACCCTGGACCCACGCAGAGGCAGGCCCTCTGTGGCCTGCAGAGAGCGCCTGGTATCTGGGAAGCTCCTCCCCACATTCCCCCATCTATAGGACTTTCAGAGGACAGCTAAATCCAACTCAAGGAAAAAGGCAGCAAGACACAAGGTGGGCCTGTAAGCAGCACACATGCACACCCTCTCAATCAGGCTGGGATACTTGCCAATCAATCAACGGTATCTACTCATCGCCTACTATGTGTACAGGATACTGTAAAAAGCATTTGGGAGAGTTCACAAGAATGAGTTGGACACGGTCCCTGCCCCCATGAAGCTTACATCAGATGCTATGAATCATCACCTTCTTCAGCAGGATAGTCACTTTTTATTTGCCCCCAGAGAGCAAGTGCCCTCATGTTTGCCTATCACTAAGGCGACCCAATATACTGACATCCCTGACATTTCTTAGACTCCTATCTCCTCCCAGCTCAGCCCACACACTGCCGGTTCCTGAAGTTCTGGTACATATTTACTTGGAATATATGGACATTAACTCAAATATCAAGGGTCTGGTTCAAATAGAACACGGTGGATAAATTAGCAGCAAACTGAAAAATGATACACCGTAGGTAAGTTTTGAAAACTGCTCTGGCACTTTTCAGAAATGAGGTTGATACTTTCCTTGTTTTGAAGTTGGAAAGGGGATGTTCACATTAATTAAGTCCAGAGAATGACGTTCCTGGGTTTCCGCCAAAGGGACGAAGTTGATTCAGTTCATGGAATTGAAATGTGCTACTTCTAATGTTGAGGCAAACAGGAACTCTGGTCGTTGACAAGAAACTGTCACTCTCAAAATGCATTTCTCCAATTGTTTTCTTTTTCCCTTAGCACATCAATCGTAATTTACTGAGCATGTACTATTCATTCATTCATTCATTCATTCAATCATATTTACTATGCACTTACTGTGTGCAGAGCACTGTACTAAGCACTTGGGAGAGGGCAATACAGCAATAAACAGACACATTCCCTACTATGTGCAGAGTACTGTACTAAGTGTTTGGGAGAGTACAATACAACATAATTAGCATAACATAACTTAACAGGTCAAGTTCTTCTGAATATAAACATCAGCACAATTGGATTAATTATGCTGTATCCTGTTTTAATTGACTCTAATGGCTCATTTGTATGCCAATACAAGGAAACATGTTGGGTTTTTTTTCCCCAGCTCACAGTTATTTCAAACCAGGGCTGTTGTCTGAGTTCTCTGAGAAACCTAAACGTTGCAGGCATGTCTGCCCTCACTAAATTCTCATTAACAATATGTTTAATTTGAAAGTTTGCTTTTGAAATTATCTAAAATAATAACATGATATAATAATAAGAATGACAATAATGATCATGGTATTCGATAACTGCCAAGCTCTGGTCTAAGAACTGGGGTAGATAGTGTTACCCTGGGCAAGTCACAACTTCTCTGTGCCTCAGTTAATTCATCTGTAAAAGGGGAATTAAATCCCCAGGGAAACACCTGTAAGGCATTATTTTCTCTCTTTGGTGCAGTGCCCACTTAGGGCCCTGCTCAGATTACAATCACCATCTACAAGAAGGAGGGAAGTCTTGGGTTTTCTAAAATCTAGCATTTCTCTGGGGTTCCCTCCCAATCAATAAATCAATGAATGGTATTTATTGAGCGCTTACTGTGTTCAGAGCCCTATACTAAGCACTTTTTTTATTATTAAGTGACAATGAGTCGTTTCCGATTCATAGCATCTCCATGGATATACTTTCTCCAGAACGCCCTCTCCTCCGCCACAATCCACAACCTTTCTAATGGCTCTTCTGTTGTCATTATTATGGTCTCTATCCATCTAGCTTCTGGTCTGCCTCTTCCACGATTTCCCTGGACTTTTCCTCGCATTAGTGTCTTCTCCAGAGAATTAGTCCTCCTGATTATGTGTCCAAAATATGCCAATCTAAGTCAAGTCATTTGGCCTAAGCACTTGGGAGAGTCAATATGAGTGTGTAGACACAATCAAGGATGTTACAATCTAGTGGGGGATTAAAATAAATTATAGGAGGGGGAAACAACAGAATATGAGAATATGTACGTAAGTGTTATGAAGTTTCAGTGAGTACCTAAGTGCTTATGGGTAAGGACTCAACCACAGAGGTGATGCAGAAAGGAGGGAAATTAGGGTAAGGAGATGATAAATTTTCAGGGAAGGTTTCCTGGAGAAGATATGATTTTAGTAGGGCTTTGAAGAAAGGGGAGAGAGGTGGCCTGTTGGATATGAAGGGGAAGGGAGTTCCAGGCAGCAGGGAGGGTGTGAGCAAGGGGTTGATGATGAGAGAGACAAATGCATAGAACAATGGGTAGGTTGGAGTTAGCGGAGCAAAGTGTGTGGGCTGGGTTGTAGTGGGAGAAAATGGAGATAAGCAAGGGAAGAGAGCTGACTGAGTAGCATAAAGCTGACGGCAAAGTGTTTCTCCTTGATATGGAGATGGATGGGCAAACAATGGAATTATCTGAGTCGGGAGACATACATAGAACAATTTCTGAGCAAAATGATCTGGCAGCAGAATGAAGTACGGACTGAAGAAGAGAGAGGCTGGAAGCAGGTAGCTCAGCAAGGTGGCTGATGCAGAAGTAGGGATGGGATATGACAAAATGCTCTGACCAGTGTGATTGTAGTTTGGATAGAAAGGAGGAAGAGGTGGATTTTAGAAATGTTGTGAAGATAGAACCAACAGGATGTGGTGACAGAATTTGTTGGTTGAAGGAGAGGGATGAGCCAAGGATAATGCCAAGATTGCAGGCTTAAAAGACAGGTAGGATAGTGGTGGTCACCAGTGATGGAAAATTGGGGGGAAGAGAGAGTTTGAGTGGGAAGATGAAGTGTTCAGTTTTAGACATGGTGAATTTGAGGTGTCAGTAGAGATGCATCCAAGTAGATATGGCCTGAGGCAAGAAGAAATGTGAGATTGCAGAGGAGAGATGTCAGGGCTGGAGAGGTAGGTTTCAGAGTGATACCCTTTCATATCCACCAGACCACAACTCTCCCCATTTTTAAAGCTCTCCTGGAGACCTACCACCACCTAGAGCCATAAATTTCCACACAGCAACTACCTTTAGCATTTCTTTATCTATCGACCATTTATTTGTTGATTTATGCATTTTTCCCAACTCTTGCATGCATATTTTTATGTCCACCTATCTCCCAAGTATCTAGTACGGTGCTAGCTACTCAGTAGCAGAGAAGCAGCATGACCTAGTGCAAACAGCACAGGCCAGAGAGTCAGAGGATTTGGGTTCTAATCCCGGCTCTGCCAATTGACCGCTCTGTGACCTTGGGCCACTTAAACTTCTTTGCACATCGGTTCCTTCATCTGCAGAACAGGGATTCAACACTTGTTCTTCCTCCTACTTAGACCGTGAGCCTCAATTGGGACCTGATTATCTTGTGTCTACCCCAGCGCTTAGTCCAGCACTTAGAACAGTGCCTGGAACATATTAAGCATTTAAATACAATAATTATTATTACAGTGCTTGCAGAGAGTGAGCACTTAAGAAATAACCCAATTATTACAGTAAGTGCTCAATAAACACTACTGAAACAAAGTGTCGATGCTGCTGGGAGGTAGTCTTTTAGAGACTTCTCTGACCCATTTGTCTTGGGGAAATGAAGTGTTGTCAATAGCTCCTTTCTGGTGGGATATCTGGACAGAGAGAATGGCATCTGCCTCTGAGTTAAAGGTGGAGAAGATTTGGGCCCAGGCTGCAGAGAACAAGGAAACCAATCAATCAATCAATTGCTTACTGTGTGCAGAGCACTGTACTAAGCACTTGGGAGGGTACACTTCTCTCCTCTAATGCCAACCTTCTCACGGTACCTCGATCTTGTCTATCTCACTGCCAACCTCTTGCCCATGTCCTGTCTCTGGACTGGAACATCCTCCCTCTTCACATCCGACAATTACTCTCCCCCCCTTCAAAGCCTTTTGAAGGCACATATCCTCCAAGAGGCCTTCCCTGACTAACCCCTCCTTTCCTCTTCTCCCACTCCTTTTTATGTAGCCTGACTTGCTCCCTTTACTCATCCCCCTTCCCAGTCCCACAGCATTTATGTATAGATCTGTAATTTTATTTATTTAACATCTGTCTCCCCCTCTAGACTGAAAGAGTAAGTGTGTAAGAGTAAGTAAGAGTAAGACAAAGAAGAGTAAGATGGTTAGAGAAGCAGCGTGGCTCAGTGGAAAGAGGCCGGGCTTGGGAGTCAGAGATCATGGGTTCGAATCCCGGCTCTGCCACTTGTCAGCTGTCTGACTGTGGGCAAGTCACTTAATTTCTCTGTGCCTTAGTTACCTCATCTGTAAAATGGGGATGAAGACTGTGAGCCCCACATGGGACAACCTGAACACCTTGTATCCCCCCAGAGCTTAGAACAGTGCTTTGCACATAGTAAGCGCTTAACAAATGCCATCATTATTATTATTATTATTAAGCTTGTTGTGGTCAGGGAATGTGTCTGCTATATTGCCACACTGTACTCTCCCAAGCACTTAGTATAGTGCTCTGCCTACAGTAAGCACTCAATAAATACGACTGACTGACTATATAACAGAATAGTAGACACATTCTCTGTCCAGAGTGAGCTTACAGTCTAGAAGGGGAGAAGGGCCTTGGGAGAAAGGAGCCATCTGGAGATCAAGTAGGCTCAAAGGAACTGCTGGACAAAAAATTCCAATCAACTCCAAATCTGAGGGGCTATAAGATGCCCCACTATAGCATTTAGTGTTTTTAAAGCACACAGAATCCACAAGTGGGAAGAATGCTTTCATAAGAAAGTAGTGGTAGCTTACAACTCTGTCTCTAATCCTATTGGATTTTTCATGCAATGAAACACCAGCCTTGCAGCTAAGAACTCTCCCAACCCTTGACTCAGAGCCTGAAAAGAAATCAGGCTGTGGGCAAACATGTATTAAAATGAAAATAATTAATTTGCTCCCAAGCCCTCGATCCTTTCTTTGAGGTTCCTGCAGCTCCTTGTTTTCAGATGCATTGTTGCTATTTAGAAAGGGGACTGGGGAGGGAAGACAAAAGAGAAAGAGGAACAGGAGTGGGAGGGCTCTTTATAGGTCAAGAGATTTCTTGGCAAAGCTGGCTTAAGGGTGATAAAAATGGATATCTCTTCACTGGCACTCTTTCAAGACAAGAAAGACTTGCATCTGTAGGGGATTAAATGGCCTCTTCTAGCCCATAGTCCATAGTTACCACAAGACTCAACTTTTTTTTCCCCAGGGAAAAATTGGCCTGGATTTCCCCTGCAATTTATGGATCGATAGGCCCTTTCTCAGAAGCTCCAGTAAAATAACTAAGGCTGTCATCTTTGAGAAAGGGGCTGCCTACCCGGTAGGGTAGTCCCAGGTGAACCAATGAGTGTTCTGTCCAGAGGAAAGTCATTTCAGGATGGAGCAAGAAGTTCACTCAGGATTAGCCTGCCAGTCAGGTAGCCTCTCTACCAGGGGTGTCAGGGTGTCTCTTTGTCCTACCCCCAGGTGGGAGGCACAAATGCACCACTTTGAAACTACAGCTCTGATCTCAGGGCTGTGTTCTCTCCAGGCAGCGTGGAATCAACTCTGTTGAATTTCTGGTCTTGCATCTCTGGTTATCCTGCTTTTTCTGCAACTTCATCCACAGCAAGACTTGTTATAGAATGCAGCGAGACTGGATACAAAACGTTTTCTCCAAAGTTTTTCACTCTGAATCTTTGCGGTTTTTAGGTGTGATTGATGGAATTCCCAATTAAGTGCATTGGTCTTTTAACCAGATGGACAGGGAGACCAAGAAGAGCTTTGGTTCCTCTCTATGAGGCTTTAATTTAGCCTATTCTAAATCATTTCTGTGCCTCTCAGGGTCTCCCCTGGAGAGTTTCCATTAGGCTCTCAGGGTCTCCTCTGGAGAGTTTCCAGTACTCTACCAGTCTCAACTACGGGAGGGAAAGTCAAGCGGAGGCATATCCATTCCATTCCTAGCTTGGGCAGTGGCTAGCAAGTGGAAGACAATCTGCTACAAGTCACAGCTCACCTGTCCTGGGCAGCAGCGTCATGGGAGGGAGTTGAGGGCGGAGACTCAAGTTTACTGCACAGAAGGAGACAACAGTAAACCACTTCCATAATTTTATCAAGGAAACTCTATGTATCCATCCATAACGACTGTAGATGGAGGTGAGGCGTTCTGGGAGACATGTATCTATGGTGTCGCTATGGATCAGAGACTACTCGACAGCCAAAGACAAGACAAATCATTTATTCTGAATTTGTTTGTTGGGTTGATACTACACAGGCCTAGCTTTTGGGTCTCCTGGTTTCTGAATGATCTTTCCTTTATCCATCTCCATCCTCCTCCCTCGAACATCTAGATTAGTGTCACCCCAGAGACAGAAGGCATCCCACTGACTGTGGATTTGTTCACCGTGGGTAACGAGGTGCCATGTTGGAAGCATTGTTCTAGCAGTGGCTTGAAAGAAGGGGCAGTCTTCAGGGAAGGGGAGGAGACATGAATTGAGGACCCTGAGTTCTTTCCATAGGCATTACTCTTATGAAGACTGGCAAAGAGGAGAGAAAGTCCTCACAGTAGAGCCCTCCCTAAGTAATTGTAAGTAATGACCCTAAGAATAAGGACAAAAGTTTAAGTGCCAAGACAAGCACTGGCCCCCACACTTCAGGAGCCTTCATCTTGAGATGAGAAGCAGTGTGGACTAGTGGATAAAGCACAGGACGGAGGGCCAGAAGACCTGGGTTCTAGTCCTGGTTCTGTCACTTGCCTGCTGTGTGATCCCAGGCAGGTCACTTAGTTTCTCCAAACCTTGGCTTCCTCAACTTCAAAATGGGGATTCAATACCTGTTTGTCCTCCTAATTAGACTGTGAGCCCCATGTGGGACCGAGGCCGGATTAACTTATATCTACTCCAGAGCTTAGAACGTTGCTTGACACGTAGTAAATGCTGAACAAATACTATAAAAATAAATTTAAAAAACCCAAAAATAAAAGCAAGTCCCATCTCATATTACTGCATCCTAAGCTCCAAGGTTGGCATCATCTCTCCAAAATAGCTTCAAGAGGGGTTTAGATAGAAGAGTGTTCCACAATGAGTTACTAGAAGAGAAGTTAGAGATGTAAAGAGGAAAGGTTAGGAGTGTTTTTGGTCCATTCCTAATGATGAAGATGGATGTCCAGGAAGACACAAAGTTCCAAAAGTGGTGACAAGATGCTTCTAGGAGATAGAATCTCAGTCTGGATCGACCATTAATCTAATCCAGGATGGCATCATTGATTATCTTTCATTCTCCCTCCTCTCCAAAGAAGCCATCAAGAACTGAGAATCATCAACATTTAACAGCATGGACTGAGAGCCTATTGTGTGCAGAGTCCCGTACAAGGCAAGTGGATATAAACTGCTGACCATTCAATAAGCACAAAAGTAAAGGCATAGAGATAAATGATTAAAAAAGTGAGGAAACCAGTGAGTAGACTAATACAGGAGTAGAGCCAGTGGTGATAGCTGGGATGCAGTACTGCATCCTTAAAACATCTCTATCATCTTTGCTTTCAGTTCTCTGATTTCAGCACCCCATACTGCAGTTGTTTGGGCCTCCTGCTGTTGCCCATTCTTCTCACTTGTCCCATTCAGTGCTGCTTTGTTGAAATCATCACTATTTCAGTGCTAGGAGACAGACTTCATTGTTTTTGAACCTGCTGGGCTATTTGGTGTTAAATATAGCCTGTGAGTGATGCTGATGGAACTGCTGAAGGAGCCAGATGTGACTCCTGTGTGGGGAGTCCAGGTCTCACAGCTGTAGAGAAGGTTGGACAGCACTACAGCTCCGTAGAACTTTAATTTCGTCTGGAACCTGATACCACACTGCCCTTACACTCAGTTTAACAGTTTCCCAAAGTATGTGCTATTGTTTGGATTCTCTAATTTCCTGTCTCTCACTGTGCTGTGCTTAGATAAAAGAATTCTGCAACAACATTTAGCTTGGTGGTGTCAATACAGAGCTTTGGTCGTGTGTATGTCTCTCTTGGTACAGGCTGATTCTATTGATTGAACGCTGCATAATAATCTTCCTGAGACCCAAGGGTAGTTCTCTATTCCTTTAACCTTTCGATATCCTCCTTGTTTGCCTGTCCTTGATGATGAGGGTAACTCTGGCCATGTGAGGCCTCTCTAGCTCTCCAGGGCAAGATCTAGAGATTGTCTCACTCAACCTGTTTTCTGCTAGGAGAGGTGTTCCCCACCTAAGGCAGTTGAGTTGGGACGACTGTACAGTCCCAAGACTTTGCAACACAACATCAGGGGGGATCCCGTCCAAATGCTCTGCCACAAAGGTGCCCTCCAGCTAACGAGGTACAGAAATGGGCAGCCTGCATCCCCCGGCCAACGAATCCCTCAAGGAGGACAGGGTGGTTTTCTGCTCTCCCAGGCCCCCCCATCACCACTCACTGCACTGAAACTGCCTTTGTGGTCCATGTAGCAATTCATGTCATTGAAACCATTCTACTGTTCAAACGTGGTTTGGACCACTGCCAACCCAAGTCCCTCTGCCAAGGTGGACAGACCCCTAAGTTTACAATCATAAGAGTCTGAGCCGTAAACAGAGCTGACCCAGCCTGGGCTGGGTATCCCCCAGGCAGCAAAGTGATTGACCATTAGGTTCCCACACCAACAGAATCCCCAAAGAGTCCCAGACACGACAGGGTTTTGTTTTGGCCTGAAATACTGGGGAGGGGCATTACTATACATTTTTCCAAGTAGGGAAAGTGCAAGGGAGGGTACCCATTTTCCCTACCTGGGAATTCAGCCTTAACACCCTTTAATCCTGCCAACTAGTCCTACGTCACTAGAAAACCACTCCCATTAGTGAATGCCGGTGACTGGTACCAGTACAAGGACAGTATCAGTTCTGTGGATCACATGTTTAACGACTACTGAAGTTCCTGTGTGCCTGCAACCTCACTTCTTTCAGGCCCGGGACTAACTGGCACAGTTGAGTGAGATGCTGGGTCATCATCCTGTGTACTTTTGCCTGAAAACTATCATTTCAAGATGAAGGAGAACAGCAAATTATTTACTGGTCTAAGAAGAACAGATTCTTTCCCCACTCCTCAAAATCCTTCACTGGTACATGGCCCTCCCTCCTAGCACCGGAGCCTCTGAAGGTACACCAAAGATGCAGCAGCTCAATCCTCTGCTGTGAATATGGCATTATGAATCCAGAATAGCAGAGCCATTAACCAAGAGAAATAAGAGTTAAACTCTCCCTCCCCCACCCTCCTCTCCTTACCAGACAAGGCTTTGGCAGGCAAAGTGTTCACAACCCAGAGATCAGACACTGTTGTCCTCAGACTCAGCCTAGATTTTGGCTCTCCTCCTCTGGCTGACATTTTTTTCCCTGCTGTTTTCTCAGTGTCTGGACTGGGGGAGGGGTGAAGTGGAAGCGCTGCACACATAGGAGGCGACCTGGCTCAATGACTACCAGGAAATCATTTGGGAGCCTGTTAAAAGACCCTTCCTCCGCCCCCACCCCACTTCAGACACCTCACTGACCCATTGGACCTCAGGAAGTCTAATTTCAGCTGATGAAAGTGTGAAGTGGAGGCTGAAACAAAGGGCAGCAGCTTTGCAAAGATGCCTCCAGGGTCAGATGAGAGGGAAAGGAAAGCCTCTGAAAACAAAAAAAAAGTTTGGAAGTCTGCTGAAAAGAGGTCCCCCAGGCTGCAGAACGACTCTCAATCAATCATATTTATTGAGCACTTACTGTATGCAGAGTGCTTGGGAGAGTACAACACAACAGAGTTGGTAGACTCATTCCCTGTCTGCAACAAACTCACAATCTGGGTCCCAAGGCACAGACCTCCTTGTCCTCTAGACTTCTCCAACCTTTAATGTCTCTTTATTTCACTGAAATATGGGTCCATCTCTCCCTGAGGATGGAAATACTATCGTCAGCACTCGCCTTTCCTCAGCCCCGTGTTTCACCAAGGAAGTGAAGTTGGATTTTTCTGTTATGTGGTTTCAACAGCAGGGGTTGGATGGTGAAACGTGGTATTAAACAGAGATGAAGGGGGTCTCTCAACCTTTCCCTAGATGCCCACATCTTATGGTAGGCTGTGCTTATACCCGCCAGCTCTCGGGCAAAGTTTAAAGTTGGATTTCTTGGGAGGTAATTCCTTCTCCTTTTCAGCTGTTTCCCAGTCACTCTGACTTTGGCTGGGTGTGTTAGAGAGGCATGAAGCTGCCCCTTCTTTGGATTCATGGGTCTCAGCCAAAGTTCCCGCTAAAGGTGAACCTCTGTCATTCAAGGCAGAAGAAAGCAGGGAATGAATGAATGAATGAGGCACTAAATTCTCCAACTTACTGTCACACTTTACTACCATCTCTACACCCCCAGTTTGGTGGCAAGAATCCACCACCACTGCCACATCACGACCCCCTTAGCTAAGAGTTCTGAGATGTCCTTGAATGCTCGGGGCTACATCGGGAAGGGAGGAAAAGATCTCACTCATCATTTGAAAGACTCACACAGAGAAGGCTGGAGAGCAGAAACTCTGCATGCATCTCATGAACGTTCTACTTTCCTCCTTTGAATACAGAGATCAATCTTGGACCGGGTGTTAGAGTCTCACCATGAAGGCCTATTCTTTCCTCTTACTTCAAGCTGCAACAAAAGACACTTCAGGAGTGAGAAGCACTGCTGCCTAATTCCTTTGCCTGGGCCCTTACAACAGGGCCCAGTTCTCCTCTTTTTCACACATCTTTCCCTTTTATTTCCTTCTGCTCCTTTACTCTTTCTTTATGCCTCATTGAACCCATTAGGCTCTTTATAGGCTGCTATTGAAAAATCAATTTTCTATGTGGGCCTACTGACAGAGTCTTAACGGCCGGCAAGCCAAGTCCTTCTCCCTCAGCTGAACGGGAGAGCCACTGAATGAGAGGGCAAAGGTATGGAGTGACTAGTTCTGAACTTTATGTTTCAATTTAGAACCCACAGGACAGCCTGATAAACAGTCTCCTGACCATTCAGGGAGCAAAATAACCACACACAAATGTGGGAGTTAGGTATTCTGTCCATCTCTTACTCAATCCTAAATTTGTCATCCCCAACACTCACCATCGCCTGCTCCGGTGTTCACTGGAAAAAGTGAATCCCTTGATCATCCTCATCACTTTGAGGCCCTGGACTAGATGATCTACGTTTAACAGTTCTTGTCCCCCATTTTGGATTCCTTAAATTATTGGTTGATTAGGCAGAAGATTAAAATCAATGAGGGTTCTTTATACCTGTTGCATTTTTCTGCTCTGATTTCTCAAAAGTTCTAGAAACAGAGAAAACATGGGTTCTAAAGCAGAGGCAAGTACACAATTCTTCTCAAAATATGGCAAATCCTGCAGCTTCCTCTAATGAAGCAACAAAAAAGTGGAGGGGGGAAGGGAACAGAAAAGTGTTTCATCACATTTAACCACTCCACTACTTCTGGAAACTGAGAAACATGATGATGGGACCAGAAAACCAAAGGAAACAAATCCATGAGTCATCTGACACTCCCCAATTTGAGGAAGGAGGGAGAATAGGAACAGATAACAGGAGAGAAAGGAAACAGCTTGGGACAGACACGGAAGAGGGCTGGGCTTAGTTTTTTGCTTAAATGAATGGAGCTGGCTAAATCTCTCCAACATTTCATCTGGCAGGCGATGATGAGCAGCTAACACAAATTTCATGGATTTCCCCAATGAGAAAATGCACCACTACTGAGGCTGGGTGGAGGCATCCCCATATGGATGTTGATTTGTAGGACACATTGGGGGAAAGGACTGATGTGGCTGAACCTTTCAATACTTGGCTGATAGCACTGCAGTTCCAGAGCATCATCACTGGGCAATTAGTCAAGAATTTTCACGTTATACATTGCTGTGAGTCACGGACTTACCTTTTAGCTAACCTTCATATTTTTTTTTCTGGGAACTTTACATCATATGCACATAGAAATCTTTGGGCCGAAAATGTGGCCATGTTTCCTCAAAGGCAGGAAGGAGAACATGTGGCTAACAAACATTCACAAATCTACAATGCAGGTTCCCTCATCTCTGAATGGTGTGATCCCCTTAGAATGGTGTTGTGCGTCAGGCTTCTCATCAATAGTTACTTTTACTGCAAAATACGATGGAAAGGTATGATAATTTAGGTCCAGGCAACATCAGTTCAGCAGAAGGTATCAGTGTGATCATTAGGCATTCTGCTCTTCAAGCACCAGGTCACGAGATTTTGCCTAATCACTGACTTCTTAATAAGCAGAATGCAAAGCCTATTAGATGCTTCACACAATCCAGGCTATTACCACAAAGCTGCATGTTAAAAAGAGGAAACTCCCTTCAGAAACCCTTCCCATTTGTCCTAAAAGGCACAACTCCCTCCCCTCCCGTTCCTTCAACAGCTCCTCCCTGCCCAACACACACACCTAAATCATACGCTCCTGCAGACTGGATCACTTGGTTATGACAAAAAAAACAACCAGTTCTCAGTCCTAATCTGACTTTAATGACTAAGGTTCCCTTCAACCTGCTCCAAGCAGCTGGGAGTTATGTACCAGCATGGCACACATCCGTTGGTAATTAGGCTGCTGGACAGAACTTTGGCTTCACACAGCCATCCTGAAACTACTATATTGCCATCTGTTTTCACATTGGCCAGAACCTGTCTAAAGACCTGTGCCTATTTCAGGCTCCACAACATGGACAAAGTCCAAAGGAAAGTTGATGAGGATAAGGTTGGGGAAATGAGGCCATGAGGAAAGATTAAAAGAATCGGGTTAATTTAGACTAGAGAGAAGGGGTCAAAGGGGAACCTAATAACAGACTCCAAGCCTATGAAGGGTCTTTAGCTGTTCTCTATCTCCACTGAGGTCAAAGAGAGAATGAGCTTAACTAACTGTTAAAGAGATCTGATTCAAAAGAATGACCTTCCTTGACAGTGAGGGTTGTTAGAAAGAGAAGATGGGGGAGGAGGGGAGGTTGCCTGTCAGGAACAACAGACAGCCTTGGTCCTGATGCTTTGGAACCAAAAACCTATGCAGAAGAATTGATTACAGAGATGGAGATGGTGGCTTGCACTGTTTGCACATCCCTATTTGTCATGTTCCCACTGGCAGGCAGGGGTACGGCACAAGCTCGTTGTGGGAAGGGAATGTGCCTATCAACTCTGTTATACTGTACTCTCCCAAGCACTTAGTACCGTGCTCTGCACACAGTAAGCACTCAATGAATAAGTAGAATTAACTTATTGCAAAATGCACATAGAATCTTCTTCCATGCTACCCAACTAAAGGCAGAACTAGGAATAGAACCTAGGCCACCTGATTCCCAGAGCCATATACTCCTCCTGGACCAATAGCTGGGCTAGGGTCCTTAAACAATAAAATCAGCGACAGCTTTGGTATCATCTCTTTCCTGGAAACCTTGAAAAACCCAGTCAGTCCATCTCTCACTTGGATGGGTAAAGATAAGCTCTGTGTAGAGACGGGAAATGGGGTAGATGACCCCTGGAGCGGCTTCGTGGCTTAGTGGAAAGAGTCCGGACCTGAAAGTCAGAAGGTCATGTGTTCTAATTCCGGCTCCCCCACATGTCTGCTATGTGACCTTGGGCAAGTCACTTCACTTCTCTGGGCCTAAGTTACCTTTCATTCATTCATTCAATGGTATTTATTGAGCGCTTACTATGTGCACAGCACTGTACAAAGCGCTTGGAATGAACAAGTCGGCAACAGATAGAGACAGTCCCTGCCGTTTGACGGGCTTACAGTCTAATCGGGGGAGACGGACAGACAAGAACAATGGCAATAAATAGAGTCAAGGGGAAGAACATCTCGTAAAAACAATGGCAACTAAATAGAATCAAGGCAATGTACAATTCATTAACAAAATAAATAGGGTAATGGAAATATATACAGTTGAGCGGACGAGTACAGTGCTGCGGGGATGGGAAGGGAGGGGTGGAGGAGCAGAGGGAAAGGGGGAAAAAGAGGGTTTAGCTGCAGAGAGGTAAAGGGGGGGTGGCAGAGGGAGTAGAGGAAGGAGAGGAGCTCAGTCTGGGAAGGCCTCTTGGAGGAGGTGAGTTTTAAGTAGGGTTTTGAAGAGGGGAAGAGAATCAGTTTGGCGGAGGTGAGGAGGGAGGGCGTTCCAGGACCGCGGGAGGACGTGGCCCAGGGGTCGACGGCGGGATAGGCGAGACCGAGGGACGGTGAGGAGGTGGGCGGCAGAGGAGCGGAGCGTGCGGGGTGGGAGGTAGAAAAAGAGAAGGGAGGAGAGGTAGGAAGGGGCAAGGTGATGTAGAGCCTTGAAGCCTAAAGTGAGGAGTTTTTGTTTGGAGCGGAGGTTGATAGGCAACCACTGGAGTTGTTTAAGAAGGGGAGTGACAGGCCCAGATCGTTTCTGCAGGAAGATGAGCCGGGCAGCGGAGTGAAGAATAGACTGGAGCGGGGCGAGAGAGGAGGAAGGGAGGTGAGAGAGAAGGCTGACACAGTAGTCTAGCCGGGATATAACGAGAGCCTGTAGCAGTAAGGTAGCCGTTTGGGTGGAGAGGAAAGGGTGGATCTTGGCGATATTGTAGAGGTGAAACCGGCAGGTCTTGGTAACGGATAGGATGTGTGGGGTGAACGAGAGAGACGAGTCAAGGATGACACCGAGATTGCGGGCCTGAGAGACGGGAAGGAGGGTCGTGCCATCCACGGTAATAGAGAAGTCTGGGAGAGGACCGGGTTTGGGAGGGAAGATGAGGAGCTCAGTCTTGCTCATGTTGAGTTTTAGGTAGTGGGCCGACATCCAGGTGGAGACGTCCTGGAGGCAGGAGGAGATACGAGCCTGAAGGGAGGGGGAGAGGACAGGGGCGGAGATGTAGATCTGCATGTCATCTGTGTAGAGATGGTAGTCAAAGCCGTGAGAGCGAATGAGTTCACCGAGGGAGTGAGTGTAAATGGAGAACAGAAGAGAGCCAAGAACTGACCCCTGAGGAACTCCAACAGTTAAAGGATGGGAGGGGGAGGAGGCGCCAGCGAAGGAGACCGAGAATGACCAGCCAGAGAGGTAAGAGGAGAACCAGGAGAGGACGGAGTCCGTGAAGCCGAGGTGAGATAAGGTATGGAGGAGGAGGGGATGGTCGACAGTGTCAAAGGCAGCAGAGAGGTCAAGGAGGATTAGAATGGAGTAGGAGCCATTGGATTTGGCAAGAAGGAGGTCATGGGTGACCTTAGAGAGAGCAGTCTCATCTGTAAAATGGGGATTAATGACTCTGAGCCCCACGTGGGACAACCTGATTAACCTTGTATCTACCCCAGCGCTTAGAACAATGCTTGGCACATAGTAAGCGCTTAACAAATACCATCATTACTGAGTGTTTAAAAATACCACAATTATTATTATTATTATTACAGTACCTGGCTTTGCATACATCCCAGAAGACTTTGGCCACTGACTTCTTTGGAGATAAAATCCAGTAAGCAAATATGACTAATCTCCTCACCACACACCTTCCCACAGGAGGCATAGGAAACCCCTCATTAAAGCACTCAGGTTCACCCTGTCGTCATAGAGTTATTTTTTCCCCTCACCCTGCATATTATGATGATGAACTTCAAAACCACTCTGAAATCCCACCTCCTCCAGGAGGCTTTTCCCAATTAATTTTTATTCTCCCCAGCTCCCAAACTCATTACTCAGCTCAGCCCTTTTACACTCACTACTTCCTGTGGCACTTTTGTATGTATTTTACATACTATACTATTCGGGCAATTCTTCCTCCTATTTGTAAATTAGCTTATACCTTCTTCTCATCTAGATTATAAATTCTTTTCAGGCAGGGATTGGGTCTTCTTCTATTGTACTCTCCCAAGAGCGTGGTACAGTGATCTGCCCACAGTAGGTACTCCAAAAATACTATTAAGAATATCTGGCTCTCATTGCACCACATCCTCAACAGGTCCTCCCCAATGATCTGTCCTGATTCAAATCTCTCTCTGCACTTCTCTATGGAAAATTGGTTAGGAGTATGTAACCAACCAAACGCCGTTTAGACTGTGAGCCCATTGTTGGGCAGGGATTGTCTCGATCTGTTGCCGAATTGTACATTCTAAGCGTTTAGCACAGTGCCCTGCACATAGTAAGCGCTCAATAAATACGATTGAATGAATGGTATGTTTCATGCTCCTAACCAGTATTCCACCAAGCGACTTCTGTAACCACAGAAACCTAGGAATCTGAGGTCCAAAGTCGAGGACATCTTTCTTTACACCATGATCTTGAGTGATTAGTCATTAGTGACTCGACAATATAATCACCATGACAAGAAAGAACAGTCAACTTCAATGACCACTTATTTGGCTGTAGAACAGGGATGGGCAATTACTGGGTCAGAGCTCCTCAAGTTTGCAGAGGGTCATATGGACTTTTCTCCTCCTTCCTGTCAGGGTGACGGGGACAAGATGGAGTTGGGGCAGCAGAGAGGCAGAAGTGCAGCTGCTTCTGTAAATCCACTGTTGGCCTCCATTCAGCTATGAAGGCCGGACATAATCAACTGGCAAGTCGCAGGATGCATTTTTCCCACCCTGGCTTTAGTGCAGTCGTCATAGGTCTAGGTGGAGCAGGATCATGTTGGGTCTATGAGGTTAGGCAAATACTGGCTTTTGGATCACTAATATCCATTATCTAAAATTAGTAAAATGTACTGAGTTCCCTCTAAAAATCCATTCCCTAATAATAATAATAATAATAATGGTATTTGTCAAGTGCTTACTATGTGCCAAGCACTGTTCTAAGTACTGGGGTAGATACAAGGTAATTGGGTTGTCCCACGTGGGCCTCACAGTCCTCAACCCCATTTTACAGTTGAGGTAACTGAGGCACAGAGAAGTGAAGTGACTTGCCCAAGGTCACACAGCTGACAAGTGGCAGAAGCGGGAATTAGAACCCACGACCTCTGACTCCCAAGCCCGTGCTCTTTCCACTAAGCCACGCTGCATTCCCTAGAGATGCAGCATGGCCTAGTGTAAAGAGAGTGGGCCTGGGAGTCAGCGGACCTGGGTTCTAAACCTAGCTCTGCCACTTGTCTGCTGTGTGACCTTGGGCAAGTCCCTTAACCTCTCCGTGCTTCAGTTTCCTCATCTGAAAAATGGGGATTAAGACTGTGTCCAACCTGATTATCTTGTATCTACCCAGTGCTTAGTACAGTGCCTGGAACATAGTAAGCTCTTAAAAATACCATTAAAAAAATTCCCCCAAAAGATAACCAAATGCCCAACCATCTCACTGGCTCCAGCTCTTGGCCCTTTCTTTATACTAAGTAGCAACTAAAGCACTCTGTGGAGGGTTTGCTCTCACTGTTTTGAATGGGAATGACAAGGTCAAACTTACAGCCCTGCAAGAGGGAAGAAACAGATTTCCAGACACTCACTCTCTCTCTTTCTCACACATGCACACACACGCACACACACACACACACAGTGGTCTAGTGACTAGACTGAAGGGGCAGCAACCCTAACAGAGCCCCTCTTCTTTGCAAGAATTGTAGGACTCTCAACCCACCAATCCCACTTTGTCTGCCCTCAAAAGATCCAGGACACTGATCAGCAGCCCATCCACCCATCTGATTTTCCAGGATCAAGCCCATGACACGGGACAGCCCAACAACCAACTCAGTGTAACTTCATGTGAGCGGGCTTTGGGGTTATTGAGAGGTGCAATCAATCAATCAGTCAATGGTGGATGGACAACCACTGGAGTTTCTTTAGGAGTGGGGAAACATGGACTGAACAGTTTTGTAGAAAAATGATCCAGGCAGCAGAGTAAAGAATGGACTGGAGTGAGGAGAGAGATGGGAGGCAGAAAGGTCAGTGAGGAGGCTGATGCAGTAATCAAAGCAGGATATGACAGGTGCTTTGGTCCATATAGTAGCAGCTTGGACAGAGAGGAAAGGGTGGATTTAAGCAGTGCTGTGAAGGTAGAATCGACAGAATTTAGTGACAGATTGAATATGTGGGCTGAATGAGAGAGACGAGTCAAGGATAATGCCAAAGTTATGGGCTTATGAGATGGAGGACAGTGGTGTCGTCTACAGTGACGGGAAAGGCATGAGGAAGACAAAGCTTGGGTAGGAAAATGAGGACTTCTGGTTTGGACATGCAGTTCTGAAAGTGCCATATCACGGGAGAGCAGAGCTGGACTCACAGGCCCCCAGACAGGACTTCTGTCATCACTCTCAACCTGCATGCCTCCAACCCCCAGCTCACCAGATGTACATCTGCACACGAGAGGGTGGCAGGATGAAGTTGTCTTCCAGGGTACTCTCCTTTGAGGGTCACTGAAGCCCCATTAACATAGGGAGTCATTGAGAAACTCTCTGGTTTCTCCCAGTCCTATCCCTTGAAAATGAGATACACAGCTGCAGGGTCACTGAGAGAAGCCTGGTGAGTGCTCACAGCCCAGGTGCCAACCTAAAGATCATGACCTAGAGGCCACTGGTCTTTGCAGGCAGAGCTGAGAGATGCCCACTCGGAGGGGGAATGGAAATCCTGGCTGGAAGTCTCACTCTAAGGTCCCGCAAGCACTACTCTGCCTTACCTTGCCGGTAGACTTGGTCCCCTTCCAGATGCAGAAGTAGCAGATGGTCCAGGCCGCAAGAAGACACAGAGCCAGCTCCCAGCGGAGGTTCCCGATGTCCTCAATGCCGTCGGAGATGGCCAACACCCTGCGCCTGCAGAGAGCAAGCAAGCACATGAGAGACACAGGGGTGGGATAAAGTCACGCTTCAGAACTCATTACTAAGGAGACAGTCCTAAGACATCGAGGTAGGAGGAGACAGGTTCAGACCACAAGGCTGAGGGAAGAAGGCAGAGGGTTGGTGGTGGGTAAGGGGGAAGGCCCGTGGTGTAGAAGGGAGTTCTGCTGAGATGTTAATGTATTGCAAACCCCACCTTCAAATACTATTCTCTTAACGGAGCTGTCCAGGAGGCTGGTGGAAGTATTTCTGGTTTGTTATTTCAGGAACTCCTGATGTTCATGTTTATAGTTCATTTCTTTTGCTTGAGCTTTTGTGGAACTGTGATGTCCTAAGTGTCTGCCATTTGAGCTTCATAGTTACAAGTATGTTTGTGTATTTGTGTGTCCCTCATGATCGACCTGTTGAGTCGAAGGTCAAGACCTTGAGGGCAGGCATCGTGGCTTTGTTTTCCTGTCAATTTCCATGGTGTGCGAGACAGGGCAATGAATACTGCGTGCATTCAATGAACAACTGACTGACTGACCAATAACTGAGTGCATCTTCCCCCCTCGCGGCCATACCCGACTGCCAGCTTTTTGTAGAGACTGGGGGTTTTGTTATCTTTTAGGAAGACATGCCACACTCCAAACTATCCTGAAGAAATTACATCAGACAAGCCCTTTTCTGAAAAAACAAATCATCTCCATAAGTCTCATTCAGGCTGGTGAACTCCCTCCTCCCTAATTCACTGCAAAATTATGTCAGTCAACTCAGGATTTAGGACTTTCTTTGAGAAATCTTAGCCTACACAGGAGTCTGAAAGCTTCTGTCAATGTCTGCTTTCCTGGGAATCAGCTCTGGGCTCCATCAGTATTAATTATTCAACCATGCTAATTATTACCAGTGCCAGAGCTCTTGGCCTAAAAGAAATAAGGCTGGCCCCAAAGGAAATAAGGCTACACCTAGCTAAGAATTTTAATAACTTGATTAACTTGTCTCTAATCCAGTGCTTAGTACAGTGCTTGACACAGAGTAAGTGCTTAACAAATGCCACAATTATCACTATTAATAAATGCTCAAGTCATAACCCTGGGTCTTGTCTGTTTTTTTTTCCTTGCAGGCCTCTGTTTGCTCATAGCCATTGAACACATAAACATCAGGCAGGCATTAAGGAAGGTGGGGGCTGGGGAAGTGTTTAGTGGGCTGGCAGACATTGTGAACTTGCCTGCAAGGCTGAATTGCACAGAAATCAAAGGAGACATGGCCAGTGACCTAAATTCTGTACCTCCACAGTTAGCTCAACCCAGACTTCTTACTCTCTGATCAGTCCCCAGTCCACTCTCCCTCACCCCCTTCCCTGTGTCAGTCAATCAATCAGCGGTATTTGAGTGCTTACTGCATACAAAGCACTGTGATAAGTGTTTGGGAGAGCACAGTATAACCGAGTTGGTAGACAAGTTCCCCGTCCACAAGGAGCTTATAGTCTAAGTGGAATTTATAGTTACATTTTTCAATCACACCTGTATGTGTGTCTCTGTCCTGAGGGAAGGGATTGTGTGCAGATGATAAAACCTCTCTAGAAGATACTGCTTTCTAACCACACCTCAATGTAAAGGTTTTCTCTTGGTCCTGGGGGTCCACAACAGGGGTGTGATTTATATGAGGCTTTTGGTTGGCTTATGAATTTGTCTAGGCATCCTGACAATTCTACCAATCCTGAGGCAAAGGCGTTGAACTACAGTTTAAGCTGCTTTCCTGCTTTGAGGGGGGAGGGGGGAAGGGCTTTCCCGCTTCAGAGCCCAAGCTGAGGAGTGGAGACGGACCCCTCCCCCTGTTGGAGTAGCTTCTCTGTCCCTCGGTCCAGTGGTGGAAACTGTGGCCGTGTATGTCTCCCTTCACCCACACAGTAACGGTAACGGGGTAGCTCTTGGCAACCGGCTGGGAGACCCCTGACTGCAGCTGGTCAAACTGGGGTCTTCCTGCCCCTGCCACAGGGGTCAGCTCCAGGTTCACCCACACACACTTCAGTTTCAGAGGAAACTGCATGAGCTCAGCTCTACAGTCCACTCCATCGATATTTCACCTGAATAACATTTCACAGAACAAAATGCACCAACCCGGCGTGGAACCCGACCTGGTAAAGCCACTAAGTCATTTAATACAGTTTCCAACGAGCTCTCCAAATAGCAAAATTCCTCCAAATTGGTCCCTTCAGTTGAGTTATTTAAAAGAGGTGATACTGCACTCTGTGTCCTCAAGCCTGGCTCAGGGCTTTGCAATAAATGCTTATTGATTAACCCCACAAGATAAGCAGAATAATAATTATGAGTGAGCTTTCCCATCCTATTCCTCTGCAGCTGCCCCTAGTGGGAACTCTGGGAACAGGCCCGTATTTGGAAATGAATAATCAATTTTAAAACTCTACACCCCACAGGATTGAGTTGGAGGTGGCTAGGTTTCCTTTTCACTTTTAGTTGCATTCCCCAGATTCACTAAGTGGAATCCACTGTGCTCTCTGTCAACATGGGACCCGAGCTAATTCATGCCCCATGTCCCACTGGTTAGAAGTGTAAGCTCTAGAAAGCAGGAATCCTGTCTTCAAACTCTACCATACTTTCTCAAGCATTTACTACAAGACTTGGGTCACAGTAGACACTCAGTAAATACTATTGATCGAGAAGCAAACTGAAGGCCTGACTACAGGCACTAGGACTATCATTTTGTCCTGCCTGATACTGCATGAACAACCAGATATGTCAGTGAGCAGCAAGAGACTCTTTTGATCTAGGTTTCCAGGATTCTTGAACTTCGCATCTAATTTCCATCTGCCTTCCACCTAATAATCCATAATTTTTTTGTACTTATTGAGCATTTATTCTGTTCAGAACACTGTACTAAGCACTTGGGAGAGTACAATATAACAGATTTAGTAGACATGCTCCCTGCCCACAACGAGCTTACAATCTAGAGAGGAAGACAGACGTTAAAATAAATTATAGATATTAGCATAAATGTTGAGGTGCTGAGGGTGGGGTGAATTTGAATTTGGACACAAATCCAAATGCAAGGGCAGTGCAGAAGGGAGAGTCAGTAGGGGAAATGAAGGCTTAGTGAGGGAAGACCTCACTGGGGAGATGTGATTTTAATAAGGCTTAGAAGGTGGGGAAAGTGATCATCTGTTAGATATGAAGGGGTTGGGAGTCCCAGGCTGGAGGTGGGATGTGGGTGAGGGGTCGGCAGTGCCTCGTTCTCGCCTGTCCCGCTGTCGACCCCTGGCCCACGTCCTACCTACCTCTGGCCCGGAATGCCCTCCCTCCTCACTTCTGCCAAACTAGTTCTCTTCCCCCCTTCAAAGCCCTATTGAGAGCTCACCTCCTCCAGGAGGCCTTCCCAAACTGAGCCCCCCTTTTCCTCTGCTTCTCCTCCCTTCTCCTTCACCCCTACTCCCTCCCTCTGCCCTACCTCCTTCCCCACCCCACAGCACTTGTGTATATTTGTACATATTTATTATTCTATTTATTTTATTAAGGATGTATATATATATATATATCTGTAATTCTATTTATCTGTTTTGATGCTGCTGATGCCTGTCTACTTGATTTGTTTTGTTGTCTATCTCTCCCTTCTAGACTGAGCCCGTTGTTGGGTAGGGATTGTCTCTGTTGCCGAATTGTACTTTCCAAGCGCTTAGTAGTGTTCTGCACACAATACTCAATAAATATGATTAAATGAATGAATGAAGAGTGAGTAGGCTGGGGTTAGAGGAGCCAAATGAGCATGCTGGGTTGTAGTAGAAAAGCAGCGAGGTAAGATAGAAGAGGGCAAGGTGATTGACTGTTTTAAAGCCAATGATAAGGATAAGGAGTTCCGTTTGATGCAGAGGTGGATGGGCAACCACTGGAGGCTTTTGAGGAGTGGGGAAATGAACTATTCCTTGCAAATTCTGGGCCAGATCCTAACCCGAGCATTACTGTCTTACATGCTGTCAACCATCCTCAATGAATTAACTATATTTACTGAGCATCCATTGTGTGCAGAGCACTGTACTACACATCGGTACCCACTCTACCAGAGTGGGCATCACCACAGTATTCTGAACTGAATTCTCAGATTCACTCTTCCCAAGTCCCTCAGGGTCGCACCTGGAGAGTTTCCAGTACTCTACCAGTCTCGACTATGGGAGGGAGAGTCAAGCAGAGGCATTCCATTCCATTTCTAGCTTGGGCAGTGGCTAACGAGTGGAAGGCAATCTGCTACAAGTCAAAACTCACCCATGTTGGGCAGCGGCAGCCTGGGAGAGAGTCAAGGGCAGAGACTCAAGTTTACTGCATGGAAGGAGAGAATGGTAAACCACTTCCATATTTTTACCAAGAAAACTCTGTGGATCCACTACCAGAACAATTGCAGATGGAAAGCGGGGCGTTCTGGGAGAGATGTGTCCCTGGTGTCACTATGGGTTGGAAAAGACTCAACAGCTATAAGACAAGACAAGACTCTTCCCGAGTCTCTGGCAAGACCTGAGAGCTTCCATTCAGGGCTGAAGAGATCACCAAATGGTGTCTTTCTGCCTAGTAGTTCTTTGAAGCCTGCCCCTTCTCAGGACCCAATCTCCCTGCCCCACCCCCTCAAAAAAAAAAACAACTCCTGCTCCCTTTTCATCCCCAAACTCAAAATGAAAAGTTGGCACCTTTGGAACTAAGTGCTTGGGAGAATATTTGATATTCACCCCCCAAGTCCAACAGCACTTATGTATGTATCTATAAATTATATACTATAAATTATTTCTGTATATTAATGCCCGTCTCTCCCTCTAGACTGTAAGCTTGTTGTGGGCAGGAAATGTGTCTACCAACTCTGTTGTATTGTACTCTGACAAGCACTAGGGTACAGTGCTCTGCTCACATTAAGTGCTCAAATGCCACCAATGGTGATGAGGAGGAGGAGAGTATACTAGAAACAAATGGCATAGTCCCTTCCTTCAGGGAGTTTATAACCCTCTTCAGTTGCTGCTTCCTTGATAATTCAAAATGACCTTCATTTCTTCCTCTCATCCTTCCCTCTCCACCAATCCCCACAGTGCTCCACTCTAAGGGTTGGCCTCATCTTCTTCCAGTCACAGCTCATGTATGGCCCCAAACCATACTGGGCTAAATATACTTTTTAAAAAATGTTATTTGTTAAATGCTTACTCTGTGCCACTCATTGTACTAAGCACTGGGATACAAGATAATCAGGTTGGGACAACCCATATCCAACATGGGACTCACAGTCTTAATAGCCATTTCACAGATGAGGTAACTGAGGCCCAGAGAAGTTAAGTGACTTGCCCAAGGTCACACAGCAGACAACTGGAGGAACTGGGATTAGAACCCAGGTCCTTATAATTCCCAAGCCTGTTTATCCACTAGATCATGCTGCTTCCCTAAGGTCACGCTGCTTCTTGACAATCATAACAAATCAGAGCTGCAAAAAGTAACTTCTAGAAGGGGAAAATGCTTGACAAAACTTATCAATCAATCATATTTATTGAGTGCTTACTGTGTGCAGAGCACTGTACTAAGTGCTCGAGACAGTACAATATAACAGAGTTGGTAGGCACTGTTTCCTGCCCACAACAAGGTTACAATCTAGAGGACAAAACAAATAAGGATTATTATTTCAGAATTTGGAATCTGAAAATTAGAGCATCCTTCCCAGACTGGAAACAATATGAGAGAAAAAAAAAACCTAAATAGAGGAGCCTGACCAGGGAGAGAGGTGAACTAGATGATTCTGAGAGTTTTAGGTTTTGTTTTTTTCATAACCAGTCTCAAACTTTAGAAAACCTTTTACTGCCCCACCTTTTCAGGATTTTTCTACTTGATGAAATAATCTACTCCCAGAATGGAAATTTCACAATTAAAGCTTGGAAAGATAAATTACTCTGCTATTTTTTCATCAACTGCATTTTAGAAATGAGTTACTTTTCTGGCGCCAGCCCATTTTTCAATGTAGTAACTTAGTAATGACATCTCAAAAAAGGGAGGAAACCCTGCTTGCTCAGTCGGGATGTGTGGTGAATTCATCTCCTACAAGTGTGTTCTTTCAGAGCGCCAGGGCTGCCAGGGACTGGGAGAACATAACATTTCCCTGAGAAAGAGCTCCACTAAATAATGCTTCCCCGGTGTGCCAAGCTGGAGCACACACACATAGAGAAAAAGGGGAAACCCTGCCAATACCCTGTTGAAAAATGTCTAAGTCATCACTGTATATGCTGGAGAGAGTGAGGCACTTGAGGAATCCCACAGTGGACCCAAATTTTCCCAGTGCAGGCCCCAAAGCTCACCTTTCTATCCCAGTTCAATGGAGTGTATTCCTGGAGATTTCTGCTCAAGTTCTCCACCAGAAACCGGAATCTTCCAAGGGCACATACATCTCAAAGAAGGTGGTCAGATGCAGTGTCTCCATGGGCATTACAGCGGGAGATCTGGAATCTAGCCAAGGTCAAGGGGTGGTGGGGAAACCTCTGGCTGACCGAAGAAATTTTAAAAAATGACTTCAACTGGAAATTGCCTCAGTATGACAAATCTTTCTCAAACTCTGTGTGGCTGTGAAAGTAGCAAGGGCCCTGCTAACACCTATCTTTGCTTTCCAGGACACTAACCAACACCCAGTTTCACACTCCAAACGAGTTTATTTCTGCTCTCCCTGATTATGTTGATAAAAGCTGCCCAGAAGGTGACTGGGTTGTGGGAGCAGAGAAAGGATTTCACTTCCCAAGCCCCTTGAGTCAACACTGCAGATCCAAGTTCACACTGGGTGCCCCTAGCAGCAACAGAAGACATTTTGATACCTATTCCCAGTCGATTCGTCACTTTAACGGGAGCTAATTTCCCACAGCTGGAAACATGTGGTTAGCCCCATAGCAGCAAACCAGAAGCCTTCAATCTATTGATGTTCCAGAAGCCTGGGGCTGGCTAGGCCTCCAGAGGTCTTTTCAATCATTCCTTCTTTGTATAGACCTCTCTCCAAGCCAGCCCATCCATATGGGCGTAGCCTATTCTTAAGGGTCTTAAGGGAGTCTTCTTAAGGGGTGAAGGCTCCCCAGCTAACCTTGGCCGCCTCTTCCAGCACCTTTCAGCCCTTCCATTCTGGAATGCCTGCCATAAATTGTCCTTGCTACATTCTGGACCACTGTCTCTGGTTCTGTCTGCAGTGCAGACAAGTGGAGCTTAGCTTTCATAGCATCTTGAACCCAAGTTATGCCCACAGTGCCTCCCTCTGTTTTGTTTCACTGAGAAATTGTATTTCTCCTGAGTAGTTTCTAACAGCTGCTTCAGGGAAACGAAAGCAATGTAAAGCCACATCGGTCTCTAGTTGAGCTAGGGATTACCCTGTCAAGTGGTTCCCTAGAATATGGAAGCTGGCCAGTTCCTCTTCCTCCTGTTTTGTCTTTTGCTGATGAACCATACAGCAACAATTCTGGAGGTGAAAAACACAGTCAATACAGTGTTTTCTTTCTGAACCCTATGACTTTAGCAAGGCAAGTGTATTAACAAGGCAAAAGCAGCAGCGTGGCTTAGTGGAAAGAGTCCGGGTTTGGGAGTCAGAGGTCATGGGTTCTAATCCTGACTCCATCACTTGACAGCTGTGTGACCTTGGGCAAGTCACTTAACTTCTCTGTGCCTCAGTTCCCTCATCTGTAAAATGGGGATTAAGATTGTGAGCCACACGTGGGACAACCTGATGACCTTGTGTCTACCCAAGCGCTTAGAACAGCGCTTGGCACATAGTAAGTGTTTAACAAATACCACCATTATTATTATTATTGTTACTATTATTAAGGCAGGGATTAGGGGGATTGGGTTGCTCTGGGGACCCGGTGCTACTAGTTGAAAAATTCTTTAGATTTTTTTCTTTTAACAAAGAGGAAAAAAATATCATAAAGGATTGTGTCAGTCCTAAAAGTCATGGGCTCCTGTGATAACGTTGAGGTCCAATGGGGACAACAGATCGGCTCAACAATCACGCTGGGAACCAGATGGAATCTCTGACCACTACCTGAGGAAAGTGTCTTCCAAGGTAAAGCTCACTAACTTTAACAGATTGAGCCTGGAGCTGGTTTTCCTGAGCACCAAATCAAGTGGGGCCTTAACTGGTAATCCTGAAAATGCCTTGAAGTCAAAGACAGTAGGAGTTTTCTCTGGTGCTAATGAAGGAAACAGGTCTAGGTTTCCCTTCTGGGTGTCCTTGCATCTTTTTTCTCTGGATCACTCAGGATGGCTCTGCTCAAATAAATACCCAGTCTTCTCCACTGACCAAAAGATGACCCAAGATCCCCACTCTCTTCAACTTCAGCATGTGAAGTACCTCTCTTTCTTTTGCTCCTGTTTTTCCTGCTCTCTTCAGGGCAAAGCTAGTAGAAGCTCTCAGGAAGGAGAGACACCAAAAAAAAAAAAATCATCATGTAGAAGCCTGTCTCTCCCCACTTCAGTCTTTACTTCACTCTGCTGCCCTGATTATCTTTCTGCATGTCACGCCCCTCCTTTCTGCATCTTTGGGCATGTCACCCCCCTCCTCAAAAATCTCCAGTCGTTGCCTATCAACCTTCGTATGAAGCAAACACTCCTCACTATTGGCTTCAAAGCTCTCCATCACCTTACCCCCTCCTAACTCACACCTCTCTTCTCTCCTTCTACAGCCCAGCCTGCACACTCCGCTCCTCTGCCGCTGACCTTCTCACTGTGCCTCGTTCTCGCCTGTCCCACCGTCGACCCCTGGCCCATGTCCTACTGCTGGCCTGGAATGCCCTCCCCCTCCTCACATCTGCCAAACTAGCTCACTTCTCCCCTTCAAAGCCCTACTGAGAGCTCACCTCCTCCAGGAGGCCTTCCCAGACTGAGCCCCCCTTTTCCTCTGCTCCTCCTCCCCTCCCCATCACCCCTACTCCCTCCCTCTCCTCTACCCCCCTCCCCGCCCCACAGCACTTGTGTGTATATATGTACATATAATTCTATTTTATTAATGATGTGTATATATCTACAATTCTATTTATTTACACTGATGCTATTGATGCCTGTTTACTTGTTTTGATGGCTGTCTCCCCCCTTCTAGACTGTGAACCCATTATTGGGTAGGGATTGTCTCTATCTGCTGCCGAATTGTACTTTCCAAGCACTTAGTACAGTGCTCTGCACACAGTAAGTGCCCAATAAATACTATTGAATGAATGAATGAAGCCTCAGAGATGATCTATCTTGGAAAAACTTTCTCATATTGTTAACTATGTTTTGCCTACTTCCCAGTGCTTTATGATGATTAATTCTACCTCCTGCCATCAAAGGATACACCCAGTGAAGTCTAAAACAAAATGGGGATGCTCATTCCTGCCTCTTCCAAAGTCCTAGGGATGTGACCTAGGTAGAGGACGGAATCATCACCCCCATTTTAACGAGGCACATTGGCCTGATGGACAGAGTACTGGCCTTGGAGTCAGGAGTGGTATTTACACCTTTAGCAAGTGACTTGTTGGGTATCCTTCAGCAAGTCACTTAACTCCTCTGTGCCTCAGTTTTACCATCTGCAGAATGGGGAGAAAACTAGTTGCCCTCCTTATTGCATAGGAGGGCTGCTAAGTTAAATAGACGAGAAAGCATTTTGACTTCAGAAAAAGATAGCATCCAATACATTATTTTTATTATCATCAATAAAATCTTGTTAAAAAAAGTCTGTGGGGGTTTCTGAATTATTTCATGAAAACAGAATTTTATTACAATGAAATCAGGCATGACTCTCCCCGCTGCACTTTTTTGCCCAACGCAGAGATCACCACCAGGGTTGGCAATACAAGAGGATAAGCAAAGGAGCCCAATCCTACCTGGATCCAAGGACCTCTGACTTGGTTGAAGGAAGACAGGGGATCCATTCAGCATAGCCCCACTTCCTTTGTCGTCCCACCTTCCTCATCTAAGACTACAGTGTTTAGTGCTATGGTCTCCAAGGAGAAGGAAGAAAGGGCTGCCAGGAAGTTAGGGTAGCCTTGAGCATCCCAAGCCTCTCAGGGGATCCTAATGCTAGCATAGGACTGAACTGCATCAACTTCAGTCCCCTTTGTTCTGTCTCAGTAGGTTCCTTCCTAAAGGCGAATGGGTCCCAGGGCCAGGGCAGGATTTGAAAAAGGAAGAAAAAAGGTTTTGTGATTGTATACTTGGCTGCTCTTTGTAATGGGCTTAGAAATGTATTGAAGGTAGCAGAGGTCAGCTGGGACTTAGGGAAAATCCATGTAGCTAGTAATTTGTGGTAATGATTTTCATTCTGATGGGATTTAAACTGCATTATAAATTGTGGCTCAAAGAGGTTGAGTAATTTGCCCAAGGTCATACAGTCAGTGACAAAGCCTGGTCTGGAATACAGGGGCCCTGACTTAAGGGTCCATTGTTTAATGACTAGATTCTATAGCTGGGAGAAGCAGCATGGTCTAATGGAAAGGTCATGGGCCTGGGAGTCGGAGGGCCTTCGTTCTAATCCCAGCCCTGCCACTTACCAACTGTGTGACCTTGACCAAATCACAATTTCCCTGAGTCTCAGTTTCCACAATGGTAAATGGATATTAAATGTCTGCTCTCCCTCCTTCTTAGACTGTGAATGAGCTAAACAAAGGCAGAGACTATAGCCAAGCTGATTATTTTGTAGTTTTCCCAGCTCTTAGTACAGTGCTCAGCACTCAGTAAGCACTTATGAAATACCACAATTATTAATAAGCCTCTGAACTCCAGTAACAGGTTTTTTTCCCTTATTCTGCAAGGAAGTTTCAAATTGAACCCTGTAAAGATCAGCCAATTTGGCGTAAAGCTGTGATACTGGAGGGTTTGTCTTGCTGCCAGTGAGTTCCTGAATATCCAAGTCTCCATTAATGAAATTCTCCACTTCAGAACATCCTCAGTTCAATCACAGTTTTGACTGGATTCCCTTTGTTCTCAGCTAAAATACAAGCAAATTTGGGGTATTTTCCTCATCAGAGTTACTTTTGCTTGCTCTCACCAGTCAGCTACGGTGGGTTTTCCTTTGCTATAACTTTCTGGAGTATCTAAAATAGTGTTACTCTCATGCCTCATAGAGAGTCACAGAGAAAGTCAGGGGCCCAGAAACTGAGAATTCTAGCAGCAAAATAGTGACTGTGAGTGAATCTTTAATTATGGATGTTTTCTGGGTTTCTCCTAGATTTTCACTGATGCTCTAATTTTTAAAAGGAGTTGTTACTGCATAAGTGGGCAGAGCAAAATTTTCCCTGAGAATCACTCCTCTGGAATATTCATTCAATATTATCCCTGTAGAGCAAACCCCTCTGGAATTAGGATTGGATAAAAGCTCTCATATATGCCCAAGAGAGCTCAACTAACATCAAATTAATCTATTAACCTACCTCTTCTGTAAGATATTAAAATGAAATAGGATTGGCATCTCCCCGGATCTGCCCTGCTGCATGAAGTTTAGGTATTAGAGAGACTGACATGGAAGAGGTATCCAACTGAGGCTGTATTAGTAGAAATTTCTATTCTTTCCTGCCACCACAGTTTTGCTTCTTGGTCATCTCCTAGCTGAGGTGAGAGTGTGTTTGTGGTAGGGGGAAGGGAGGGAGGGAAACAAAAGTGTGTGTGTTTGTGTATGTGTGCATCCATTCTTGTATATGCGTGGAGCTGAGCTCCTCTATCTCCCTCTCTTCCTAATCCAGGGCAAACCCTCAGGCAAATGTGCTAGTTCACAATAAATGGAACAAATTAATAATAATTATTATGGTATTTGTAAGGCTCTTACTATGTGTCAAGCACTGTTCTAAGCCCTGGAGTAGATACAAGTTAATCAGGTCGAGCACACTGTCTATCCCAGATGGGGCTCATAGTTTCAGGAAGAGGGAGAACAGGTATTGAATCCTCATTTTATACTTGAGGAAATGGAGGCACAGATAAGTTAAGTGACTTGACCAAATTCACACAAGAAGCAAGTGGTGGAGGCAGGATTAGAATCCAGGTCCTCTGACTCCCAGACCTGTATCTTCTCCACTAGGTCACGCTACTTACCACAGAAAACTAGAGTATCAGAAGCCTGTTAAATATTATTAAGGACTGGCCAATTACCAGAACAAAATTCATATTCAAAGTCAAGTTTGAAAGTAAACTCCACCTTCATCTAAACATCAAAGACAACGCAATGGGGGAGGAAGAAAAGCTGTTGGGGGTAGATGGAGGAGGGGGACATCGAAATAAATTTTTTCCCCTCTTAGGGGTGGAAAATTTTGCTCTAAGTATAAGATTTTTTGCCAGTATCAGTCTCACCATTTCCATCTTGGCTTCTGTTTGTTCCATAACCCCTTGCAAGCAGGAAGTAGACTGAATCTGGGGAGAGAAACCTCCGGTGTGAAAACTTCAGCCCCCACAGGCTCTGACACTCACAGATAATGCACTTACAAAATAGGGACGGTCCAAGTAGAAAAATGTTTTACAAAGAAGGGGGATCAACACAGCAAGGAAGAGCACTTGTTTGGGTGTGATGGGAAAATCACCTGACACTAGAGAGCTTTGTCTTCACTGAAAAAATCCCCAGGAAGGAGGTTAGCCCACATGAGAATGCCTGATTTTAATGTTGGCCATGCTGAGGGTAAAGTTCCAACCAGCAAACTTCACCCTCAGTAGCTCATGTAGGTATGGATTTGAAAAGTTAAAGCTGGAAATGACTTGTAATAGTATAAAAGGAAACAAAAAGATTCATTCTTTTAGAATTAAAAGAAAGAACAGAGAGAAAGTTACCGTTCTGATAGGCAAGCTTGTTAGGGCCTTTTAATGATTTTTTTCATTTCTACTTTTATGAAAAGGAACAAGTCCCAAACCATAAAAAGGAAAGAAATCACTAAAAATATTTAAAAATACCAGACGCATTTAAACCAACAGGGTCAGATAAGAATTCTAGGGCATGTAAGGAAGAAGAAGACGTTCTGTATTAGCCATTATTTTTGTAAAACCTTGAAGGTCAGAAATGCTCTGGGCTATCTTCCTGGATGAGAGTAAAATGTCATGCCCATCTTTAAAAGGGGGGAAAAGGGTAATTACAAACCAGTCTCTTTTCCATAGATGCTCAGGAAAATTCGAGAACAAATCCAAAAGTCACTTTACCACCGCCACCTAGAGGAGCAAAGATACTAGAAAGCACTGGCATGCCTTTGGGAAGAGTAAACCATGCCAGATCGATTGGATTTCCTTTTGGAATAGGGCAATAGGTCATGTTGACAAGTGAGAATCAATTGATGTAATCTATCTAGACCTTGGATCCCATTCCACATGATACCCTTATCAATGAACTAGAAATGTATGGTCTTAACCATACCATACAGAGATGTAGCGTGGCTCAGTGGAAAGAGCACGGGCTTTGGAGTCAGAGGTCATGAGTTCGAATCCCAGCTCTGCCACTTGTCAGCTGTGTGACTGTGGGCAAGTCACTTAACTTCTCTGGGCCTCAGTTACCTCATCTGTAAAATGGGGATTAAGACTGTGAGCCCCATGTGGGACAACCTGATTCCCCTATGTCTACCCCAGCGCTTAGAACAGTGCTCTGCACATAGTAAGCGCTTAACAAATACCAACATTATTATTAACCATACTATCATTAGGCGGGTGCACATATGGATCAAGGGCTGCATTTAAAGCTGAGCTACCAGTGGATCGCGATTAAGTTGTGAGAAATGTGTCGAATGATCTAGCAGACCTCCCAGAGTTCCTCCCAGGTCTCTGATCCTACCCTTGGGAAGGTCCACGGAGCCACCTAAAAGACACACACAGAACTGCAACTCGGCCTTGAAGAGGTTGTGTCCAATATGATCCAAGAGTTAATAATCGTGATATTTGTTAAGCGCGTACTATGTGCCAAGCACTGTACTAAGCACTGGGGTATATACAAGCTAATCAGGGCCCACGGGGGCCTTGCTGTCTAAGTAGGAGGGCTAGCGGGTATTGCATCCCCATTTTAGAGATGAAGCAACTGAGGCACAGAGAAGTTAAATGACTTGCCCAAAGTCACAATGCAGCCAAGTGGTGGATCTGGGATTAGCACCCAGGTCCCCTGACTCTCTGACCCACGCTCCTGCCAGTAGGTGACACTGCTTCCCAGTTCCTTCCTGTATCATCCCCCAGTCTCCATCTTCCGTGAATGACCGCCAAAGGAGAAGATACTTATGTTGATTTAATAAACCTGGCGTTGAATAAGAAGATATATGTTTATATTCACTTTACGTTCCTCGTGATCCTCCTTCGACCAGCCACAGAATGAGTTCTGCCTGAGCTTTGTAGAATGGACAAAATGCTTGCTTCATTCACTGAGGCAACAGTCTATAAATAACTTTACTTCTTACTTTGCACCGCCCCAGTGGAATATCGCTCCGTGAGTCACAGACAAAAATCACATTGCCCAAACAAATGTCCCAATCACAGCATCCTTTTCCAAGAACTGCAAACACATGAGTTATTATCCCTTATTTCTCTGGGGACAAAAGAGACCAAGTGTTCCAAACTGTCTGTTCTTAGAACTCTGCCACTGCTCCCACACCTAGGGAATGAAGAGCCGGAGCTGCAATTGAGATGTGATTCCGGCTCAAGTGAGCCAGAGTTTCGCACACAGCGTCAGTGGAGAGTTGGAAGATGAGAAGGGAACTGAGAAAAGGGTGACCAAGAAGGAAGGAAATGGAGTACTGGGGAAAACAGAAAAGCATAAGAATCACGTCAACCTAGAAAGGAAGGATGTCAAGCATCCTTCCCTTGAGAAGCAGTGTTGCCTAGTGGATAGAGTGTGGGTCTGGAATCAGAAAACCTGGGAGAACAGTGCTTGGCACATAGTAAGCACTTAACCAATACCATTGTCATCATCTAGTCCCGACTCTGCCACTTGTCTGCTGCGTGTCCTCGGGCAAGTCGCTTAACTTCTCTGTGTCTCAGTTATCTCATCTGTAAAATGGGGATTAAGACTGTAAACCCAAGGTGAGATATGGACTGTGTCCATCCTGTTAGTCTTGTATCTACCCCACCACTTAGTACAGTGCCTGGCACATAGTAAGCACTGAACAAATACCATTTAGAAAAAGAAAAAGATGTACAAAAACCAAGAGTAAAGATAGTATCGATCCAGAAATATAGGGAGAGGAGAGACAGCAAATTTAAAAGAGAATATGGTAGCATAAGATTAGAGTTTATATGAAGGTGGGGACATGGGTAGCAGGTGCTTTAACTAAAGCTAGAGCTGCAATGATATTCCATAGGGTTTCCTTCTACAACCTATTATGGCATGCTAGATCAAACTAAGCAGCATGGCCTAGTGGCAAGAGCATAGGGCTGAGAGTCAGAGGACATGGGTTCTAATCCCGGCTCTGCCACTTGTCTGCTATGTAACCTTGGGCAAGTCACTTCACTTCGCTGTGCCTCAGTTACCTCGTCTGTAAAATGGGGATTAAGAGTGTGCGACTCATGTGGGACAACCTGATTACCTTGTATCTACCTCAGCATTTAGAACAGTGTTTGGCACATAGTAAGCGCTTAACAAATATCATCATTCTTCTTCTTCTTCTTCTTATTATTATTATTATTATTAACAACCCAGGGGGTCAGAGGCCCTTTCTGATTTGATCCTGCTTGTGTAGAAAATGGGCGCTTCACATAATGAATGAACTAGAGTTCTGGACCAAAGTCCAATCACCTCTGGATCCCTGAATTTTCCACCAAGTTTCTGTTTAGGTTTAGTAAAGAGTAACTGGTTCCCATGGAAGTGAGTTAGGACAGGGTGTGCAGATGCCTGGAAGACTTCCAAGGAGAAACCCGAAACGAAGGTGGGGATTGGTTGGGTGGTGAGAAAGAGATTGTGTTTTTTTAATTTCTGGCGAAATTTTTTTCCGCACATATTTAATCCCAGCTTTGTAGATAAATGCCTGCGTTTATCAGTCCCAAATGGCTACCAGCCATTCATGGGTCATTAAACACAAACCTCTATTTGTGCCAATGTTCACTGTTGTGACTACTTATTAATGGCTTGTGCTACCAACCACAGAGGAAATACAAAGTAGCACTCCAGCTTTCATTTCATATAATCATTATTATAACATCATTAAACCGGAGGCACAATAATCAACTCAACATTATAAGCCAAGCAGAAAACCAACGTGACACTTAGAAAAAGCTCAGATCACTTTTTTTTAAGGGCATCATTCTAAATTCATCCAAGGAACTTCGAAGTAAATCCTTTATGCCATGCGCAGAATTATTTCCACTCTGCTCTTCCCCTGCCTTCTTCCTTCCTATATTCACAATAAAATCTGTTGAATTGCCCAAGTAGGAATGGAGAATGTTCCATTTTGAAGAGGAAAAGTGAGGGAATGTTATGACCAAATAATTTTCCATGACTAAAGACGACAGATAATTGCTTCCCGGCATTAAAGGTTTAGCGCCTGGTTAGCATCTTCTCAGCACACAATAATGGAGACAGAATTCCAAGGTGATGCTAAATCCCAACTTCCCATAATACCTGACAAACCTCTCATGAATCACTTACACATTCTGAACGTCTGATGAACTTCACGTACCTGGTTATTTTAATACAGTCATTTATCTGATTTTTAAGCTAATAGAATCAAGCAGAAGTATATATATATTGCATGCCTTCTGGGTGCCAAACACAGTACTAAGGGCTTGAGAGAATATGATGGAGGTAAAAGACATAAGCCCTGCCCTCAAAGAGATTACCATATAACAAGGGGGGGGGAGGGAGGCAGATTCAAAATAGGATAGTACACATAAATGTTATGTACATAATAATAATAATAATAATGTTGGTATTTGTTAAGTGCTTACTATGTGCAGAGCACTGTTCTAAGCGCTGGGGTAGACACAAGGGAATCAGGTTGTCCCCCGTGGGGCTCACAGTCTTAATCCCCATCTTACAGATGAGGTAACTGAGGCACAGAGAAGTTAAGTGACTTGCCCACAGTCACACAGCTGACAAGTGGCAGAGCTGGGATTTGAACCCATGACCTCTGACTCCAAAGCCCATGCCCTTTCCACTGAGCCACGCTGTTTCTCATAGTACATAAGTACTATGGGTGGTAGTTAGCAGGAGGTGACCTAGGAAGAAGAAATAATAATTGGGGAAGGTCTCCTGCAGGAGGTGAGATTTCAACCTGTGGTCTGGCAGATACGAAAGGGGATGGAGTTCCAGGCATGGGGGAGGGCATAAGAAAGGGGCTGGAAGCAGGAGAGATGAGAATAAGGGAGAGTGAGAAGGTTCCCTTGGGAGGACCGTAGAGCGTGGGCTGAAAAGTAGCAGGTGAAGAGGGAAGATATTAAAGGAAGAGAGAATTGATGGAGAGCCTTGAAGCAAATTGTAAGAAGTTTTTGCTTGATGCAGAGGGAAACAGGTTCCCATGGGAATTTCTGGGGGAACAAAGAGATGTGAACAGAACATTTTAGGATGGTGACCGAAATGTAAAGTGGCAGGTAGACTGAGGAGAGGAGATGGTGGAGGCAGGGAGAACAGTGAAGGAGACTGACACAGTAGCCTATTTGAGAGACACATGAGCTTGATCCAGAGTGGTGACCACTGGGGTAGAAAGTAAAGAAAAGATTGAATGTGAAGGCTAAAAGGTAGCGAGGAGTCCAAAATGACAGCTAGGTTGTGGGCTTCTAGGACAGGGAAGATGGTTGTCAACCGAGTTAGGGAAGTTAAGAGAGAAGTAATTTAGGGCAGAAAATGAGGAGTTCAGCTTAAGGTGCTGGAGGAACAGCAACGTGGAAATGCCCTGAAATCAAGGGGAAGTGTGAGACTGTTTAATGGAAGAGAGTCTGGGACTGGGGAGGCAGTTTTGTGAGTCGTCCATATTAAAACATGAAGTTGAAGCCTTGCGAGTGAGTGTAGACCAAGAAAAGTAAGGAACTCAGAACAGCCTTGTGGAACACTCAGAGTTTGGGAAAGATGATGGGTCTAACAGGAACAGTGGATGAGACTTCAGGATCGAGAATCTACGTAAAAGAATTAATTATAGGACTAATGGTTTGGGATTAGCACTCTCATTCCTACCAGCCACGTTCCTGCTGGGGCACAGAGTGCAACGAGCAAAGTACAGCACAACTCAGAATGTAGGTGAATTTATTTTTTATGTGCAGGACCCATTTACAACCGAGGTGATGGCAGCATGGGGCTGGCGCCATACTGAAGAGCCATGATCTTCCTCCCACATTAGCCAGCTATTTTTCAGGATATCGTCTGGGTCTATCCACCTTATGGAATACCCTGGGTGACTTCACTCAGAAACCTTCGTCACTGATGACATAGTCCCAACAAGTCGAACCAAGACTATAACAGGAAGCAGTTAGTTATTGCTGTTGACTTCACCAATAACCATTAAACTTCTCTGGTCCCAACCTGTCCCCTCAATCCACTCCCTATAATCAGCCCATCCCTGTCTGTCCTTCCTTCCCAGCATGCCCCCTCACCTCCCTCCATCCAACCTCTCCCAACCCTCCCCCTGCTTCCCCACCCCATCCCTGTTACCCTGTCCCAGATCTGCCCCTCATTCCTCAGTCACACCAGGCCCTGTCAGCTCACTGCCATCCAACCACCCCACACCACAACCCCTCGAGCCACCCCCTCCACCCATGCCCCTCCCTCCCAGCCAAATGAAGTCCCCCACTCCATCATGGGAAAGCTTCCCTTCATCCTTGACCTGTTCCTGACCCAATCATTGCCTCTCCTTGCCATTACTGAAACCTGGCTCTACCTAGATGACACTGCCTCCCCTGCTGCTCTCTCTAGGGGGGGCCTAATCTTCTCTACTCATGACACTCATTGGGAAAGGGGGAGGAGTGAGTTTCCTTTTTGCTTCCCAATGCCACTTTTACAGCATTCATTCATTCAATTGTATATATTGAGCACTATGTGCAGCATTCCACCTCCCCTATCCCTCTCTTTCCCTTCCTCTGAAGCCTGTATCATCCACCTCTACCACCCACTCAATTCATTCAATCATATTTATTGAGCGTTTACTGTGTACAGAGCACTGTACTAAGCACCCAGATACCGGTCAGTCATCTTCTGCCCCCCAGGCCCCACCTCCAACTTTCTGAACCATTTCAATCCCTTTCTCACATTCCTTCTCTCTTTCTCTATTCCTACATTAATCCTTGGAGACTATTTTTATAATTGCTAAGTACTTACTGGGTGCCAGGCACTGTTCTAAGCGCTGAGGTAAATATAAGCTAATCAGGTTGGACACAGTCCACATCCCACATGGGGTTCACAGTCTAAATCCCCATTTTAGAGATGAGGTGACTAAGGCAATGAGAAGTTAAGTGACTTGCCCAAAGTCGCACAACAGGCAAGTGGCAGAACCGGAATTAGAACCCAATCCTTCTGAATCCCACGCCCGTGCTCTATCCACTAGGCACCACTGCTTCTCCATATTTATGTTCCTGACGACTCTTTGGCTGCCAACTTTCCATCACTGACTTCCTGCTCCACCTCACCTCGTCCACTCACCAACTTGGACACCCACTCGATCGCATCATCTCTAATCGCAGTACAATCTCTACCCTCACCCACTCTGAAATCCCTCTCTCTGACCAACAATGTCCTCATCTGCCTTCTCTCCCACACACCTCCTTCCCACAAATTTGTTCTGTTCCCTCACAGAGATCGCCAATCTTTTGACCCACACCAATTTTCTCAAGTTATCATGCCACATTTGGTCTCCATCCCCAAACTCCCTGCCCTTGAAAACCAAATTGACACCCTCAACAGCACCCTCTCTACTGAACTCAACTAACTGTAAGCTCATTGTGGGTAGGGAATGTATCTGTTATACTGTTATATCAAACTCTCCCAAAAACTTAATACAGTGCTCTGCACACAGTAAGTACTCAATAAATAAATGAATACTGACATGCTGCTCAATCCCTTCACCAATCTAGTACCACTAAGTCACAGCCCTGGATCAACTCCAGTCTGCCTCCTTCACTCCTGTGCACAAGCCACAGAGTACCGTGGGCAGAAACCCAGATACCAGAAATCCTTGACCATCCAAAGATCATCCTTTCCTGCTACTCATTGCCCTCACCAGTTGTTTTGAAATTTTAACTCCCTCCTCAGACCCCTGCCCCTTCATCCCCCAATCCTAAAATCTCCCCTACTCCTCTCTGGTCCCTCCTTCCTCCTGTCCTTCTTTGACTCTTCCACCTTGATTACCGTATCAGCCTCCTTGCTGACCTCCCTGCCTCCTACCTCTCCAGACCATACTTCACTCTGCTGCCTGTATCATTTTTCTATTAAAACGCTCAGCCCATGTTTCCCCACTCCTCAGAAAAGTCCAGTGGTTGCCCATCCATCTCCGCATTAAGCAGAAAACTCCTTACCATCGGCTCTAAAGCAGTCAATCACCTTGCCGCCTCCTACCTCACCTCCCTGCTCTACTACTACAACCCAGCCCACAGACTTTGCCCCTCCAATGCTAACCTACTCGCTGTACATCTACCTCACCGCCGACCCTTCGCCTACTTCCTGCCTCTGCCCTGAATGTCCTCCTTCTTCATATTCGATAGAAAATTACTCTCCCCCTGCTTCAAAGCCTTACTGAAGGCACATCTCCTCCAAGAGGCCCTCCCTGACTAAGCCCTCATTTCCCCTGTGTCTACCCCAGCGCTTAGAACAGTGCTCTGCACATAGTAAGTGCTTAACAGATACCAACATTATTATTATTATTTTCCCACTCTCTTCTGCATTGGCCCGGCTTGCTCCCTTTATTCATCACCCCCGTCCCCAGTACTCATGAACATATCCATAATTCATTTATGTGTATTAATGGCTATCTCCCCAACTAGACTGTAAGGTCATTGTGGGCAGGGAATGTGTCTGTTATATCATTGTGTCATACTCTCCCAAATGCTTAGTACAGTGCCCTGCACAAAGTGAGTGCTCAGTAAATGATTGATTTCTGGGAAAGATGGGATCGGTGTCCCAAGAGAGATCTCCCTCCTCCTCTCAAAATCCACCTCCTCTATGTGCCTCCAACCCCACTCCTTCACACCTTATCAAAACACTTGCCCACTCCCTTCTTCCCTCCCTGACCGCCATCTTTAACTGTTCACTCTCCAATGGCTTCTTCCCCACTATTTTCCAACATGCACATGTCTCCTTCATCCTAAAAATACCCTCCTTTTGACCCCATGACTCCCTCCAGTTATCGCTCCATCTCCCATTCATCTCTACCATTCATCTCCAAACTCCCTGAGCAAGTTGTCTACACCTGCTGCCTCCAGTTTCTCTCCTCCAATTAATAATAATAAATGTGGTATTATCGTGCCAGGCACTGAACTACGTTCTGGGGTGGATATAAGCAAATTGGGATGGACGTAGTCCCTGTCCCACATGGGGCTCACATTCTCAATCAGTTCCCAATTCTCTCCTTGACCCCCTCCAATCTGCCTTCCACCCCCTTCAATTCACCAAAACTGTCCTCTCACAGGTCACCAATGATCTCCTTCTTGCTAGATCTGATGGCCTTTACTCCATCCTAATCCTCCTTGACCCCTCAGCTGCCTTCAACACTGTGGACCACCTCCTTCTCCTGGAAATATTATTCAACCTTGGCTTCACTGACACTGTCCTCTCCTATCTCTCTGGCTACTCGTTCTCAGACTCTTTCACATGCTCCTCCCCTGCCTCCAACCTCCTAACTCAAAGCTCAGTTCTTGGTCCCCTCCTATTCTCCATCTACACTCACGTCCTTGGAGAACTCCTATGATCGCATGGCTTCAACTTCCATCTCTATGTGAATGATTCCCAAATCTATATCTCCAGCCCTGATTTTTCTCATTCTCTGCAGTATTTCCTCCAACCGTCCGGACATCTCTACTTGGACGACCCACCGACACTTCAAACTTAACATGTCCAAAACAGATGTCCTTATCTTCCCACCTAAACCCTGTCCTACCCCTGACTTTCCCATCACTGTAGACAGCAACACTATCCTCTCTGTCTCACAAACCCTTAACCTTGGCATTGTCCTTGACTCATCTCTCTCATTCAATTTAACCCACATATTCAACTCTTGGCTAAACCTTCACAACATCTCTAAAATCAGCCCTTTCCTCTCCTGTCTCAATTACTGCATCGCCAACCTTACTGACTACCCTGCCTCTTGTCTCTCCCAACTTCAGTCCATAATTGACTCTGCTGCCCAGATCATTTTTCTACAAAACTGTTTAGTCCATGTTTCCTTACTACTCAAGAACCTCCAGCGGTTGTCTATCCACCTCCACATCAAACAGAAGCTTCTTTCCTTTGGCTTTAAAGCACTCAATCATCTTAACTCCCCACCACCTACCTTACCTCTCTGATTTCCTACTACAATCCAGTCCAAACGTTTCGCTCCTCTAATGCCAACCTACTCACTGTACCTCGATCTCGTCTATCTTGTCTCTGACTACTTGCCCATGTCCTGCAACTCCCTCCCTCTTCATATCGACAGGCCACACTCCCCACCTTCAAAGCCTTTTATTAAAAACACATCTCCTCCAAGAGGCCTTCCCTGATTAAGTCCTCATTTCCTCTTCTCCAACTACTTTCTGCATCGCCCTTGCACTTGGATTCGTACCCTTTATTCAACCCACGCTCAGCACTTATGTGCATATCCATAATTTATTTACATTAGAATCTGTCTCCCCCTCTAGACTGTAAACTCTCTGTTGGCAGAGAGCACGTCTACCAACTCTGTTATATTGTACTCTCCCAAGCACTCAGAACAGTGCTCTGCACACAGTCAGTGCTCAATACCACTGATTGATTGATAACACAGGTCTCCTGCTTCCCAGAGTAAGGCTCCTACCACCAGATCAAGTGCAGGGCTATAGTTAGAGAGTAAGAGGTGGAAGAAGAATAAAGGAGTGAGATGGAGAAGGAGTGGCCAGATAGGAGGAGAACCTGAAAGTGTCATGTCAGTGAAACCCAGGTGAGAAAATATTTCCAGTAGTAGGGAGTGATCAAATGGAAGCAGTGTGAATAATACAGTACAGCTGGTAATAGAAAATAGGGGAAGCATGCCATAGTGTGAGAGAACATTGGTGGGAAGGAGGGCTGGTGAGGGCTTAAAAAAATCTGCCTTGGACAATCCATAAAATGGATAAGCTATGCATGGAAAAAAGTTAAAAGGAGATGGAAAGACTCTACATCTAGTCTAAGCAGAACATTCACATTTGTGTGACTTTTGATCACCAATTTTGGTCCATGATACTGTCTGCCTTTCCCTTTGATGTATAGGAGGAAGATTTTCTTCTTCGATCCTGCTGATAAATGGAATATAAGTCTCAAGGATGCTTATCTAACCCCCCCCCCCCCAAGTGTCACCACAATCTGTGGTACCAGAAGGCCCCCGAGAAACATTCTGTTAGAAAACATAAAATGGGAGGATGAGGGGGGCGGTTCTTGTAATCATTTTTTCTGTGCTTATTTCTACACACAGAGTTCATCCAGATATTAGTGCTAGGCATGGATCAGTGATTAAAAAAGGTCAAGTGCATCATGTCTGAGTATATTACACAAGTAAATATTTTCAGAGACACTTTATATTTTAAGTTTCTATTCAGGCAAAATCGTGATGCTCAGACCAGCACTTTCTCCACTGAGTGCTTTAATACATCGTTCAGAGAACTCACCGCTGGCTCTCAAGGTTTTATTGAAATATCGTTCATTATTTCCACACATGTCATTCCAGGTCAGAGTAGAGAATCATCCAAATACCCCAAGGCCAGAAAAGAAAAATCCTGCTAGCCATCATCACTCCCTCAGCTGGCTCTTTCTTACCCATCTGCTCTCTTCTCCCACTATGCCCCAGCTCACGCTAACTTCCGTCTATCCCTTCTTCTTGACTCTCCCTTCTCTGATTCTTTCCACATGCCCTTACCCCTTGTCTGGAACAGCCTCCCCATTCAGCTTTGCCAAACCATGTCTGTCTCCAACTGGGTAGGACCACACGCATGCCCACCCAACTCTCTGGAACCTCCATGTAGGTAAGAGGTGTCACTTCTTGTTTATGGTAGAGCAAGCGAAGAGAGAGAATGAGGGTGGCCTGGCTCTTTCTGCTGTTGGTGAGCTATTCACAGGAGTGGCTGGGTTCCCAAGAGACTAGGTTTAAAAAAAGAGAGAGCCCTAAGTTCATCAAATAACCACCTACAAGCTAAACAAAGAAACTACCAAATAAGACTACCTTGAATGTTGTGCCATCCTTGTTTGTGTCTTGTTACTCACCACATCCCCAGGGTTCATCTTCAGGTAACAGGTAATGCCTATAACGGCTGGCCAGAAGGCTTTTGTCCCATTTATCAACTAGGTGAAGCTGATAGCTACCTACACTCCCTACCCCCAGTTAAATGCATATCCATGCTCTCTGCCTCTGTTGCCATCTTAAAGCAGACACACCCTTAAGCATTCCAAAGGGGTCTTGAATGGGTGGGCCGGGATTGTCTCTGTTTATTGCTGAACTGTACTTTCCCAGCGCTTAGCACAGTGCTCTGCACACAGTAAGCGCTCAATAAATATGATTGAATGAATGAACTGCAATTTTTCAGAACCTGTGAGAAGGAATAATAAAGTGCGAAAGAGTGAAAAGTTTGTCTCCACTTACTCCCAAAATTCCATGACTGGGGAGGTGGCGTTCTGCAAGGAGAGCTGGCTGCAGTTGCTCATGTTCAGCTTCTGAAATTCCACACAGTTTTCTATAATAGGAAAACAAAGGGAAATTGTCCTTCAGATAGGGAATACACTTGTGTTCTGTCAATCACGGAAAACACATATGGTTAATAATACATTCAGAGTGGTTCCCCTGGCTGCTCTCTGCAACAAGGCTCATGGAATGGCATGTACTTAATTGCAAACCAGGGCATGGCAGCGTGCTTGGGACCATGTACCCCTGGGTACCTCACCTACATTACTGGATGGGGAAATTGACAGAGCATCTCATAGGAAGAACATGGGCACACGCACAGCCCAGCCTGCCCAGGCAATAGTTCCACAGCCATCTGGATGATTCTGAACTTCTCACTCTAGGCTTCAAGGCTCTCCATCACCTTGCCCCCTCCTACCTCTCCTCTCTTCTCTCTTTCTACTGCCCACCCCGCACGCTCCGCTCCTCTGCCGCCCACCTCCTCACCGTCTCCCGTTCTCGCCTATCCCGCTGTCGACCCCTGGCCCACATCCTCCCACTGTCCTGGAATGCCCTCCTTCCTCACCTCTGCCAAACTAACTCTCTTCCCCTCTTCAAAGCCCTACTGAGAGCTCACCTCCTCCAAGAGGCCTTCCCAGACTGAGCTTCCCTTTTCCCTCTGCTCCTTCTGCTGCCTCTCTGCCCCCCTTCACCTCCCCTCAGCTAAGCCCCCCTTCCCCCTTCCCCTCCCCTCAGCACTGTCCTCGTCCACTCATTTGTATATATTTTTATTACCCTATTCATTTTGTTAATGAGATGTACACCTCCTTGATTCTATTTATTGCTATTGTTTTTGTCTGTCTCCCCCGATTAGACCGTAAGCCCATCAATGGGCAGGGATTGTCTCTATCTGTTGCCGAATTGTACATTCCAAGCGCTTAGTACAGTGCTCTGCACATAGTAAGCACTCAATAAATACTATTGAATGAATGAAGGAAATAGAGACCTGGGAAAACAGGAATAAAGATCCAAAGAGAAATAAGACTCCAAATACCTCAGAGAGGGCTCGACCTAAAGGAAGACCTACTGCTCCATGGTAAGGACACTGAAATTAATCTCACAGTGAAAATGCATTGGAAAGCCAGAGAGATGATGACACATAATAGAGTGACAGATTTGGAAAATAAAGGCAATGATAGAGAGTCAGTGAGAGGGGGCCACTCAGACAGCAAGAGAGTAAAAGTGAGAAAAAGACACAGAGAGAAGACAAAAGAAGGTAATGATACACACATTTTGCATTAAATCCTAGCCAGAGATCAATCTCCAGTTCTCAGATCATCGCTTCGGTTCTCAGGGGCTCAGGCTGCATCCTTGCTGACCCCAGTGAGTCCTGGAGAAGCCCAAAAGGCAGGGATGGATACAGGCATCCCCACCTACGTGCCGGTAGTGAAACTAAGCACTGACACTGAGGTGGTTCCATGAAAATAGTTTCCCATAGGAAATAATGTACAGCACCTTATTGTGGAAAGACACATTTAATGTAGTTAACACTGTTGAACTAATATGAGCAATGTAAATATGGACCAATAACAAAAGGTGATCAATTTAAATGTGAACATCCGCACACATTAAAAACCAGAATTGTCCTCACCACCGACCTCTCCAAGCCCAGATATTTGCATAGAATGATTCGATACTCACCTGAGTTCAGGTCCTGCCACCCACCTAGTTTAACCGCCAGTCTTAAATGTAACTTTGTTTCCTCTTCTGGGTAACAGTAGCTTTGGTAACATGCTTCGAAATGCGGATACCCTGTCCTGTACTAGCGAAGCGGCAACTTCTATACAAAACACAGCAGCCGTGTGTGTTGGTACACGGGGGGCTGCCCATTGGGTCCGTGTAAGACCAACACACAGGACACACTACGCCGTTCAAAGCAGAGGCGTGGTCAAACCAGGGCACTGTTGCCAAGTGAGAGCACACCGTCAGAAGTAGTGGTATCAAAATTCAAAAGTGCTTTGGTGCAGGAGTCCCAAAAGAAGAGCATAATAAATGGCAATGCTGTACACCCTGCAATGCAAAATAAAGAGCTCTCTTCTTCTTCTTCAGCATGGCCTCGAAGAGAGCGATAAGACTTCTAACTTGTAGCAGCTACTTTGCTGTGTACATACCTGTGTTCCACTCATGCCCACAGGAGGCCCACGGGAGTTCAGTGGTGAAGCAGTTACACAAGTAGAAGACGGCCCATGCCAGGATGATGATGTAGTAGACATTTAAATGGGCCTCGATGACTTGTGTTGCATATCCAATGCCTAAAATAGAGCAAGGAAAAAAATGACATACCTTTCTCCCCTCAAAACAACTTTGAGCTACCTGCTCCATCTCGTATTTTAACATTCCTCAGATTAGTGAAAATCATTAAGACTAATTTCATTACCTTCAAATAAAGGACAGATTTTCCTCCAGCATGTAATGCCACCTTCACTAGTAAACTGTCCCAAGGCAGTCTCCAAGAAGAATACAGGTATTCCACAGCAGATGAAGAAAACCACATATGGAATTAGGAAAGCACCTGCAAAAAGATATGACAGGGAATTTCAATTCATCAAAATTATTTCAGATTTTAATGTTGTACAGTCTGAAATGCCAGTTGTTCCGGAAACTTGAATGTGGATGTTCAATAGCCAGTGCATATCTCTCTCTAGTTATTGGCACTTTCCATTCAAAAATAGCTTCAAGAAAGAAAAATAATTAATTCGGGAATTGTAGCTGCTGTTTTATTTGTTTCCCTGGGCTCAGACTGACCTTCGGTGATTTTTTTTTCCATGAACAACAACAACAATAAAAAAAAATCACACAAACTTAAAATAGTTAATATTTAAAGAGTTAAACATCTGAGCATCTGTGTATGAGGTGAAGGGAAAGGAAAGGAACTAATAAGCTCCAAGGTTCAGAAGAACCATGCATGAGCAGAATTGGTGTCTATTTCACTTAAAAAAATTTCCACGAGCAAGACAAATCATCAACAAGTATTCACTAAGCAGCTACAGGTTTCCTAATGCTGTATTAGGTGCTGAGGGTACGTTTGAAAGAAGAAGCACGATTCCCACCCTCAGAGAGCTTACCATCTACTAAGAGAGACAAAATGGAAGAACACAGAGCCAGTTTTCTATCCATACCCTCCAATCCCATGATTAGTCAGTTGCTTTTTAAAGTCTCTGTCGCAGACGCTTTTGAAAATCTAACTGTATTACGGCATTGCTTCCCCTGTAACCATGTATTTATTGTCCCTTTCAAAGAGCTCTAATAGCGTGATACTCAGAAAAGTGACTGTTTATCCCTATCCTTTACGTAAACACACACTCAGCTCTCATCAACTCAATATAGTAAAAATCATGTAACAAATTAAATCATTGTTAAAATAAACCAATGCAGTTGTCCCTTCAGAGGTCCATCATCTCCCCTATTCTTTACTATCCTGTGAGAATAGCATAAAATGAATAAAGTCCCCCGTAAGAGGTTTCAACCTCAATCAGCCTGGGCACCAATACGTGCCTACATCTTTCTGATCTCATTTCCTTTCCTTTCTGAAGCAGCGTGGCTCAGTGGAAAGAGCAGGGGCTTGGGAGTCAGAGGTCATGAGTTAAAATCCCGGCTCTGCCACTTGTCAGCTGTGTGACTGTGGGCAAGTCACTTAACTTCTCTGTGCCTCAGTAACCTCATGTGTAAAATGGGGATCAACTGTGAGCCTCACGTGGGACAACCTGATTACCCTGCATCTACCCCAGCGCTTAGAACAGTGCTCGGCACATAGTAAGCGCTTAACAAATACCAACATTATTACTATTATTATTATCATTATTGTTAAAGTGACTACTTTTCAACATTTTACTCTAAGAAAAACAAAAATAACAATGAACTGCTATAGGTTACAATGAATTGAATGGTTTAAAATGGAGAAATATAAATTTTTGATAAGTATATTCCCCGGGAGTAGCTTTGAATTAGAAGAGCAATAAAGGGGAACCTTGCTATGCCATGCCAGATGAATTCTAAATCCATGCAACCAATCATAACAGAGGATCACCAATATTACTTGCTAACCGCTGATCTGGAACCTGAAAATGTCACTGAACCTTCGCAGTAAGTAAAAGCATTTCATTCGGTGCTTACAAAACAACTGTCCTTAGGTCAATACATCCCAGCCAGGGGATCCATACGGATAAGTAACTTTTCTAGTACAGAAGATGCAAATTTCAAGGATCAGTCTCTGATTTATCAAAAGGGATCCTTCCATTAATTTGCATGGTTCGATTTATAATTTGCACGATTTTTATTAGCTCAGAAAGAAGAGGAGAAGGTTTTCACGTGAGGGTAGACGGGCAATGTAATATCGAGCATCAGTTATCGATCTGACGAACACATTCAGAGACTTCCTAAAACAAGATTCATGCAGACATGCATTTTGGTTTCTCAGACCTTGCTCCTTCTTGTGCAAAAAAATACATTGGAAAACCGCTCCATTACCAGTGCAAAACACGCTCTGTGGAGTTGGCCTAATTTATGAATGGCCCCAAGAAAGAGCACCAAGTGCCGTTTTCTCTTGCTCCAGACACCATCCCAACACTGATAAAGCCTCTTAGGAGAAGCTCTGTAGAAGTGGAAGAGCCCTTCTACGCAAGACTGTAAGCCCGTCAAAGGGCAGGGACTGTCTCTGTTACCGATTTGTACATTCTAAGCGCTTAGTACAGTGCTCTGCACATAGTAAGCGCTCAATAAATACTATTGAATGAAATAAATAAATACTATTGAATAATCACTTGGCTATTTACTTTGCATCTTCTCTCCTTAGAACAGAGAAGGGAAGAAAAGCCAAATCACCTGCATACTAGCTTCTACAAACCATGCCGAGATGTAGAGGCATCTGGTTGGGGACATATTTTCTGATGGATGGAGGTGGGTGATTCTAGCAATGGCCAAGATGTGGAGGCATCTGGTTGGGGACATATTTTCTGATGGATGGAGGTGGGTGATTCTGGCAATGGCTAAAAGGAGAGAGGGGGGTATCGGTGTGTTTCTCCAGAAATCCCCTCAGCTTGGATACTCTCCTCCTGGTTGGAGAGTACGGCTCGGCCATTTGTCAGCTGTGTGACTTTGGGCAAGTCACTTAACTTCTTGGTGCCTCAGTTACCTCATCTGTAAAATGGGGATTAAGACTGTGAGCCCCACGCGGGACAACCTGATTCCCTTGTGTCTACTCCAGCGCTTAGAACAGTGCTCGGCACATAGTAAGCGCTTAACAAATACCAACATTATTATTATTAGAGTAACTCACGCTCAGCAATTGTCAACTCGGTCTCCTTGCTTGCCTAGTTATCAAATCCAGCTAGACTGCACAGATGCTTCCCACTCATCCTGTTGATTAGTACAGACAGTAAACAATACCAGTGTCTTTACCACTCACCGGGGATGTTACCCCAGGTGAGCAGCTATTTCCAAAGCCGGTTTAAAGCAGCAGCACCTGCCTGGTTCAAAATTCCCCCTGTCCCTCAAGGCGTAGTTCTTCAAACCCAGCACCTCCACATCCCTGAGATACTGAGATGACAAATCGGAATAACAGGGAAGAACCGAGTGACAGAAAGTCATGATTCTCCAGATACACCTCGTATGGCCTATCTCTATTTTCCCCCAGAGCCGAATGTGGCCACAGCTGTTTTCAGGCTTAGGAGACTAACAGAGTTTAAGTCGCTTTTGCCCCATGGTCCTTTCTTTCCCACAGCTTGTCTTGCTACAGAGATTGCAACTACTGTCTGTAGAAATGGGAACACACAGAGCCAATGTCAGATCATTCAGTGGCCCCGCGAACTCTCTCGGGCTCACTCTCTCGGGCTCTTTCCCCTTTCCCTTGTAAACAGTCTTCCTAAGTTACTTCATAACTTCCGGAGGCTGGTGTAGAGCAAGCTCGGTGTTTTAATAATCGGTGGTTTCGCCCTTACAAAGCAGAGGGAACTTTTTCTCTCCTCCCCTGATCCTCACATCGGCTCCCACGCTCACATTCACAGGTACTCGCAGAGAGAAGCGTACAGATAGGCGCATGGAGCCTCAAACTAGGTGAACAGATGTGATGAGCTGGTGGGAATAAACGACCCGGAGCGCTGAGAATAATAGGGAACCCAAACCTTCCCCTCTCCCTCCCTTCACTAGAGCAGTAGTGATCCGGACCCCATCTTTCCCGAGACCCGCTTACCGTCTTCACCCTCCCCCCCCCCCCCCAGTCCACACAGGTGACACTTTCCCTCCATAGCGTCTTCCGGAGGACCCCCACACCTAGACCGCTTTCCGTCGGCTGGTCGGGGGCAGGGAAGGGGGGTGTCTGATGATGATGATGATAATAATAATGTTGGTATCTGTTAAACGCTTACTAGATGCAGAGCACTGTTCTAAGCGCTGGGGTGGATACAGCCCAGGGTGTCCCACGTGAGGCTCCCAGTCTTAATCCCCATTTTACCGAGGAGGGAACTGAGGCCCAGAGAAGTGAAGTGACTCGCCCACAGTCACACAGCTGCCAAGTGGCAGAGGCGGGATTCGAACCCATGACCTCTGCCTCCCAAGCCCGGGCTCTTTCCACTGAGCCACGCTCTTTCCTACCGACCGCGTTCTTTCCACGAGCGCTCAGTACAGTGCCCCGCACGCAGTGGGCGCTCAGCAAATACCGCTGAGTGAGGGATCCATTTCGGGAGTGTGGGTAACCCCGGTGGCGCACATCAAGCAGCGTGGAGGAGTAGAGAAGCAGCGTGGTTCAGTGGAAAGAGCCCGGGCTTGGGAGTCAGAGGTCGTGGGTTCTAATCCCGACTGCGCCGCTTGTCAGCTGTGTGACTCTGGGCAAGTCACTTCATTTCTCTGTGCCTCATCTGGAAAATGGGGATTGACTGTGAGCCCCACGTGGGACAACCTGATCACCTTGTATCCCCCAGCGCTTAGAACAGTGCTTTGCACAGAGTCGGCGCTTAACAAATACCATTATTATCATTATCAAGAGGTGACCCTCCCAGGGGGCTTTCAAGTTGGCCGAAGGGGCCCGGGACCCCCAGCTCAAGCCCAGCCGGGAACTTTCTTCCCTCCCTCCCTCCGGGGCTGCCCCGTCCTCGCTCACCTCCTCCATTCTTGTAGCACAGGTAGGGGAAGCGCCACACGTTGCCCAACCCGATGATCTCTCCGGCCACGCTCAGCACGAACTCCACCTTGTTGTTCCAGTGGCCCCGCTCGTGCACCGCCTTGTCGCCGCCGGGGACCAGGCTGGTGCTGGAGGCCTCGGGGTCCCGGGCCTCCTCCGCTTTGCCGTTGCCGATGGGGAGCGCCTTCTCCGCGGTCATGGCTCCGAGCAGCCTGCGGGCGAGAGCGGAGCGCGCCGGTGAGGCCCCGGGTCCCTGGCACTGCGGGGCCGCCCGGGGCGGGCTGGGTTTTCAGGAGGCGCGGTGGGCGGGAAGGGGAAAAGGGTGTGGGGAAGTTGGGGGGCGGGAGGGGGGGGGGGGACGGAAGGGAAAAGAGAGGAGGGGGAGGGAAGGACAGAGGGAGGAAAGAGGGCGGGGGAGGGGGGGAGCCAAGTTAACGGGCCCGGAGCTGGTGCCAGGGACGGGGAGCCGGGGAGGCGTGGAACGGAAGGGAGGGAGGGAGACGAGCCACTCACGGGTCTACTTCGGCTGGGTTCGATCCCGGCCCGTCCGGAGGAGGTGTTGGCCCGAGGAGGTCGAGCGGGACGACGCACACCCTCTTCTCCCTTCTTCTCTCCTTCCCGCGGCTCCCCCACTTGAGGATGCGTCTGCCGCCGCCGCCGCCCCCCGGCCGGGCGGGGGCCGCATAGGCGGGTCCCGGAGCCTCCGTTCCTCCCGCCGTCCGGGCGGCCCAGGCGGCCGCCGACCCCCCCGGCGGGGGAGACGGGGCCCAGACGCTCCCCTCCGCGGCCCCGCGGGGACCGCGCGGCGACACCCCGCCATCCGCGGCCGGCGCGATCCGCGCTTCCAGCCAGAGCGCCGGGAACGGGCGCGAGCGGCCCAGGGCGCGCCTTCGAAAAGTCCACAGGACCCTGGAGAACGTGGGCTGCCTTTGGGGTCGGCGCCCCCGCCCGACCCTGTCGGCTCCCTCCCTCATCCCGGAGCGCCCGGCCCCCGTCCTGCCCGAGCGCCCACTCTGTGCACAGCACTGGCCGTCTGGGTCCCACCCGGGAGGAGCCTAAGAAGGGATCCCTGCCCTCGTGGAGCTTCTTCGGTCTCAGGGGTCTGCGTGGGTTGGGGTGGCGGGGAAGAAGAGGCAGGAGACACACGGCGATGAATATACAGCGATTAAAAGCGCGGAAGCGTCGATATAAATAACCGACACACGTGGATAAGCCAGTAACGAGCAGATAAACAGATCTATACACGAACGCTGAGGTGATGGGCTCGGAGGATGGCCCGACTGGGAAGGTGGGGGAATCGATTAGGGGATGCCTCCTGGAGGAAGGCTTTTTCTGAAGGAGGGCAGGGGAGAGGGGGATGTCGTTGGGCGAAACTCAGGGGAGAAGGAGCTCTTCGCGGGAGAGAGGGACGATCCCTAAAGCGGAGTCGAGAGAGTTAAGAGCAAAGAGAAGGTAGGAAGCGACCGCTAGGTAAAGAGGAGCCAGCGGCTGAGCAGGAGGTTTTGTTTAAGGTGAGAAGAGAGGGGGAGCCGCGGGAGGTTTTTAAGCAAGGGAACCAGTTGAAAAACGGCCATCTGGGCAGTCAGTTGGGTGTAGAACGCACTCACTGAAAGAGGGAGAGAAACCAGTTAGTTGGCTAGTACGGCTGGGAACCGGTGACAATGTGTAGCGGGATGGCGAGGAAGAACCAGCGGGACTCAGAGAATGACAGCGTGAGAAGTGAATGAGAAAGGGGAATCAAAGATGCTACAGTTCCAAGGGACGGGGGTTAGATTTTAAGAAGGGCCACCAGATCGCCTCGTGGGAGACGGTGGAGGAGGGGGGAGAAGGAAGAGAGTAGGAGGAGACTGAGAAGGTAGGGGAGGAGAATCCGTTCACCTGTGCTTTGGGCCCCATTCCTCTCATTTCTTGAAAACACATGCTCCCCTCTCTGCAAATTGGCAGTCTTCAAACTCTCCCTATCCTGCTTCCTTCTCTTCTGCCTTCATTCATGCCCAGGTTGCCTCTACACTGAAAAAGAAGAGGTAGCAGGGGGCATTAGAGGGTCTCGTCTATTCGTTCAGTCGTTCACTCAACGGTATTTATTGAGCGCTCACTGTGTGCAGAACACTGTACTAAGCGCTTGGGAAAGTACAATCCAACAATAAACACATTTCTCGCCCACAGTAGGCTTACAGTCTGGATGGAGGAGAGACAGAAATCGGTACAGATAGATAAATTAATAATAATGTTGGTATTTGTTAAGCGCTTACTATGTTCAGAGCACTAAGCGCTGGGGGAGATACAGGGTAATCAGGTTGTCCCACATGAGGCTCACAGTTAATCCCCATTTTACAGATGAGGTAACTGAGGCACAGAGAAGTTAAGTGACTTGCCCACACTCACACAGCTGACAAGTGGACAAATTACAGATATGTCCATAGGTCCTGTGGGGCTGGGAGGAGGGAAGAACAAAGGGAGCAGGTCAGGGCGATGCAGAAAGGAGTGGGAGAAGAGAAAAGTGGGGGCTTAGTCTGGGAAGGCCTCTTGGAGGAGATGTGCCTTCAATAAGGCTTTGAAGTGGGGGAGAGTAATTGTCGGAATGGGGGGGGGGGGGGCGTTCCAGGCTAGAGGCAGGACGTGGGCTAGGGGTCGGCGGCGAGACAGGAGAGACTGAGGCACGGCGAGAAGGTTAGCACCAGAGGAGCGAAGTGTGCCGCCTGGGTTGTAGAAGGAGAGAAGCGTGGTGAGGTAGGAGGGGGCAAGGTGGCAGAATGCTTTTAAAGTCAATGGGGAGGGGTTTTTTGAGGAGCAGGGTGACATGTCCTGAGCGTTTTTGTAGAAAAATTATCTGGGTAGCAGAATGACGTATGGACTGGAGTGGGGAAAGACAGGAGGCGTGGAGGTCAGCAAGGAGGCTGATGCAATAATCCAGGTGGGCTAGGGTGGGTGGTAGTCTACCTTGTTAACAAAATAGTCTGGGAGCTTCAGTAGGAAGAAGAGTCAGCGGAGACTGCAGAATGGTGTCGAAGGTCTGGGGAAGCCAGTGAGGACTATCGATTAATCAATCAGTGGTATTTATGGATCACTTACTGTACTAAGCACTAAACATTAAATACTAACAGAGTTGGTAGACACATTCCCTACCCGCAAGGAGCCTGGAGATAATGGGGTAGGAATAGTAGCTTTTTTTTTTTTTAACCACATGAAAGGGCAGAATTGTAACTTGAAAGGCTAAATGTAGAGCGGCAGAGGCTGGTACGATTTCCGGATTTGTATCGAGATCACTCAGTGCAGGAGAAGAGGAAGCTGACTGGTGAGGTAATCCAGGGGTGGGCGTCCGCTGGGTGAGGGCAACAGAGCGTTACTGAGGCAGGTAGCACAGAGTGCTGCTGAATTTTAATGAGCGTATTTCTTCCAGGGCCCTCATTTTAATATACAACTGCAAAATGTATTTCACCTCCCTTCCCCTCACTCTCAACCTTTAAAGTATTTTGACAGACTTGAAAAGAGGGAGTAGAGTAAAGCCTATTTCAATTTAACACTAGATTATGAGTTCGAGTCTGTTAGCACAAGATCCCTTTTTGCTGAATGGACTATAAAAGATAGCACTTGAAAATTAAGTATTTACACAAGTATAGAAAAAAAAATCCAATTCAAAATATTTTATCATTAGTACATATTTCCATATTTCCGGTATTTATGTCAACATTGTTTTGATCCATTACTTAGATCTAGAGAACACACAAATGTGCTTTCATTATTTCCTATGAGGTATTCTACTTTAGCGCTCTTTTGCTTGACACAATTTTCATGTGTCAAGTGTAATAACACTACCTGAGATGTAGCCAAACTGGAGAGGGTGGAGTGGGAGAAATGAACTCTCCTTTCGAGGAAGGGGAAGGCCGCTAGGAAGGCTAGGAGGGGCTAAATAATTTGGGACAGGACGTGCTGGAGATGTAATGGAAAAAAGCAGCAGAACTGAGCGTATGTCCTTGGTTAGATTGTATTCAAACTATTTATTGTGCTTCCGTCCCCTCCACTCTACCAAGACTGCTCTCTCTAAGGTCACCCATGACCTCCTTCTTGCCAAATCCAATGGCTCCTACTCCATTCTAATCCTCCTTGACCTTTCAGCTGCCTTTGACACTGTCGACCATCCCCTCCTCCTCCACACCTTATCTCACCTTGGCTTCACAGACTCTGTCCTCTCCTGGTTCTCCTCTTATCCTTCTGGCTGGTCATTCTCGGTCTCCTTCGCAGGAGCCTCCTCCCCTCCCCCTCCCATCTGTTGAGGAACTGTTGGAGTTCCTCAAGAGTCTGTTCTTGGCCCTCTTCTGTTCTCCATTTACACTCACTCCCTCGGTGAACTCATTCGCTCTCACGGCTTCAACTACCATCTCTACGCAGATGACACGCAGATCTACACCTCTGCCCCTGTCCTCTCCCCCTCCCTTCAGGCTCGTATCTCCTCCTGCCTCCAGGACGTCTCCACGTGGATGTCTGCCTGCCACCTAAAACTCAACATGACCAAAACCGAGCTCCTCATCTTCCCTCCCAAGCCCGATCCTCTCCCAGACTTCTCTATCACCGTGGGTGGTGCGACCATCCTTCCCGTCACTCGGGCCCGCAACCTCGGTGTCATCTGTGACTCGTCTCTCTCGTTCACCCCACACATCCCATCTGTTACCAAGACCTGCCGGTCTCACCTTTATAATATCGGCAAGATCCGCCCTTTCCTCTCCACCCATACGGCTACCTTACTGCTACAGGCTCTCGTAATATCCCAGATAGATTACTGTGTCATCCTGCTCTCTGATCTCCCTTCCTCCTCTCTCTCCCCGCTCCAGTCTATTCTTCACTCCGCTGCCCAGCTCATCTTCCTGCAGAAATGCTCTGGGCATGTCACTCCCCTTCTTAAAAACCTCCAGTGGTTGTCTGTCAACCTCCGCTCAAAACAAAAACTCCTCACTCTAGGCTTCGAGGCTCTCCATCACCTTGCCCCTTCCTACCTCTCCTCCCTTCTCTCTTTCCACTGCCCACCCCACACACTCCGCTCCTCTGCCGCCCACCTCCTCACCGTTCCTCGGTCTCGCCTATCCCGCCGTCGACCCCCGGGCCACGTCCTCCCGCGGTCCTGGAATGCCCTCCCTCCTCACCTCCAACAATCTAATTCTCTTCCCCTCTTCAAATCCCTACTTAAAGCTCACCTCCTCCAAGAGGCCTTCCCAGACTGAGCTCCCCCCCTTATATCCCTCTGCTCCCTCTACCCCCCCCCCCGTTCACCTCTCTGCAGCTAAACCCTCTTCTTCCCCCTTTCCCTCTCCTCCTCCCCCTCTCCCGTCCCACCACCTCAGCACTGTACTTGCCCGCTCAACTGTATATATCTTCATCACCCTATTTACTTTGTTTAATGAGATGTGCATCACCCTGATTCTATGTATTTGCCATTGTTTTAATGAGATGTTCTTCCCCTTGACTCTATTTACTGCCATTGTTCTTGTCTGCCTGTCTCCCCCGATTAGACTGTAAGCTCATCAAAGGGCAGGGACTGTCTCTATCTTTTGCCGATTTGTCCATTCCAAGCACTTAGTACAGCGCTCTGCACATAGTAAGCGCTCAATAAATACTATTGAATGAATGAATGAATGAATACTAGAAGACAAGGCGATCAAAAGATTCATGTTTCATATACGATATTAGAAGATGAAAATTTTCAACCTATGTACCAGTGTTAAAGATTTTCTATCAGAGCTGCACCTTTGTAACTGTTACACCTTCATTCATTAGCAATCAAATAATAATGGAATAAAATGCAGGCATATGGAAAGTAACTACTGGCGGCGGATGAACTGGATTTAAATAAAACCACTACAAATTATAAAGCAGCTGGGGCTAACTAATTTTGACTGCAATTGATGCAAAAGACAATGTTAGAGGATAGCCAGAATTTGGTCAAGGTGGATAGATTGAGAAAACATGACAGTACAGCAGGAATGTAAATAGCATTGACTGAAAAAAAAATGGTAGGAATCATCAACTACTAAGACCTTCTTCATTGGAAAAAATCTGTTAGCACTGCATTTATATATGCTTCTTTATATCTGCACTTTACCCTTCTTTTTGTCTCCCCTTTTGCCTCTCTACCCCTGCAGGAGCAGAGGGTGGACAGAAGTTCTGAGCCATTTCGCCAGGGATCTCCATACTCCTAAGACTGAAATAGCCTCCCCATTTCTGCTAGTTATCATGGGAGCCAAGCCCCGTCTGTGCACCTGCATAAGTGGAGGGTGGGTAGAAATTTTTCTTTGTTATAAAAGAGTGCATTCAAAATATTTATATTAGAAAACCTTAAAAATTACAATACTATTTCCTCTCTTCTCCCTTTCTTCACGACACCATCATTTTTTCCATGTTTGCCGTGTCCTTGAACTCCCTCCCCCTTTATATCTGACAGACCGCTACTCTCCCAACCCTCAAAGCCTTTCATTTCCTACTCCCTCTCCCTTCTGCATTGTCCTTGCACTTGAGTTTGTACCTTTTATTCACCCCTCCCTCAGCCCCACAGCACTTATGTACATATCCATAATTTATTCCTTTATATTACTGTCTCTCTCCCCCTCTAGGCTGTAAACTCCCTGTGGGCGGAGAACGTGTCTACCAACTCGACCTCCTAGCTGTCATCGGCACTGTTGACCACCCCTTTCTCCTGCAAATACTATCCAACCTCAGCTTCATTGACACTGTCCTCTCCTGGTTCTTGTCTCTCTGGCTGCTCATTCTCAGCTTCTTTCACGGGCTCCTCCTCTGCCTCCCACCCCCTAACTGTGGGAGTCCCTCAAGGTTCAGTTCTGGGTTCTCTTCTATTCTCCATCTACACCCATTCACTTGGTGGAGTCATTCGCTCACATGACTTCAAATACCACATCCATGTGGATGATACCCAAATCAATATCTCCAGCCCTAATCTCTCTCCCGCTCTGCAGTCTCGCATTTCCTCCTGCTTTCAAGACATCTCTACTTGGGTGTCGTCCCGTCACCTCAAACTTAACATTTCAAAAACAGAACTGATCTTCCCACCCAAACCCATCTCACGACACCTTGGTGTTATCTCGACTCCTCTCCGTCATTCAACCCACATTTTCAATCCATCACTAAATCCTGTTGGTTTGACCTTCGCAGCGTCGCTATAATCCACCCTTTCCTCTCCATCCAAACTGCTACCAGGTTAATCCAATCACTTATACTCTCCCATCTTAATTACTGTATCAGCCTCCTTGCTAACCCCCCAGCCTCCTGTCTCTCCCCACTGCAGTCCATACTTCACTCTGTTGCCTGCATCATTTTCCTCTAAAAATGTTCAGTCCACGTTTCCCCATTCCTCAAGAAACTCCAGTGATTGGTCGTCCACCTCTGCATCAGATAGAAACTCCTTACCACTGGCTTTAAAACACTCAATCACCTTGCCCCCTCCTTCCTCGCCTCACTACTCTCCTTTCATTCATTCAATCGTATTTACTGAGCACATACTGTGTGCAGAGCACTGTACTAAGCGCTTGGAAAGTACAATTTGACAACAGATAGAGACAATCCCTACCCAACAATGGGCTCACAGTCTAGAAGTCTCCTACAATAACCCAGCTTGCACACATCACTCTTCTAATGCTAACCTTCTCGCCACACCTCAATCTCATCTACCTCACTGCCAACCTCCTGCTTCTGGCCTGGAATGCCCTCCCTCATTATATTTGACAGACACTCACTCTCCTCCCCCATCAAAGCCTTACTGAAGACCCATCTCCTCAAAGAAGCCTTCCATGTCTAAGCCATCCTTTCCTCTTCTCCATCACCCTGACTTGCTTCCTTTATTCAACCACCCCCCCCAGCCCCACCACACTTATTTATACATATCTGTAAGTTATTTATTTCTATTAATAGCTGTCTCCCCCTCTAGACTGTAAGCTCATTGTAGGCAGGGAATGTCTATTATATTGTACTCTCCCAAGTGCTTAGTACAGTGCTCTGCACACAGTAAACGTTCAATAAGTATGACTGACTCTTATAGCATACTCTCTGAAGTGCTTAGCACAGTGCTCTGCACACAGTAAATGCTCAATAGGTGCCAGTGACTGACTGTGATTTCCTTTGAAAACCTTGTTTCGACTCCCCTAAAGCAAAAATATCAACAGTTTTAAATATATCGACTAAACAGTGCTTGGAGGGGGCTGTCCATGGCTATTCTATTTGTACAAACAAATCACAGTCTTCTGCTTCCAGGTCCAGTCTTTCTATCTAAAACTATAATGCAGTTTTTGCTTGTACATAAGGCTTAGCTCCCTTAGTTCCTTCACCCAGTTTTCCCCTCAAATCTTTGGCCACCTGACATTCTGACAAAGCAGGGTCACCCAGCCAAGAGCTCCTAAGCAGCCTGAACTCTGGGGGCTGTAAGAGAACGTTTGCTCCTCAGGCCAACCTCACCTCTCCTGCTGAGCCCCACGGGAACCAAGGCTGCTTCCCAAGTTTGTGAAAGTTGGGAAGGCTGTGGCTGTTTATAGTCTAGGGCTCTTTGCCTGAAGCAGTGGGGTGGTAGTCGTAGTACTTCTCCTGAGTGTTTACTTGGTGCGTTATATTCAGCACTTGGGCAGGATAAAAAGGAGTGGCATGCTCTTTTCCCACAAAGAGCTCTTGACTGGAGAGACAAACATAAAAGTGTTGTACAAATAGAATAGCCGTGGACAGCCCCCTCCAAGCACTTAGTCGATATATTTAAAACTGTTATATTTTTATTCTATTTTTAACCTGTTTTAGCTACGTTTACAAGACAGTCTTCTCTTTTATGTAATGTCTTCCCCTATTTAGATTGTGAACGTCTTGTGTAGCAGGGACCTTGTCTTCTCGTATTTATTGAACCCCTATTCTGTGCAGAGCACTGTACCAAACACTTGAGAGGGTGCAGTAGAATCAGTAGGCATGATCCCTACCTTTAAGGCGTTTACAGTCTAGTGGGGGAGTAAGAGACAAAATAAGAGGAAGTAGTAGTGTATAAAGTTCTACAAAAGTGTTATGGTGGGGGTTGAGTAGCCAAGTGCTGAAGTGGCAGTTGTGGAGAGATGAGGGATGAATCGGAGAAGGCTTTGTGAAGGAGATGTGATTTCAGAAGGGTTTTGAAGATGGGGAGGGCAGTAGTCTGCTGGTTGTGGAGAGGAAGAGAGTTTTGGGTGGGAGGGCATGAGCAAGAGGTCAGTGGCAGGAGAGATAAGAATGAGACACAATGAGTAGGTTTGAATAAGGGGAATGAAATGAGCAAACTGGGGTGTAAGGGGGAGAAAGAGAGGATAAGTAGGATAAGTGCTTAGTAGAGTGCTCTAGACAGAGTAATTGCTCAATAAATACCACTGATTGGTCGGTGAGAGAGATATGATTGAGTGTCTTTAAGTCACTGGTCAGGCATTTCTGCTTGATGCAGCTAGTAATGGGAAGACGTGTGTAAAATGACATTTTAGAAAAATTATCTGGGCAGTAGAGTGTGGTGTGGACTGGCTGTTGGAGAGACTGGAGTTAAGGTGATTAGTGAAGAGGCTGATGTAGCAGTCGAGATGGGATATGACAAATGCCTGGATCAGTGTGATGGACTTTTGGATGGAGAAGAAGGGGGAGATTTTGGAAATGATGTCGAGGAAGAACAACATTTAGCAGCAGACTGCATATGGGAGTTGAAAAAGATGGAGGAGTCAAGATAATGTCAAGTTGCGGGCTTTAGAAATGAGGAGGATGGTGGCTACCCCAGCATTTAGTAATAGTCATAATGAGAGTAAAAAGCAAAAGAGCGAAAAACAAAAGTGCAATCCATGAAAAATGACAACAGAACACGAGTGGACAAGAAAGAAGATGACTGGATTTATTAAGACAGACATCATGTTCAAAAATAGAAAAATGAATTAGAACAGTCCAGAGTAAAGTATGAAGCTTTGCTAAATGGAACTGAAGTAAAGTTTTGGGAAGACACAGTGGATATATAATGGGATAAAAATCAAATCTGAAATATAGGAATGTTACACTACATAACATTCCAACCATAGGTTCCGGTACTATTCTGGTGCAAGTGAAAGATAAGAAGGAAATCATACAATATGTTGTCGGTAAGGGAATTTGTGTAGCAATCTGGGGATTGCACATCGGGGTTCATTAGAAGAACGTCTAACTTTCCACAGAATGGAAGTGTGATTGTTGAAAATAGACACTAAGAAGGCACAGGAAAGTATGAGCTTTTGAAATGACCTTATGAAAGATTACTTTCTTGTAATATATTCTTAATGTTCTGTCATCTTTAGGGGAAAATTAAAATAATTGTATTTGTTGAATGCTTATTCTGTGCAGAACACTGTACAAAACACTTTGGAGAGTACGGTACTAGCGGCGTGGCTCAGTGGAAAGAGCACGGGCTTTGGAGTCAGAGGTCATGAGTTTGAATCCCGGCTCTGCCACTTGTCAACTGTGTGACTGTGGGTAAGTCACTTAACTTCTCTGTGCCTCAGTTAGTTACCTCGTGTAAAATGGGGATCAACTGTGAGCCTCACGTGGGACAACCTGATTACCCTGTACCTACCCCAGCGCTTAGAACAGTGCTCTGCACATAGTAAGCGCTTAACAAATACCAACATTATTATTACTAGAGTCGGTAGACATGGAGACATGATCCCTGCCCACAGGGACCTTATAGGAACTTAAATTCTAAATGAAAAGAATAATAGTCGGCAGATATACAGGATGGGTACTTCGTACTCTTTCCTGTTGTTTTACCTGCTCCCACTATTTGTGCATAATTTTTGTCTGTCCACCTCCATTATAATGTAAACTCTTGGAGAATAGTGATTGCCTTGCTTCTTTTGTACTCTCTCAAATACCCTGCACTCAGTAAGCATTCAAGAAATACCATTGATGATGATGATGCCAATTAGTGATAGAGAAAAGGGATGGGTTTCTTTAGATTGTGATGGAATACCAAAGAACTGAATCAATATTTTTAAAGTACATTTTTCTAATCCTTTTTTTTCCCCTCCCTATTGCATCTTCAAGTTTCTGGTTGATGCTATAGAAAGAATATAGCAGAGCACCATTTGGAAGGTATTGCTTTAGTAGGCTATCACTGGATTTGTATCATGGTCTTGAAATTTTCCAAAAAGGCATACAATACCGAAAGACATACGAGGTATAAAAGTGAACATTGGTGACAGTTCTGTACTCATTGCCGAGCTACCTCAACAATGTGCGTTTATCTGATACTGACATTCATTCACTTGTATTTATTTTATATCGACAGCCCAAGGGGGCAGAGTTTTCTATCCTATTGGCTAAAAATCTGTCCCTCCCAGAATATTTCTTAAGGACCTTGATTCAGGCCAGACCTCCTTCTCCCTCACCCTTCTCCAATCTGGTGACCTCTCACATAATAGGCCATTGGTCTGACCCACTAAGGAAATTTCTTCTGTCCTTATGTTCTAAGGTAATAGGTAACCTGAACAGACATTGATTAAAATACAAACGGGCATGAAGCTGAATAAAATGATATGTAAATTTAGATTGAAGAAATTTTCATATTTAGGGGGAAAATTGTCAGCAGATGGTGTAGAAATAGATCAAAACAGAATGCAGGAGATTGCAAACATGAGTGTTCCAAAAGAAAAGGAAGGGTTGCAGAAGGCACTGGACATGTTTAATTTTGTGGGAAAGAACATTCCAAATCTGGCACATGAGACAAGACATTTTAAGGTCTTGACAAAAAAAAAATACATTCATGTTGGGGTGACAGCAGAAAAAATTTAACAAATTGAAATTGTTGATTAGAGGAGCATCATCACTCACGTGTCTTGATGCTAATAGAGCAATTATAAGCACAGTGAAGACTTCAAAACAAGGACTAAGAGCAGTATCCTGCCAAAATATGTCAGGAGGAAACATCATGTCCACATCTTGGTCTTTGACACTCACAGAGAGAGAGTGTCCTCAGACAAGTATTTTTCTTTGCATTAAAAAATGATTGAGAGGAAGATTATTTCTTGCAGAAAACATTAGTAATCATTTTTCAACAATCCACCTGAAAATTGTGATACATTCCTGTTAATAATGAATCAGTGGTACAGTTTGATGTCTGTTCAAGTTACCTATTATGTTAGAACATAGAGACAGAAGAAATTTCTTTACTGGGTCAGACCAATGGCCTAATATGTGAGGGGTCACCAGCAGCGTGGCTCAGTAGGAAGAGCCCGGGCTTGGGAGTCAGAGGTCATGGGTTCTAATCCTGCCTCCGCCACTTATCAGATGTGTGGCCTTGGGCAAAGTGCTTCACTTCTCTGTGCCTCAGTTACCTCATCTGTAAAATGGGGATTAAGACTGTGAGCCCTACGTGGGAGAGTCTGATTACCTCGCATCTACCAACGCTTAGAATAGTGCTTGGCACATAGTAAGCGCTTAACAAATGCCATCATCATTATTATTATCGGATAAGGTTGGGGAGAAGGAGGTCTGGCCTGAACCAAGGTCCTTAGAAATATTCTGGGAGGGACAGACTTTTAGCCAGTAGTTTAGAAAACTCTACCCCCTTGGGCTGTCGATATGAAATAAATACAAGTGAACTAGAGAAGCAGCATGGTGTAGTGGATAGAACACGGGCCTGGGAGTTAGAAGGTCATGGGTTCTAATTCCGGCTCTGCCACTTACCTGCTGTGTGACCTTAGGCAAGTCACTTCACTTCTCTGTGCCTATCTCATCTGGTAAATGGGGATTGAGACTGTGAGCCCCACAAGGGACAGGGACTGTGTCCAACCCAATTTGCTTGTATTCACCCCAGTGCTTAGTACAGAGTCTGGCACAAAGTAAGGGCTTAACAAATTCCATATTACTAATAATTTATTATTATTAATCAATAACAGATGAATGCAGATTGTTGAGGTAGCTCAGCAGTGAGCAGAGAATCATCATCAGTGTTCACTTTTGTACCTCGTATGTCTTTCAGTACCGTATGTGCGTTTGGAAAATTTCAAGAGCACGATACAAATCCAGTGGGCGCCTATGAAAGCAATACCTTCCATATGCTAAATTTTTTCAACAGTATCAGCCAGAAATGTGATTCCTTATAGTACAGAAGCACTGTACTAAGCATTTGGTTGAGTACAATCTAACAGAGTTGGCAGACAAGTTCCCTGTCTACTACAGTCTTACAGACTATAGGGGAAGACAGACATTAATATGAATAAATAAATGGATATGTACGTAGTTACTGTGGTGCTGGAGGATGGGGCATATACCACATTTGGGAAGCAATGTGGTCTAGTGGAAAGAGCACAGGCTTGGGAGTCAGAGGAACTGGGTTCTAATCTCTGCTCATTCATTCATTCATTCAATCATATTTATTGAGCGCTTACTGTGTGCAGAGCACTGTACTAAGCACTTGGAATGTACAATTCGGCAACAGATAGAGACAACCCCTGCCCAATAACGGGCTCACTCACAGTCTTAAAGGGGGAGACAGCAAAACAAAACAAGTAGGCATCAATACCATCAGAATAAATAGAATCATAGATATATATATATATGCATATATATATATATATATATATATATCTACGCTCCTCCACTTACCGGCTGTGTGACCTCACTTAACTTCTCTGTGTCTGCTCCCTCACCTGCAAAATGGAGATTCAATACCTGTGCTCCCTCCTACTTAGAATATGAGACACATAAAGGACCTGATTATCTTGTATCTGTCCCAATGCTTTGTACAGTACTTAGCCTATAATAAATGCTTAATACCAGAATTAATTATGACATCAAATATTGAACCAAATATAATTCAGTTATCTGTCCATTCAATTCTATTTTTTGAGCATGTCCTATTTGCAAAGCAATGTTCTAAGTTCTTGGGAGACTATAGTAGAAGGAAGACATTGTCCCTACCCTCATGGTGCTTATAATTATGTGACATGAAGTCCTGTTGGAATACTTATATTTTCTCTATGCCAAGCACTGGAGTAGGTATAAGGTAATGTGCCAGAGAGATCATCAGTGACTACAAGCACCATAATTATACCATAGAGTATTTCAAACTCATCTCCCTTTATACACATAGAGGAACTGGAGCCTAGCAAGTGGAACAGCAGCACCTTAAGCCATTTCTCTTCTCACCTGCTCCAGCTGCTGTTTCATTTCTTGCTGGGTTCCCCAGAGTTCTTGCCTCATCAGGGAAGTCACCACAAACCAGCTCAGCATTGGATTAAGTTCATTTTTACTAGATGTGAAAGACCATATAAGGATATGACATATAATGGATCACAACTAAGTAGTCCTGAATTAAAGAAATTTGCATTACAATATGATTGTGTACACAAAACCACCGGTTGAGAATACGCTCAGTCAAATGGGTTAGCAGAAAACAGGGTCAAAATAACTAAGAAACTATTTGCGAAAGCAAGAAACCCAGGAGAGTTCCCTCAGTTGGCATTATTAAATTGCCCGAATGACTCTGTTGGCAATAAGATCATCACCAGCAGAGTTATTATTTGGGAAAAAAGTCAGAATGAGACATACACCCCCTGCTTTTCTTTTTATTTAATTTTCATCTTGCCTCTGATAAATGACCTTTCACTGGTTGGCTTCATTTCTAGATTTATTGGGGCAACTATTCTCCTTATTTGCCTAAATGAAAGAAGGTTGATAAAGTGAAGCTGTTCAGTGGATAATAGTGTGCCTTGTTCTCTTTTTTCCCCACCTCTAACCTCTTGCTCTGGCCCTCTCTTCTGCCTGGGACTCTCTCTCCCCCTTCACATCCAGCAGACCACTGCTCTCCCCATCTTCAGGCCCCTTCTGAAGTCCTATCTCCAGGAAGCCTTCCCTGACTCATTGCTCATCTCCCCAATTTATTTCCCCCTCAACTGCCACTGCAGCACATTTGCTTCACCTAAGTTCTTGGGTAGTCACTTCCCAGTCCCTGTTGCTTCTCTTTATGTGTATTTCTTTACACTCTTTTGCTTCCTCCTACCTGAAATGTATTTTAGCGTCTGTCTCCCCTGCTAAACTGCAAGCTTCTCGAGGTCAGAGATAATGTTGGTATTTGTTAAGCGCTTACTATGTGCAGATTACTGTTCTAAGTGCTGGGGTAGACACAGGGAAATCAGGTTGTCCCACGTGGGGCTCACAGTCTTAATCCCCATTTTACAGATGAGGTAACTGAGGCACAGAGAAGTGAAGTGACTTGCCCATAGTCACACAGCTGACAAGTGGCAGATCTGGGATTCAAACTCATGACCTCTGACTCCAAAGCCCGGGCTCTTTCCACTGAGCCATGCTGCTTCCCATCATGTCTACTAACTGCATTGTACTCTCCCAAGCACTTAATACAGTGCTCTGCACCCAGAAGGTACTCAATAAGTACTAATGATTGACTGATGTTGTTAATGAACACCTAAAATAGAAATAAGACAGATCTCTAGAAGGAAAAGAAAACATTTGCAACTACTGCCAACTGAGAAGAGAACAGGTGAGGACTACAACATTTTGGAAAAATAAATCTGGATAGAAGAAGATGAATGAAGATATCATATATCTTTCTCATGGATATCCTTCCATGAGAAACAGTGTGGCCTAATGGCTAGAGCATGGCCCTGGGAGTCAGAAGGACCTGGGTCCTAATCCCAACTCTACCTCTTGCCTGCTGTGTATCCTTGGCAGCTCGTTGTGGGCAGAGATTTTCACTCTTTATTGCTGCATTGTACTTTCCCAAGCACTTAGCACGGTACTCTGCGCACAGTAAGCACTTAATAAATACGTTTGAATGAATGAATTTAATTTCCCTGTGCTTCAGTTACTGCATCTGGAAAATGGTGATTAAGGCTGTGAGCCCCATGTAGGACAGGGACTGTCATGTAGTAAGTGCTTAACAAATACCACAGTTATTATTATTATTATTATAAAATACTGGGGCTCAGGTGAAAATATAAGAATTAAATTTTGAGTGTAAATCAAAATAAGGAAGTAAAACTACTATACACATTCCAATTAAAGCTCGAAGACAGGCTAAAAGACTAATTGAAACTTGAAATCATTACATTATATGTTAATGTTAGAAAGCTAACGTTAATATTTGTTATAAAGGGAAAGATATTATATTGCTATACCTTTAAGAGAGGGAACATTCCTGAGAGGGAGTCTTGGAAAAGCAGCGAAGAGGGATTGAAGAACTGAGCATGATCGAGGCTTGCTTGTACAGAGTTAAATCATATAAATAAATATTTGCTGTTTATTGAAACATGCAGTGATTGGTTTGGTTACCATTGAAGAGACACAGCATTCACCTGCTGGGTACAAAAGCTGTCTCCAGAACTTTGCCTCTCATCCATAATTCAAATGAAAAACCCTTGACCAGTTCTCAGCCTGCAATGGAGATCCCACTCATATATGACAGAGAAAGTGAACCATGCAGAGCTAAGGTCAGGGGAAGAACGCAGTGATGGAACATAGAGAATGCACTTTATTTTCATGCCCCTAGGAACTGCACCCACAAGAATAAAGTTCATTGTTAAATAGGACGTCTTTGCCTTCCTCCCATCTGTGGTACTGAGCTGGGCCCTGAATCAGAGGGAGTTTACTCCTCCCTAGGGTGGATAGGCTCAAAGCAAACACCAAGGATGGGAATGAGCAGAGCTATGACAGAGGTCTGGTGATTCATTGGAGACCTCATGCCATGTAGGTCAAAGATACTGCTCCCAAGAATAGATACATGAATATGACAAAAACAGATTTCTTGAGAACTAGAGGAAAACAATGGGAAAGGACTGGAAAAATGCCTTTCTATTTATCCTGGGGAACAGAAGCTGTGGCAAGCCCTCAACTAAATCTGTTCCAAATTTTCCCTAATACCTTCTCTCTGGAACAGTCAGAGAAAGCAGCCAAGTCCAGCCTACAACCTCTGTCACTGCCTTCACAGCCTCAACCCTCTCTGGCTCCCCAGTTCCAGGCCCCTTGCCTGGACAGACTGTGGTCTGCCAGGTCAACTGGCCTGGGCTTCTTCTCTTGAAAGGGAGTCAGAGAGACTCCCAGAAGTCACTCTGGCCCACCATATGCCACTTTTCGATTCATCCAAGCAAATTTGGGAGGAGGACAGGCAGAGCCCAGAGGCAGGTGTGTGTTTATGGCACCCCAAACCAAAAGTAATGTGGCTCAGAGCAGGGCCTGGGCCCATTCCCATAATATTATTAGTCAAGTGACGGGGTACGAGGGAATGAGCTCAAGCCAGACTCATTCAGCTCAGTTTCTTCATCTCACAGTATGAGAAGAGGCTTCCCAAAGATAGGGACTTTTTTTTAAAGAATCCCTGAACTGGAGAGGAACTCCAGAGGCTATCTAGTCTATTCTGCCTCCAGATAGGGCTGCATCCAATCTAATCCCCACTGATGAGGAATTTGTCTTTGAAACCTAAAGAAAAGGAAATTTCATAGCCCCCATATTTTATCCATATTCTACTTCCTCCCTCTGGCCTGAAACTCCTCCCCCTCCATATACTCTAGACCATCATTCTCCCCACCTTCAAAGTCTTATTCATTCAGTCGCATTTACTGAGCGCTTACTGTGTGCAGAGCACTGTACTAAGAGCTTGGAAAGTACAATTCAGCAATAAAGAAAGACAATCCCTTTCCACAATGGGCTTACAGTCTAGATCACATTATTAAGATCACATCTCCTCCAGGAGACCTTCCCTGATTAAGCCCTCTTTTCCCTGACTTCCTCTCCCTTCTGCGTTGTCTGTGGACTTGGATCTATACTCTCCCATCCTCAGCCCACAGCACTTATGTACACAATCATAATTTATTTATATTAATGTCTGTCTCCCCCTCTAGACTGTAGGCTCCGTGTGGGCAGGGAACGTGCCTACCAACTCTGTTGTACTCTCAGTAAATACAACTGAATGAATGAATAAGGCTTTGAAGGTGGGGAGAATGGTGGCCTAGCATTCAATAACTATCACTGATTGATTGATTATCCATTCCAGGAGTCTCCACATTGCCATAAAATTCTTACACCTAACCTAAATCCCTCATATTGTGTTTTAAACCCATTTCCTCCTTCGTTCTCAGTGGAAACTGGCCACCACTCACTGCAAAATACTTCATATTCAAAATCTGCCATTAAGTCGTCTCTTCTCTAGTTGTCAACAAACCTTCTTGTTTAGTCATGCCTCATTTAATCATTTTCACAGCTTTCCTCCACTTGCGGAGCCTGCACTGGACACAAGACTCTGGTTTCACTTTAAGATAGAGAGCCCTGATTAGCTACCCATCTTCCTAAGGAGTAACTCACCTGGTCATCTGTGGACAATCTGGACAATATGGAGCCTGAGGGGAGAGCTGGACAGTTGAGATGGTGGATGATTTTAAGGGCCTGAGAGCCAGGGCCCTAGTGGTAAAACAGTGGAACAGGAGTCTTACATGGCTATGGTTAGTGGGCATGTCTTTCAGACATCTTGCTAAGCCCGCTTGGTTGGCTGGACAAGAGAGAGATTTTCCCTCTCTGTTTTCCGGGGGAAAGGAATAAAAATGAAAAGCAAATAACCTTAGCCCTCATGGACCTCCATTGAGTTTGCCCAAACACAGCTGCTCTGCTTCTCTCTATTTTTCTCAACCATCCATTCAAACAACAAGGCAGCTTGGCTATTGTTATGTGGATTGCAGCAGAGTGCTTTCCAGCAAGGCCCTAACATACAGAGCAGTTTCTGCCATGAGGAAAATTGGAATCATTCCTGAGATAGTAAACTATTTTTAGCACAAAAGAAGAGAGAAAATAATCAAATTCTTCCAAGGAAAGACTGCATATGGCCCAATCTTAGGAACTCAAAGCTGGAGTTGAGAATCATTCAGTCAATGGCATTTATTGAGTGCTTGTTGAGTCCAATGCATAGAGTACAACAGAGTTGGTAGACTCTGTTACCCGCCCACAAGGAGCTTACAGTCTAGAGGGGGAGACAGTCATTACAATAAATTACGGGTATGTTCCTAAATTCTGTGGGGCTGAGGGTGGGGTGAATATCGAGTGCTCAAAGGATCCAAATCCAAGTGCATAGGTGATGCAGAAGGGAAAGGGAATAGGGGAAAAGAAGGCTTAGCTTTTTTCTCTTCTAGTTCTATTCCTCAGCTGCCATCAGGCCCGGTAGGATGGCATCATTCCTCTGCCACTTTTCGATGCTCCCTTTCCAAGAGCAGGCTCCAGGTCTTGGGGATACCTGGCTGTAAGGGTCTTAAAATAAATGTGAAGTAACCAGTAACATAGGTGTTTGTCCAGATGGTGATTCTCTTCAGCATCATAGACTCTCCCTTACTCAGGAACTAATTCTCAATTTCATCAATTACTCAGATCACTTGCTCCTCTTCCACCCCTCTCCTGCTCCCTATCAAAAGATCATCAACACTGCCACCGGAGAAATGGAAAAGAAGGATGGGTACCTTAGTCTGCTTTGTTCCCAGGGATCATGTGTGGTCAAAATCACCTGAAGGAAGAGTAGGATCTGCAGGCTAATATGCAGGTTAGATATAGGCACTATTTGAGTACTCACTCTGTGCAGTACACTGGACTAGGTGGTAGAACTATTACAGAAATAGAAGCCTGCCAAGGCCACTGGCTTTCAGGAGATCACAGTGCAATGGGAGAAGTAACACACTGGTTACTGGCAAATGTCTTTTCCATTCAGAGGCTTCTGTTCCTGCCTCTTAGTCTAACGATGCTTCCCCAACTCCCTGCTCACAAAGAGGTAGTCCCTTTTTGGTTAATGGTATTTGTTAAGCACTTACTATGTGCTAGACATTGTACTAAGCACTGGGGTAGGTACAAGATAATCAGGTTGGACACAGTCCCTGTCTCACATAAGGTTCATAGTCTTAACCCCAATTTTATAGATGAGGTAACTGAGGCACAGAGACTTGCCCAAGGTTACTCAGCAGACAAGTGGTAGAATCAGGATTAGAACCCAGGTCCTCTGACTTCCAGGCCCGTGCTCTTTCCACTAGGTCATGCTGCTTCTCTAAGCCCTCCCTGAATCCAACCGCCAGGCTTGTCTGCCTGTCCCTACTTACTGCTCAACATTCGTCGGCCATGCCACTTCCCAATATACTAGGTTAAACACATCCAGCACAAAAAGAGATATACACACAGAACAACAACACAAGTGGATGGTTTCTGGCATGACCAGAGGCAAGTAGGGCTAATAGAGTTTGGGGAATAAATGCGGATTTCTCCTTTAGGGTATTTGTAGAGTATTTGGCACATTACAAATACGCCAGGTGCTGGAGTAGATAACAGTATAGTCAGATCGGATGCAGACCTTGCCCCCACGGGCCTCACAATTCTACGAGGCAAGGAGAGCAGGTATTTTATTTCCTTTTTACAGATGAGGAAACTGAGGGACAAGGAAGCTAATTAAGTGACTTGTCCAAGGTCACTCAGCAGGCCGGTGGCAGAGCTGGGATTAGAACCCAGGTCTCCTGTCTCCCACTCCTGAGATCTTTCTATTAGGTCATGCTGCTCCACAGATACCCAAGGACTGACCATAACTGACTCATCCTAAAAATGTCCTTGACATTTTCTTTCTAGAAAACCTCACTTGCAGAAAAGCTTAGAAAATCCATTAGCCCACAAACATTGGGACCTGCTCTAACAAACAGTGCCATCTCTAGTTTGCTTGGATGGAAAAGGGAGAATAGTTTGGAGGGACAGGCTGTCCTAAGAAACAATATTGTTTCATAAGCCCTGGAGACCGTAGGCATGGGAGAGGGGCCAAACAGTGGAGCAGGTATCTGATAGCCTTGCTGCTTGCTAATCTACAACTCCCACAACAAATGAAAAGTTGTGGGGGGGAGGATCCTTTGTTTTTCAGATTCTCCCGATTAAAAGATATATTGTACTCTCCCAAGAGCTTATTATAGCGCTCTGCCCACAGTAAACAATAGGATTAATTTGGTTGATATTGATCAATTGATTGATTTTTCAATCTGCCCTTACCACCACCTCCTCTGGTTCCCTGAGGCAGGATCTGATTAGTGAGCAAATATGTCTGTTGAGTCCTGGATAACAGGGTCACACTCCCCTTTGGTTTTTTATGTGGGAGGGTGGGGGCAGTGGGCCCTCAGCACACACCTTATGTTGCTTCTCATGGCAGCACACATTCTGTTTGCCAGGTCTCCGGCCACCAGTCTGTGTTCTCTCCATGGCAAAAGCAAAACCTTTGAGAGAAGAGGGGTCAGATACTAATTTGGGTGGTGGGCGGGGGTGAGGGAGCAGTCTGGGTGCTAATACTAGAGCTTGGGGTGGAAGGGACAGAGCCTGGTGGAGTTTCAATACCCTTTGAAATCCAATAATAAACTGCAAGCATGTGGGATGGAAAGCTGAAAATTTCTCCAGCCCCTGCCAAAGGATTGGAGTGATTTTTTTTTTCTCCTGCTTGCTCTCGAATCCCTGTGAAAAACTTCCTTGCTGGGAGCAGGGCAGTGGGAAGTAGGAGGAGGCAAGTAATTTGGAAACCAGGCTTCAAGCTCCAAGAAAACTGGAGGTTAGTAGATGGTGTTTGCCCAAGCGGCCCTGTGGAGGAGGAGTCCCACACTGTCTCCTACACCCACCTCATTCTCTCTTCACTAGGAATGCTGAAATGGAGCATTAGTACATTTTTGAGAATCCCTCTCTGGAGAGTTTCCAGTACTCAACCAGCCTCGACTACTTGGGCAGTGGCTAGCAAATGGAAGGCAATCTGCTACAAGTCAAAATTCACTTGTGCTGGGCAGCAGCGGCATGGGAGAGAGTCGAGGACAGAGACTCACGTTTACCACGTGGAAGGAGGCAAAGGCAAACCACTTTTGTATTTATGCCCAGAAAACTCTATGGATACACTACTAGAATGATTGTAGCTAGAGATGGGGCATTCTGGGAGTGATGCGTCCATAGCGACACTATGGGTCAGAGACAACTCGACAGCACAGATAAGACGTGACATTTGAGAAAAGAAATTATCACTTGTAAAGCCGCCTCAAAAACAATCAATCTTGGGGCGTTTGCCAAACGGTATTTATTTCCATGCAGTTGAATTCGCTTCATGCACTGCCTAGGGAGGGAAACAAGATCCAAGACCCTACTCAATGTGGAAAGTTGGGCAGGGAGGAGGAAAGTGAAGCCTGCACTACTCCAGAAGGGAAGCTAGGGAAGGGACATTGGCAGATAGGACCAAGATTGAGTTGGGAGATTTGGGTGGAAGTAGCATAGCCATTCATCCAGTTGTAAAACCAGGAAATTTTCAATGGGTCTGTCATAATAATAAAAATTGTGATAATTGTGAAGCCCTTACTATGTGCCAAGGACACCATCCCTGTCCCAGACTAAGGAGGAGGGAGAACAATCAAGCCAACAATCAATCGTATTTATTAAGCACATACTGTGTGTAAAGCACTGTAGTAAGTGCTTGGGAGAGTACAGTATAACAGAGTTGGTAGAAGATTATCTGCCCACAGTGAGCTTACAATCTAGAGGAGGTATTGAATTCCCATTTTGCAGGTGGGGAAACTGAGGCCCAGAGAAGTTAAATGATTTGCCCAAGGTCACACAGCAGGCAAGGGGAAGTGCTGGGATTAAAACCCAGATCCTCTGATTCCAGACCTGTGTTCTTCCCATCCTCTGTCCAGTATGGATTCAGCATTGAATGCCTTTGTCTGTTTTTTGTTTTATGTTTTATTTTAAACACTTGGGAATCCTCCTTCCTTGGCTCCTGCCACCAAATCCCACAACTTGGAAGCAGGACCCCTATTTACAATCTCCCCCTCTAAACTGTAAGATCACTGTGGGCAGGGAATGGGTCTGTTTTTTGTTATAATGTATTCTCCCAAGTACTAAGTACACAGTGCTTTGCACACAGTAAGTGCTCAATAAATACAATTGAATGAAAGAATATTGTACTCTTCTAAGCACTTAGTACAATGCTATGCACAGGAAGTGCTCAATAAGTGCTATTGATGCCTGTCTACTTGTTTTGTTGTCTGTCTTCCCCCTTCTAGACTGTGAGCCTGTTGGTGGGTAGGGATTGTCTCTATTTGCTGTCAAATTGTACTTTCTAAGTGCTTAGTACAGTGCTCTGCACAGAGTAAGCACTCAATAAATACGATTGAATGAATGAATAATTGAATAAATGTGATTGACTATTTACAGGGAGCTGGGATGGGACTTCAGTAGCTCTGGAGTGGGAGGAGTGATGTTAAGAGAGATGTCTGAGGACACTCACTAGATTCTGGGAAGTATTGTGGCCTAGTGGAAAGAACACAGGATTGAGAGTCAGGAGACTCAGGTTTAAATCCTGGCTCTGGTACTCGCCTGCTGTGTGACTTAGGGCAAGTCACTTAACGTTTTTGTGCTTCGGTTTCTTATCTGTAAAACTGGGATAAAATACCTGTTCCCCCTCCCCTTTAGACTGTGAACCCCATGTGGGACAGGGTCTGTGTCTCATCTGATTGTAATTGCCCCAGTGCTAGGCACATAGTAAGCACTTAACGAGTACTACAATGATTATTACTATCATTATTATCATCATTATTACTTTCTGGAAAGATTCTCTGTGACACCATTAGGTTAGAGTGCATAACCTGAAAACCACACGAAGCATAACACCTGTCTGTTATTGCCAAGTCGGAAAAGGGCCTGATGGAATTTATAATAACAGTAATATGGTATTTGCATTTGCGAGCGCCTTCAGAGGCCACCCTATACAGGAGCCAGGTCCAAGGCTTAGAGGGTATGATCAGGATGGGGCCAGCTACTTCCCTATGGTAGGGCAGAGTGGAGCCGAGTTAGGCTCTCCAGGCCTTTGGCAAGGGGCATTTCCAGACTTACTAGCAAGTATGGGGCCTGTGGTAGCCACCTTCCCACCGTACCTTACAGACAGCCTTGTCACCCTACACACTCCCAGCATTTCTCCACTCCCTGGTCTCCTGACTATAGAAATCTATTGTTCAGAAGCATCAGGTGCATGAAGAAAGGAAGAGACCAGTTCTCAGGAGGCATTTTGTCCAGCTTATTAAAATTCTTAGTTGTCCATCGGCCGGTTTATTTTAGACTTGGCCTAAGAACTAGTCCCTTTGGGCCAGAACATCGCAGCCTTGTGCAAGGGAACTAAACACATTCAGGCCTGCGGCTGCTACTGCGACTGGCACGGTAAATGACCAGAACTCTCTTGACTCAGAAAATTCCTGAGAAATTGAAACAGCAAAGGCCTTGGAAAATCCGGGAATAGGCAGATTGGCTACCAACTGCTCACTGAGTTGGTGCCAGGGAAACATAGGCATCCAGCTGCTTGCTGGGGCTACACAGCCCAATGCTCTTTTTTCTCTCCTAGAGTAGTGGCAGAAAGAGGGGGCCACAGCCAGACAGCCAGTAAAGACTAAAATGAAATCAAAGGGCTCATTTGCCCACCTCATACCACTCCCTTTGGGGGTTTCCATGGAAGTAGTGCAGCTCTTTTTGTGGATTCAGCTCCTTCAATTGCCATCATAGACAGCCACACAGACAATAGACTGACAGGCAGCGACCGACACAGACTGGCAGGTGCGGTAGACCAGACCCCCCCAGGTCACTGGTACCTTATGTCTATTAGGCTTTCTCTGGTGGGGAGTGATGTCTGTAGTTTTGTCAGCATTCTTTCTTTCTCCTCTGCCCAGCCCTTGGATTCTCCCTGCTCCTGAAAGCACATACATACCCACACAAACACACACACACAAAATCCCTGCAGACACGGAGGCAGTCACATGTGTGATTCACTAACTTTCAAAACTGGAATTTGGGGATTTGGGAGTGTCAGCATGATTCTGTCAAAAAGCTCCACAGTTCATGGGATACCATTCTCACCACTCCACTATGAACTAGCTTTACTATTCAGGTTAAACAGGTCTTCTATTCTTCTTCCTTCCCTCCTTCCCTCCCTCTCTCTCTCCAGCCAAAGCAGCAAGACATGTCCCCAAGCTTCTATCACACCCGGGTAATACTGTACTAAGCTCTGGGGTAGATTATAATACAATCAGACAGGACACAGTTCCTGTTTCACATGGGGCTCACAGTCTAAGAGGGAAGAAAAGGAAGTGGAAAGGAAAAAGAAAAAGGAAAGCAGGTGTGAGGGTCTTCACTCTAAGCTGCCATCACTCCTACTGCTGCTATTCATTCGTTCATTTATTCAATCCTATTTATTGAGCACTTACTGTGTTCAGAGCACTGTACTAAGCACTTGGAAAGTACAATTGCTGCTACACCAACCAAGCGACAGTATCCAGCTCGGGATGGGCCAGGCGAGAAGGGGCAGCTGCCACTCCAGTGGACAATGGCCCCAGCTTTGCAAGACAGGCTCTGACCTCTGCAGCTACATGGTGGCTTTCCAAACTGGCCCCACAGGGTCTGCAAGCCAGATGCTCACCTCACCTCTGGAACACTTGCCAGACTGCCTGGATGGGCTGGAAGCAAAGGTTGGTGCCAGCTCACCCCCAGAGTCTGCTTTGAGGTTCTGTTGGGAAGCGAAGCCGGGAGCTGCTATCTCATCCTCCTTTCCAGCCTTCGTTCGGTTCAACAAAAGCAGTGCCAGTCCCATGAGGGTGTTAATAATAATAATGGCATTTGCTAAGAGCGTATGTGCCAGGGACTGTACTAAGTGCTGGGGTGGATACAAGCAAATTGGGTTGAAGACAGTCCCTGTCCCACATGGGACTCACAGTCTCAATCCCCATTTTACAGATGAGGGAACTGAGGCCCAGAGAAGTGAAGTGATTTGCCCAAGGTATCACATAACCTGGATTAGAACCTATGACCTTCTGACTCCCAGGCCCGTGCTCTATCCTCTACACCATGCTGCCCCCATCTCACTTCCCAGATGAAAAGAGCACCTGAAGATGGAGACTGCCCTGAATCCTTCATCTGTAGCTACCTTGGGCTTCAGTACCCAGCATGGCTCAGTGGAAAGAGCCCGGGCTTGGGAGTCAGAGGTCATGGGTTCGAAACCCAGCTCTGCCACTTGTCAGCTGTGTGACTGTGGGCAAGTCACTTAACTTCTCTGTGCCTCAGTTACCTCATCTGTAAAATGGGGATTAAGACTGTGAGCCTCATGTGGGACAACCTGATTACCCTGTATACCCCAGTGCTTAGAAGAGTGCTTTGCACATAGTAAGCGCTTAACAAATACCAACATTATTATTATTATTACCCAGGATTGATGAAATGACTCTTTTTCTTCCAGGCATCCATCAGCTACCTCAAAAAAAGTAAAGTAGACTCTAGACTGTAGGGAGTGCATTGAATCATACTCTCCCAAGCTCTTAGCACAGTGCTCTGAACATAGTAAGCACTCATTAAATACTATTGAAGATATCAGTCCCAACAACCTCAAGTAGAGACTGAAATGTAGTTAGAAGTCCCTAATTTTTGTCAGTCATATTGCTCAGATCTTTTCTTCATCACTTCAGAGAGATGCTGCTGATGATGCAGAAATAACATGTAATTCAAATCAGATATCAAAATTGTTTTGAATGTCTCATATTTGCAGGTTGATTACTGAAATTCATTTCCCTTTCGGAATCCCATCCTCGCCCCGTAATTTCCTCCCACCTCAGCCTTCTTCGAGGTCTCCTGTTTACCTGAAGTGTCATGCTACAAACACAATCCCCATTTTCCCTCCTCATCAATCGAAGTTTCCCTCAAATTGAAAGGAGAATGAGGAGGAGAAAGAGGAGGAGGAGGAGAGGGAGGAGGAGGATTTGTTCTTATGAAACTGGCTTTTAATGAAAATAATATGATCAGCATACAACCAAGAGTGAGTTTACAAAAGAGTATAGCAAGGTCAGAGGTACTTGCTTCAGTTTGGATCAGCTACTACCTAGGCTCTCACTGGCACAATTCACTAAAAATTTTGAGAATACGGAACGGTCAAAATGGTAGCAAGCATTCCCTAGACAAATGTGAGACCTCAGAGTAAAATGGAATCCATCTTGATCTCCGACTCTTGAATTTGCTGAGTTTTTTTTTAATGGTATTTGTTAAACACTTACTATGTGCCAGGCACTTGACTATGCATTGGGATAGATACAGTCTAATCAAGGCTGTTCTAACTGGATTCTCCTTTTACTCCTAGTTTTGGATTGCAAACCCGCATCTTTCACTGGGGTGAAAATCCAAGTCTTCCCCGGTCAACCCTGGGGCCGTAGTCCCCTCAGGGCCTTTCTCCACTTCCCCAGCAATGTTTCCCCTTAGCTTTTGTGTATGCTCAGGGCCCTGCCCACAACAGTCCCACCTTGTTTGCTGGACATAATTAGCTTCAGCACTCTATTTTCTTCAGTGCATCCGGAATTTTTGAGCTTGTTTGTGCTTTGCTTAAAATCCAGAACACTGGTCACACACTTTCACACAAACACACACACACATCCCATCTGAGTGATTTGGCTGGAACCCGCTGGCTCCTTCAGGAAGTGTTTGGATTGCATTAGAATGAGGAAGGAAAGGAAAATTGGAGTTACACACAAAAACCTACTTGGAAAGTGAAAAGACTGTGATGGGCTAAGTATCAAACCTGCAGTCAACTGCAGAGTATATCTTGCCATGGAGCATTAGAGTTTCCAAAGTTTATTCGATGTGTCAGCTTATTCAATAAATTCTGCTGCATTTTAATGTCAGATTCTGCATCTTAATATTCAAGGTGATTGAAAAGGTAAGCAGGATCAGTAAAGGACTAACAGACATTTCTTCAGGCTATAGTAGAGGATTTGATATTTGTGACTTTCAAAGGAAACTATTATGGGCAATATTTCAGTATTTATTAAAAATAGAGCAATGGAAGGGTAGAATTGCAACTTTTCCCCCATTAAAAACTGGACCTCTAAGCTCCCTGTGGGCAGGGCCTGTGTCTGTTTATTGTTGTATTATACTGTCCCCAGTACTTAGTACAGTGCTCTGCACACAGTAAGCACTCAATAAATACGATTGACTGACTGAATGACTGACCTGAGGTGCTCAGAATAGGACTCAGGCTTGGGCCCTGACCAAAACCTGGGCCGGTACTCCCTGCTCACTTCTCTGGCAAGCGGGCATAATGGTTTTCTTCCCTAAAATCCCACCTGAGGCCCCATCATCATGTTGACCAGTCATGTAGCTGCCCCTTGGAGGCAGGGGCCAACAGCTCCAGCTCAGCCCAGGAGAGACTGGAGTGGTGGTCAGATAGAGGTCAGGTATTAGGGTCCTGCCTGGCTCATGAACTTCTTGTGGCCCATTAACAGTACTAAAATGCAAAGTGTCAATCAACTTCCTTATACTTCCCCCCAATGCTCATTAAGTGCTAATGATGAGAGCCTATTCAATGTTCATTATAATAATAATCATAACAATAAAAATCCTGAGGCCTGGACTGACTTGAGCTGAGCCCCAGGAATGGAGGGCCTTTCCCTCCCTTTCTTCATCCAGTCACTCACTGGTCAGGTCTTACAGAGCTTGATCTCCCTTCTAAGGGGGCAAAACTAAATTCATTCAATAGTATTTATTGAGTGCTTATTATTTGCAGAGCACTGTACTAAGTGCTTGGAATGGACAATTCGGCAACAGATAGAGACAATCCCTGCCCAGTGACGGGCTCACAGTCTAAACTAAATGCTTTTGGCTTCTGTGTAGGCTATGGAGCTTGCAATCCTGTGGGGGACACCCAGGAATTTCTATTCACGCATGATTCTTGCCCAGTAGTATGATGGCAGCACAAATTCCACAAATGCTAGGAGCTGCATGTTTTGTGGGATTAATAATGTTGGTATTTGTTAAGCGTTTACTATGTGCAGAGCACTGTTCTAAGCGCTGGGGTAGACACAGGGGAATCAGGTTGTCCCACGTGGGGCTCACAGTCTTAATCCCCATTTTACAGATGAGGGAACTGAGGCACAGAGAAGTTAAGTGACTTGCCTACAGTCACACAGCTGACAAGTGGCAGAGCTGGGATTCGAACTCATGAGCCCTGACTCCAAAGCCCGGGCTCTTTCCAATGCACCACGCTGCTTCTCAAAGGGATTATGCTGCTGCTGCTTAAAGGGATTACCTTTAAACTCACTATGGGCAGGGAGTGAGTCTGTTTATTGTTATATTGTATTCTCCCAAGCCCTTAGTACTGAGCTCTGCACACAGTAAGTGTTAAATAAGTACAATTGACAGATTGATTCATGCTTTGGTAAACTTCAATCGTGCCCCTCTCAAACTTTCTACTTTCAGACTGTAGAGTACCAATCTTTTCCATTTAGGCTATGATGGAAGCAACTCCTTCCTGCTTATCATCTTAGTGACGGTTCTCTCTACCTTTTCTAGCTCTATAAGGGATGAACTGACCATTGGCTCACACTCTACCCTCAAACTATCACTCTATTATTCAATCAGTAGTATGGCTTGAAGATTTACTGTGTGCGGACCTCTTTCCCAAGGTTGGGAGAGTACAATAGAGTTATTAAACGTGATCCCTGTCCTCAAGCAGTTCACAGTTTAGTGTGGGAGGCAGACACCAAAATAAATCACAGGTAGGAGGAAGTACTAGAGTATAAAGAAGCAACATGGCTCGGTGGAAAGAACATGGGCCTGGAAGTGAGAGGATCTGGGTTCTAATCCTGGATCCACCACTCGCCTGCTGTGATATTGGGCAAGTCACTTAACTTCACTGGGCCTCAGTTTCCTCATCTGTAAAATGGGGATTTGATAAGTCTTCTCCCTCTTACTTAGACTGTGAGCCCCCATGTGGGACAGGCCCTGTGCCCAACCTGATTATGTTGTATCTACTCGAGTGCATAAGAACAGTGCTTAAGACATAGTAAACTTTTAACAATAATTATAATAATAGTAATAGTAAGAAAAAGAGTGATAAAGATATGTACACGAGTGTTGGGGGATGGGGGGGGGGCTGGTCAGAAACAGTGTGGTCTAGTGGAAAGAGTTCAGGCCTGGGAGTCAGAGGATCTGGGTTCTAATCCTACCTCTACTACTTGTCTGCTGTGTGACTTTGGACTAGTCACTTCACTTTTCTGTGCCTCAGTTACCTCATCTGAAAAATGGGAATTAATATTGTGAGCCCCAGGTGAGACATGGACTGCATTCAACCTGCTTATCTTAGTATCTACCCCAGCACTTAATACAGTACTTGGCACAAAGTAAGAGCTGCTTAATAAATACCATTTAAGTAAATCATTTCTTGTCATGGGATGGAGTAAATTAGAGCCGTGTAATAGGTCTTTCTGTAGAATCATGCTCAGGAATGCAACAAGGAATCTTGACAATTGTGTCCAAATAGGATTCTGTTCCTCTTGGAAACCCTTCCAATTCAACAGGCTAATTGTTTCATTCATAATCACTGAATTAGTCACACAGGAGCTCCTATGAAGTGACTGCTCTATAAATTGACCTGAAGACATAGATAATTTTATGAGCCACTTACTAGAATCAGCAGAGACCTGTGGATAGGCATTTGGCCTGAAGAAGACTGAAGTGATAGCCTGCCCTCAACCCGCAACTCCTACTCACAACCAACAATCTCTATCAGTGATACAAAGTGAAATGCTGCTATTGAATTCTATCTGAAAAGCACATTGTCGAGTGACACAATAGGGACAAAAGGAGGACAGCCTTCAGAGACATAGTCTTCATTAAGACTATAAAGCTAAATGCATTGGATTAATAGAAAAGGGTGATTGTATAATTTCTCTAGTCAATCAATCAAATCTATTGGGTGTTTACTGTATGCAGAGCACTGTGCTAGCATTTGGGAGAGTACAGTAAAACAGAGTTGGTAGACATATTCCGCTCTCACGGCTTTGACTACCATCTCTACGCAGATGACACGCAGATCTACATCTCCGCCCCTGTCCTCTCCCCCTCCCTTCGGGCTCGCATCTCCTCGTGCCTCCTGGACGTCTCCACCTGGATGTCGGCCCGCCACCTAAAACTCAACATGAGCAAGACTGAGCTCCTCATCTTCCCTCCCAAGCCCGGTCCGCTCCCAGACTTCTCCATCACCGTGGATGGCACGACCATCCTTCCCGTCCCGCAGGCCCGCAATCTCGGTGTCATCCTTGACTCATCCCTCTCGTTCACCCCACACATCCTATCCGTTACCAACACCTGCCGGTTTCACCTCTACAATATCGCCAAGATCCGCCCTTTCCTCTCCACCCAAACGGCTACCTTACTATTACGGGCTCTCGTTATATCCCGACTAGACTACTGTGTCAGCCTTCTCTCTGACCTCCCTTCCTCCTCTCTCGCCCCGCTCCGGTCTATTCTTCACTCCGCTGCCCGGCTCATCTTCCTGCAGAAACGATCTGGGCATGTCACTCCCCTTCTTAAACAACTCCAGTGGTTGCCTATCGACCTCCGCTCCAAACAAAAACTCCTCAGTCTAGGCTTCAAGGCTCTCCATCACCTTGCCCCTTCCTACCTCTCCTCCCTTCTCTCTTTCTACCGCCCACCCCGCACGCTCCGCTCCTCTGCCGCCCACCTCCTCGCCGTCCCTCGGTCTCGCCTATCCCGCCGTCGACCCCTGGGTCACGTCCTCCCGCGGTCCTGGAACGCCCTCCCTCCTCACCTCCGCCAAACTGATTCTCTTTCCCTCTTCAAAACCTTACTTAAAAATCACCTCCTCCAAGAGGCCTTCCCAGACTGAGCTCCTCTTCCCCCTCTACTCCCTCTGCCATCCCCCCTTTACCTCTCCGCAGCTAAAGCCTCATTTTCCCCTTTTCCCTCTGCTCCTCCACCTCTCCCTTCCCATCCCCACAGCACTGTACCCGTCCGCTCAACTGTATATATTTTCGTTACCCTATTTATCTTGTTAATGAATTGTACATCGCCTTGATTCTATTTAGTTGCCATTGTTTTTACGAGATGTTCTTCCCCTTGACGCTGTTTAGTGCCATTGTTCTTGTCTGTCCGTCTCCCCCGATTAGACTGTAAGCCCGTCAAACGGCAGGGACTGTCTCTATCTGTTGCCGACTTGTTCATCCCAAGCGCTTAGTACAGTGCTCTGCACATAGTAAGCGCTCAATAAATACTATTGAATGAATGAATGAATATTCCCTGCTCACAAGTTTGCCATCTCAACCATGAAGCTAAACCTCCTTTCATAACATCACAAATTATTCCACTTGAATTAAAATTTAGAGAATTCTTACCGTTGCATTTTCCAGAGAAAAACAGTCCATTATACTAATTTGGGTTACACCATGAGAGCACAGATACTGAAAAAAGAAGTCTTAGTCTGAACAAAAACTTTATATTTAGTAGCTCCTTTGATCCAACAACCTTAAAATTCTTTTCAAGGGTCAATTTACTAATCCTCACAAATGTCAAACAAGGGAGGTATGGGAAAATAGTTCTCTCTATTTTAGAAAAGATTCAGAGGTTAAGAAACTTTCCAGAGTGTAAACTATTTACAAAATCAAGACTAGAATGAGTCTGCCAGCTGTTAGTGATGTGGTCTCTCCATTAGAGCACAACCAGTAGCCATCTGTGAAAACAGCACATTCAAGGATTAACTACTTCAAAGAATCATAAGAATCAGGCTTCAAGCATGGAGCTCATCAACTATGGGTCTTAGACAGGTACGGTGGTTGGCTTGCACTCTAGAGAGGGAGACAGACATTAAAATAAACTACAGTCATGTTCATAAGCGATATGGGGAGAGTAAGTGCTAGTTGGTCAGATATGAAGGGGGAGGGAGTACCAGGCCAGAGGCGGAATCTGGGCAAGGGGTTCGTGACAGGATGCATGAGATCGAGGTATGGTGAGTGTACCTTCCATTCTCCATCTCCACCCACTCCCTTGGAGAACTCATCTGCTCCCATGGCATCAGCTACCACCGCTATTTAGATGATTCCCAAATCCACATCCCCAGCCCTCATCTCTCTCCCTCCCTCTCTGCAGTCTCATTTCCTCCTGCCTTCAAGACATCTCTACTTGGATGTCCTGATTTCCAGTGCTGCTGGATTGAACGCTTACAAAATCATCAGCCACAGAAAGCAAATTGCTTCTCTTCACAAAAAAGTAGGGAGGACAAATTTCCCTTCCTCATATGTAGATAACAAAATCAACTCCAGTAAGTGTGAAATCATAGTCTTCTGAGGAAAATATAAAGCAACGAATTTCCCAAATTTTAGCACTTACACTCCCACATGAGTAAGGAAGGGCAGATATCACAGATGATGAAAGAAAGTATTTTACAAACAAGAAATCACATGTTTTTAGCACAGGAAAAATATTTCCCATTAACTAAGAAAAATCGTTGTTTGAATAAATGACTACACAAATAAATATAATAATAATGATGGGATTTAAGCGCCTATGTGCTACACTGTTCTAAGCACTGAGGTAGATACAAGGTAATTAGGTTGTCCCACATGGGGCTCTGTTCCAAGGTGACTCTGGGGTACCGACCATCTCAAGGTCAAATGCTATCTCGTGACCTCCTGAGCCAGCAGGCAGAACCCAGAAGTGAGGATGGGATACCGCCCCCACAACCAAAACTGCCAGATTGACAGCCCACTCCGGGAATACAGAAGGTGTCCCTCGCCGCCCTGCCAATCTAATTAGGTATGGAGGAGCAGGGAGGACAGAGATTGGATAAACTGAGGCCAGAAGCTAGAATGGTCTAAGAGCACAGGTGATAAATCCCTGCAGTCTCTAACCTTCTGTGCGGAGGATCGAGACTCACAGCAGCCGGCTGCAGGTCGCCTCTGTCCAGAGCGTGAGAAGCCCGCTCTGCCTGCACCGAGTGAGGAGCTGTGGGATGGGTGAGTGTCCCGTCCTGCTGAACGCTCATGGGGCTGGAAACCAAGCGCTTCGCCATGGGAACGTAACGCATGAGTGGATTTCTCCTGCGTGGGGAGTGCTCAGGGGTGGGAGCTAGTGGCTTCACCACGGGTATGTAACGCATAAATGGATTTCACGCCTAAGTGGATTCCTCCCAAGTGTGACATGCACATGGTGGGAGCTAGCCACCTCACCATGTGCAAGTAATGCATAAGTGGATTTAACGCGTAAGTGGATTCCTCCCATGTGGGGAGGGCACATGAGTGAGAGGTAGCCATCTCACCATGTGCGAGCAAACCGTAAATCAATTCCGCCTGGGTGGGCCCGGGGGTTCTGCCACGCACGAGTAACATACGAGTATATTCCTCCCGTTAGGAAAGCTCTAACATCACCAATAATATTCCTCCTGGAAGGGAAGTTCAATTTGTTGCATCTAAATAATCAAATAATTCAATTTGCCTCGCGGAATAAATTTTACACAGAACTCAAGCTTTCCATCCCCGGCCTCTCTTTCTCTCTCTCGCCGCGCCGATTCCGAACGAACCCATCCCCAGCAACGGGTAACAGGCTCACAGTTTTTAATCCCCATTTTGCAGATGAGGTAACTGAGGCACAGAGAAGTTAAATGACTTGCCCAAAGTCACACGCCTGACAAGTGGTGGAGCCGGGATCAAAACTCATGACCTCTGACACCCAAGCCCGTGCTCTTTCCACTAAGCCACGCTGCTTCCCTATGGAGATAGGTGCCCAGGATAGGAATTGGGGTGGCATTTGGGTTGGTTGATGCAACTTGAGGTGCTGGGGAAGGTTTTTGGAGGCGTTGGGACTTTAGGAGGTCTTTGAAGATGGGAGAGCTGCAGTCTGGTGGATTTGTTAGGGGAGGGATGTCCAGACCAGGAGAACAGCATGACTTAGTGTTGAGCTTCGGAGGAACAAAGAAAACAAGCTGGGGAGTAACATTTGAAGAGACCGCACATGTAATATGGGGAAAGTTGATGGAGAGTCTTGAAGCCAATCATGAGGAGTTTTGTTTGATGTGGAGGGAGATAGGGAGTCATTTGAGGTTTATGAAGTGTGGAAAGATACATCCTGAGCTATTAATTAATAGTGTGTAAAGCACTGTACTGAGTGCTTGGGAGAGTACAGCACAATAGAATAGGTAGACATGATCCCCGCTCACCAGAAGTTTACAGACCAGATGGGGACACGTGTCTTAGTGGAAAGAGCACGGACTCGGGAGGCAGAGGATGTGGGCTCTAATCCCGGCTCCATCACTTGTCTGCTGTGTGACCTTGGGCAATTCACTTAACTTCTCTGTGCCTCAGTTACATTCGTAAAATGGGGATTAAGACTGTGAGCCCCCCGTGGGACAACCTGATTACCTTGCATTTACCCTAGTGCTTAGAAGGGTGCTTGGCACATAGTAAGCACTTAACAAATACCATAATTATTATTATTAATGTTTCAAGAATACGATCAAGTCAGTAACGGGTAACACAGACTGCAAGGAAGGGAGGCTGGAGGCGAGAAGGGCAGTGAAGAGGATGATACAATAGTATCTTTACAACTGACCGGTACCATCAGTACATCAGTAAAATCAATGCATCAATAAGTGCCTTTCACACTATAATAATAATACATTTAATAAGCTTCTAAAGGACAGTGACCACTGCCATGCACTCTCCGAGACCCAGAGGGGAAGCAACGTAGTCTACTGGATAAAACCCAGGGGGTCTGGGAGCCAAAGGACCTGGGTTCTAATCTCAGCTCTACCACTTGCCTGTGTGACCTTGGGCAAGTCACTTAACTTCTCTGTGCTTCAGTTTCTTCAACTGTGAAATTGGGATTAAATACCTGTTCTTCTTCCTTCTTAATTTTGAACCCCATTGTGTTCAGTGCCTAGACTGTAAGCGTGGCTCAGTGGAAAAGAGCCTGGGCTTCGGAGTCAGAGGTCATGAGTTCAACTCCCGGCTATGCCACTTGTCAGCTGTGTGACTGTGGGCAAGTCACTTAACTTCTCTGCGCCTCAGTTACCTCATCTGTAAAATGGGGACTAAGTGTGAGCCTCACGTGGGACAATCTGATTACCCTGTATCTACCCCAGTGCTTAGAACAGTGCTCTGCACATAGTAAGCGCTTAACCAATACCAACATTATTAAACTTATTATGGTCAGAGAACCTGTCTGCTAATTCTGTTGCATTCTACTCTCTCAAGCACTTAGTACAGTGCTCTGCATATAGTAAATGCTCAGTAAATATGATTGATTGATGGTGGACAGGACTTTGTCCCTCCTGATAAACTAACAGTAATAATAATAACTGTGGTATTTAAGCATTTACTATGTGCAAACACTGTTCTAAGCACTGGGGTAGACACCGGGTAATCAGGTTGGACACAGTCCCTGTCCCACATGGGGCTCGCAGTCTTAATCCCTATTTTGCAGATGAGGTAACTGAGGCACAGAGAAATTAAGTGACTTGCCCAAGGTCACACAGCAGACATGTAGCAGAGCCGGGATTAGAACCAACATCCTCTGACTTCCAGGCCTGTGCTCTTTCTACTAGACTACTCTGCTTTTCCCATACCTCCCTTGTTTGACATTTCTATCTACTCCAGTGCTTAGAACAGTACTTGACACATTATTAGCACTTAAATACCTTAAAAAAATCCCAGCAGCCCCACTTTAACAAGTAAGAAGGGCAGAATGACCAATTTAAAGACAGGACCAATTACAGTCTCAAATTTAGCAGTGGCTTGTTGTATACAGAATGGGGCTTTCTCCTAGAATCTCATTCCCCACTGGCATTTTTAGGCAAGTCTTTGTCACCTATATTTTCCCTGCCAGGCCAGCTAATAAAGCCCTGCTCCTCAGAAATCCAAGTGGGATGAGCCCCTTATTCCCAAACCTAGTGTGGTGGGCTATTGTTTTCTGAAGGAGGTCCTGGAAAAATGGAGAAACATGAAAAACTTGGATAAGGCAAATGTATTTTGCTGAAGAATATCCAAGGCTCTCATATGTATCGGTTAATTCACAAGCGTTTGATCGACACTGGGAGTCCCCATTAGAGAACAGGCACATGTGCCCCTCCCTCCGTGAGTTTAAAGTCTAATGGGCATGTCAGGCAGACACAACATAGAGATGTACACATAACTATAATAATGACAAGTGAATAGGAGAGGAGATAGAGTGGACGGGGCAGTATGAAAAGTGGGGGGGGGGGGATTAATTGGGAAAAAAATTCTGGAGCAAGTGATCTTGAGCTGCAATTTAAAGAAGGTAAGGAAGATGGGCTGCAGACAGAAGCTCGGAGGAGGGAGAGGGAAGACTGAGGCTCACCAGTCCAGCAGACTGGGTTGACTGTCCCTGGCTCAGATCTCTTGTTGCAAGCACAGCACATAGGGCAGAGGTTTTGGAGGCCTTTCAGGGTGGGATGGAAAAAAAGTTTATACAGAGTTCTAGGGAGATTCCCCAAACATGATCCCTCTAGACTGTAAACTTGTTGTGTGAATGGAGTATTCCATTATATCATTGTTTTGTACTCTCCAGAGTACTTAGTATGGTGCCCTGCAAACAGTAAGTGCTCAATAAATGATTGATTGGTTGATGACTTTAAGAGCAGGGGAGTGTCTTTCATTCTGACTGCTCCTCATTTTGGGTGCCATCACTTTGCTCTAAGAGTTCTGCTTCTTAAGACTTCCTTGAGCAAACCATCTTATGTAAGGTCCCATACATCAGCCTTCCCGAGTCTGTTGCCCACCCTTCCTCCTTAGTCTAGGATTTAGAGATGCAACTCTGCCTGAGGGTGGGTGAAGAACTTCTTGGAGGGTATCTTTAGAGAGTTGTGCATACACTATAAACTGAAGAAAAATGGTTTATAAGTCTGCTCACCAGCCCGCAATGTCGTGCTATTTTAAGCCTCAAACTAATGACATTTTTGGACTCATATGATGCCTTACAGCTTGCTTCTTTCACCTGGTTATTAGACAGTAGCTCCACTGACTGGAGTCCTGTGATCTATATCGAGGTATGTGCTAAAACCTGAATTGTCAAGATCATAAAGTCCTGGACCCTCATCTAAACATCACACTCATGCTTCCCTGAGGACAGATGCGCGCACACACACACACACACACACACACACACACACACAGAGACATTTATATTCCCTGGACCTTCACCCACCATGGAATTGACCTAAATCCCAGATTCCCATGGAAAATGAGCAGCAATCCCCGCCAGGAAGGATCGGCGGGATATATGATGAAAAAAATGTTTTCCAAACTAATCATTTTTCCAAAGCCTGATATGGAGCAATACAGATATGATACTGTAGGTTTGAAGATGACACTATTGATGGTGAGATTTTATCAACGTGTAGTGGGGACCACAGCGTAAATGCCAATCCTTCCTATGTTGTAGATACAAAGGAAAAGATTACCTCTTGTTGCACAGTTGCATTTGATACCCAAAATGCCTGGTGTCATTTTCTCATCTTCCTCTTGGTGTCACAATCTTCCCAGAGCCTCTGCTCCAACACAGTCACCCATTTTTTATTTGCTGCACTTGAGGTTGACCTCTTTTCTACTACTGCCACCTAACAATCCATTTCTAAGTCATATCATTTGACGGTTTTCTTCTTCATGCCTTTAAAAAGTTTTCTTTTCGCTTCCCTCCCTGCTTACAGTCATCCTGTTTCAGCTCAAACTAGAACTCAAACACTCATTCACACTGAACTTTCCCAAGCCCCTTCACAGATTCAAAACAGACAAAATGAAGAAAAATTCTCTATCGAACCTCATTCACCTAATTCGCCAAATGATGCTGGGGCTTGCTGGGGTGCTGTTGGAGTTCTTTCAGGGTGAGAGGGAGCTAATTGGGAAAAGAGGAATACAATTGAATAGATTAGGGAAGAGGTTTCTTTTCAAAGAAGCATAATAATGTATACAGAACTTTACTCTCCTCATCAGAACCTGTCATCTTCTGAGATATTTACTTTATTAGCTTTTCAATATGCACAAGAATTTCCTTCAGGTTAAACTGCAGCTAGAAAAGTGAAAAAAAAAAAAAACAAGGAAAGAAAGGCAGTCAGGTCAGGAAGAAAGACAAAATGTGAGAATCTGATTAAAGAACGTCTGCAAATCGCCTCAATTCTGTGAATCAAAGAAAGATAAAGATGAAAGTTCAGGACAGTTTTCAGGTATTTCTGTTGATTTTGTGACCTATTTTCAAAAATGATTGGATTTTGATATGATCCATTCCTTTAATTCACTTTGAAAATGCTTGGCAAAAATTAAAAACTTACCATTTTTGTCCATGTTTAAATGAAAGAGGCTTGAAAGGTTAGCTCTGGTAGTTAGTTGTGGTACACACCGTTCTTCTAGGACATACGGTTTCACTCTAGGTTTGAGGTAGAATGTAATGGCAGGATTAGGGAATGTTCTGATAATGCACTATATTGGATACAGCAGAACACGGTGATGGCAGAGGGGAATGTTGGATACAGGTGAGTACTACCATGTGAGTTGTTCTTAACATTGGTCCTACATTATAGGAGAGATGGTGCATATTTTAACTGAACTCCTCATCGGCCTTCCACCTAACTTTCCCATCACAGCTGACAATACCATTATCCTCCCTGACTCTCAAAGCTATAATATTGGCATTACCCTTGATTCTTCCTTCTTTTTCAACCTCCACAGTCACTGTCACTAAATCCTGTCAGCTCTTTCTCCATCATTTTTCCAGGATTTGTCCCTTTCTCTCCATCCAAACAGAAACCACGATGGTCCATGCACTTATAACTCAAGTCTACCATATCAGCCTCCTCACTGATCTCCCTGGCCCGTTTCTCCTTTCTCCAGTCCATACTAAAACATCATTCTGAACCCATCTACTTGCGCCTCAAAAACCTCCAATAGTGGTCCATTTCTTTCCATATCAAGTAGAAACTCCTCACAACTGTCTTTATGGCACTCAATCAGCTCTCTTGCTTCTTACTCATTGTACCTCAGTCCCATTTCTCCCACCACCATCCTCTTGCCAACCTACTCAATGTATTTCAATCTCGTCTATCTCGCCGCCAACCTCCCGGACATGTCCTGTCTCTGGCCTGGAAGTCCCTCCCCCTTCATATCCGACAATCACTCTCCCCACCTTCAAAGCCTTATTGAAGGCACATCTTTTCCAAGAGGCCTTCCCTCACTAAGCCCTTATTTTCTCTTCTCCCACTTCCTTCTGCATCACCATGATTTACTCCCCAGCCCCACAGCACGTATGTACATGTCCATAATTTATTCATTTATATTAATGTCTGTCTCTTCCTGTAGACTGTAAGCTCATTGTGGGCAGAGAATGTGCCTACCAACTCTGATATACTGTTGTATTTTACTCTCCCAAGTGCTTAGCACAGTGCTCTGCATATAGTAAGTGCTCAATAAATATGAATGATTGATCAGAACTCCCTCTCCCTTCACCTCTGGCATATCACAACTCTCTCCATCTTCAAAGCCCTTCAGAAATCATATCTCCTCCAAGAGGCTTTCCCAGATTAATTTCTACACCAGCCACCACCTTTCACATCCATACTTTTGCACCAGTACTTTCATATCACCTAAGCACTTAAATAGTCACAACACCCCATGGAACTTATATAAATATCTTACATGCTCTATTATTCCCTTGTATCTGTAACTCACTATAGGGACTGTCTTCCCCACTAGGCTGTAGGTTCCTTGAGGGGAGGGATCATGTCTACTAATTCTGCTGTACCCTTCCAAGGGTATGTCTATGTGTTCTGCACACAGTAGACACTCAATAAATATTACTGATTGATTAAAGAATTACTACATACTAAGCCCTGTTGTAAGAGCTGGGATCTATATTGAATCATTAGATCAGACATAATAATAAATAATAATAATGATGGTATTTGTTAAGCACTTACTATGTGCCAAGCACTGTTCTAAGCACTGGGGTAGATACAAGGTACTTGGGTTGTCCCACCTGGGACTCACATTTTTAATTCCCATTTTACAGATGAGGTAACTGAGGTGCAGAGTAGTGAAGTGGCTTGCCCAAGGTCACACAGCAGATAAGTGGCAGAGCCAGGATTAGAACCCACATCCTCTGGCTCCCAAGCCCGGGCTCTGTCCGCTAAGCCATGCTGCTTCTAGCTCCAAAGTGGGCTCACAATTTAATATGGGCTAAATCTTCAGTTTGACCTATTATCATCCTGCCCCTCTCTGATAGTCTCCTGAAAGATATGCTGGGACTTCTTGATTTAATTTTCTACTTTTTTGTCTACTGTTGCATCATCTGCCAGCACGCTGCCCAGGCAACAAAATTTGGTGATGAGGTTTAGCTCCATGTTGCCAATGAAAATCTTTGGTTCTGTGTTGGATTTCTCAAGTGCAGATTAATACATTACTTCCGGTTTCTCTAAACTTATTATGAGTCTGTAGCACCTGGCTGATTAACTGAAGCAATTACCAACCATTTGGATGTGTTCTTGGGTGTGTGCCTCTAGGGTGTGATCATCCACACACAGTAATTCTTGAATGACTGTCTCCAGGAATTCAAATAACTCTAAATAATTTGTTAGAAGGGTTTCCGCAGAGGATCCGAGGCACATTCTAACACCTACATCCAGGTCCCTTATTGCATCCTCCAGCAAGACTGTTCCCCCACTAAGCCCTCTTCCTCTCCCTTCTGTGTCCTCCTTGCACTTGTAGTCACACTCATTAATCACCCCACCCTCAACCCCACAGCACTTTGATATAATTAAATAAATTACAGGTGTATATCCATGTCTGTCTCCCCTTCTAGACTGTAAGCTCTCAAAATTTTAATGAATTTCTCAGAGCAACCAAATTTGCTATGCAATTTCCAGAGTCAGGATCTAATCATGGCACGGAGAAGCAGCGTGGCTCAGTGGAAAGAGCCCGGACTTGGGAGTCAGAGGTCGTGGGTTCTAATCCCTACTCCACTTGTCAGCTGTATGACTTTGGGCAAGTCACAACTTCTCTGGGCCTCAGTTCCCTCATCTGTAAAATGGGGATTGCGACTTGTGAGCCCCACATAGAACAGGGACTGTGTCCAACCCGATCTGCTTGTATCCACCCCAGCGCTTAGTACAGTGCCTGGCACACAGTGCCACAGCGTGCACATAGTTTCCACAGCATGGCTCAGTGGAAAGAGCATGGTCTTGGGAGTCAGAGGTCATGGGTTCAAATCCCCGTTCAGCCGCTTGCCAGCTGTGTGACTTTGGGCAAGTCACTTAACTTCTCTGTGCCTCAGTTACCTCATCTGTAAAATGGGGATGAAGATTGTGAGCCCCACGTGGGACAACCTGATCACCTTGTATCCTCCACAGCGCTTAGAACAGTGCTTTGCACATAGTAAGTGCTTAACAAATGCCATAATTAATTCAAATATCATTGTTAATAACAATGATTAATTAATATAATTAATAATTAATATATCTATTACAGTGCAATTAATATATTGAGAATTAATATGATTAATAGTTCATTAATAATAACAAAGGTATTATCATTATGGGCAGGGAAAGTGTCTGTTATATTGTACACTCGCAAGTGCTTAGTACGGTGCTTGTGGTGTACTGATCACAGTAAGTGCTCAATAAATATAATTGATTGCTAAAGTGATTAATTAAGACTGGGCCTACATTGAATCCCCTGATTTACTCCATTGGTGATGGGGAATGGATCAGCCAGGACGCTGTAGCTCTTAACTGACCAACCATGTAATCACGAAGCAGTTTCAAAATTTTAATGAATTTCTCAGAGCAACCAAATTTGCTAAGCAATTTCCAGAGTCAGGATCTAATCATGGCATGGAGAAGCAACCTGGCTTAGTGGAAAGAGCACGGGCTTGGGAGTCAGAGGACCTGGGTTCTAATCCTGCTCTGCCACTTGTCTGCTGTGTGACCTAGGGTAAGTCACTTTACTTCTCTATGCCTCAGTTATACCTCATCTGTAAAATGGGGATTAAGACTGTGAGCCCTACGTGGGACAACCTGATTACCATGTATCTACTGCAGCGCTTACAACAGTGATTGGCACATAGTAAGCATTTAACAAATACCATAGTGTTATTATTATTAAATTTTTTTGTAGCAGCTATGAAAGCTATTGTGGAAGACCATGCCGCTTCCTGCACTTCTCAAACTGATGTGGAGGGGCTGGGAGGGGACAATGGATACCCAATTACCAAATGGTCCTCATCTCATTCCCTCCCTCGGGGGCAAGTGGCAGAGTTGGGACCAGACCCCACCATTCTCCAACTCCCAGACCCCTTCTCTTTTCGCTCCATCATACTGCTGCCTGGAATCAGGGACAAATAGGAGATGGGATTTGCTGTTATCCAGTGTCATACAAAGCATGCACAGGTGTCAAAATTGGAAAAGTCCAATCCAATCATAACGGCATTATCTTCTCCACAATCAGCAGCAAACTGAAAGGGTGCAAGAGTCTGGGGAACAATAGTAGCTGATTCCAGCAAAGATTAGGAGGTTCTGATAAACAGAATAAGGAAAGCCTTTTGACTTCTAGGGCAAGTCAAGTGAATAGGGTGATTAATGGAGTTGATGGAGTTGATCTCAGCTGCCTTCAACACCATGGACCACCACATACTCCTGGAAACATAATCCAACTTTGGCTTCACTAACGCGGTCTTCTCCTGGTTCTCCTTCTATTTTTCTAGCTGCTCAATCTCAGTCATTTTCATGGGCTCCTCCTCTGCCTCCCACCCTCTGTGGGTGTCCCTCAAGGCTCAGTTCTGGGTCCGCTTCTATTCTCCATCTACACCCACTCCCTTGGAGTACTCATTTGCCTCCATGACTTTAACTACCACCTCTATGTGGATGATTCCCAAATCTTCTTCTTCAGCCCTGATCTCTCTCTTTCTCTGCAGTCTCACATTTCCTCCCTCCTCAGGACATCACTTCTTGGATGCCCCACTGACCCTCAAACTAAACATATGCAAAACAGAACTCTTTATCTTCCCACCCAAACCTTGTCTTCCCACTGACTTTCCCATCACTGTAGACCTCACCACCATCCACCCTGTCTCACAAACAGGAGCAGCATGGCATAGTGGATAGAGCATGGGCCTGGAAGTCGGAAGGTCATAGGTTCTAATTCTGGCTCAACCGCTTGTCTGCTGTGTGGTCTTAAACAAGTCACTTCACTTCTCTGTGCCTCAATTACCTCATCTGTAAAATGGGGATGAAGACTGTGAGCCCTGTGTGGGACAGGGCCTGTGTACAACCTGATTTGCTTGTATCCACTCCAGTGCTTATAACAGTGCCTTGTACATAGTAAGTGCTTAACAAATACCATAATTATTATTATTATTACAAGCCCATAACCTTGGCATTATCCTTAACTCATCTCACTCATTCAAGCCACATATTCAATCTGTCACCAAATCCTGTCAGATCAACCTTCAGAACATCACTAAAATCCACTCTTTCCTTTCCATCCAAACTGCTACCATGCTAATAGTAATTAATAATGATAATGATGATATTTGTTAAGCACTTATGACTTCAAATTTTGCTACCTTGGCGGTACACAGACCAATGAAGGAATGGTAGACAAGGAAGAACAAGGCCCTTTGGGAGACTGGAGAAGCAGCGTGGCTCAGTGGAACGAGCACGGGATTGGGAGTCAGAGGTCATGGGTTCAAATCCTGGTTCAGCCGCTTGTCAGCTGTGTGACTTTCAGCAAGTCACTTCACTTCTCTGTGCCTCAGTTACCTCATCTGTAAAATGGGGATGAAGACTATGAGCCCAGTGTGGGACAACCTGATCACCTTGTATCCTCCGCAGCGCTTAGAACAGTGCTTTGCACATAGTAAGTGCTTAAGAAATGCCATCATTATTATTAAATCAAGTATGGAGGCCAAACTAAAAGGTAATAATAATAATAATGTGTTATTTGTTAAGCACTTACTATATACCAAGCATTGTATTAATCTCTGGGGTATACACAGGATAATCAGGTTAGACACAGCTCCTGTCTCATATGGTGCTCACAGTCTTAGTAGGAGGGGGAAGGAGTATTTCATCCCCATTTTACAGATTAGGAAATTGAAGGACAGAGAAGTTAAATGATTTGCCCACGGTCACACAGCAGGCAAGTGGCAGAGCTAGGATTAGAACCTAAGTCCTCTGACTCCCAGGCCTGTGCTCTTTCCACTAGGCCACACTGCTTCTTTGGGCTACAGAGCTACATAGCATGGTATAGTGAATAGAAGGTGAAGAGAATGAGTGACAGGCTATGCAAAAATCTATTTGAGGATCTGAAACTGGGAAACCAGAAGCAATCTTAATCTCCAGTCTTAATCCCCATTTTACAGATGTGAAGTAACTGAAGCACAGAAAAGTGAACTGACTTGCTCAGTGTGACACAGCAGACAAGGGGCAGACCCAGGATTAGAACCCAGGCCCTTCTGATTCCCAGGACTATGCTTTATCCATTAGGCCATGCTGCTTTTGTGCCTGCATAATGTGGCTAGGACTGTGGGTCTTGCAGTGGCCTTTTCAGCTACAAAGTCACCCAGAGGGGAATTTCACCATCACTAGTGTCATCTTCTTACCTGCTGCCAACATTATATATATTGTTAGAAGCAGCATGGCTTAGTGGAAAGAGCACGGGCTTGGGAATCAGAGGTGGTGGGTTCTAATCCTGGATCCACCATTTGTCAGCTGTGTGACCTTGGGCAAGTCACTTAACTTCTCTTTGCCTTAATTCCCTCATCTGTAAAATGGGGATGAAGACTGTGAGCCCCACGCGGGACAACCTGATTACTTTGTATCTATCCCAGTGCTTAGAACAGTACTTGTCACATAGTAAGTGCTTAACAAATACCAACATTATTATTTATATACATATTATACACACACATACACAGAATAGTGAGCACAAAGACCCACCATCTTGAAACAGCTAGGCCCAAAATACTCACTGAACTCATTGGCTCTTCCTGGATGAGAGCCTCAAAACCTACCTTTCCCATTCTCAAACCAGAAAGTGCAGTTACTTTCATCTCCATCTGTCCTGCACATATGCTGTGAACCCCCCAACAGGGACCATGTCTAAATTCCCACCTGTGTAGTCTTTCCCAGTGCTTAGTATAGTGTTCTGTACACCTTAGGCACTTAATAAATGCAATTATCATTACTACTAGTCCTAACAATTCTAGGGTCTGGAGGGAATTAGGCATAGATTACAATTTCCATTTTGCATCCCCATTTCCTCGTCCTTATTCCCACCAAATGGAGGAAAGTGATTATTTGTAGAAAAGAGCAACAGTAACCTCAAAGGGAGTAGTGTCAAGGGGAGCCTAAAATTATAATAAAGAGTTCTAGGGTTTGGACATAATAAAATTAATAATGATAGTAATAATAATAATGGTACTTGTTAAGTGCTTACTAGGTGTCAAGCACTGTTCTAAGTGCTGGGCTAGATACAAGCTAATCGGGTTGAAAATAGTACCTGTCCCACATGGGGCTCACAGCAGCATGGCTTAGTGGCAAGAGCATGGGCTTGGAAGTCAGAGGACATGGGTTCTAATCCTGGCTCCGCCACCTGTCTGCTGTGTGACCTTGGACAAGCCAGTTAACTTTTCTGTGCCTCAGTTACCTCATCTGTAAATTGGGGATTAAAGACTGTGAGCGTCATGAGGGACAACCTGATTACCTTGTATCTACCCCAGTGCTTAGAACAGGGCTTGGCACATAGTAAGGGCTTAACAAATACCATCATTATTATTATTATTGTTATTATTAATCCCCAATTTACAGACGAGGGAACTGAGGAACAAAGAAGTTAAGTGACTTGCCTGAGGTCACACAGCAGACAAGTGGCAGAGTCAGGATTAGAACCCAGGTCCTGCTGACTCCTAGGCCCATGCTCTATCCACTAGGCAACAATGAGGTTGGTTGGAAGAAACAGAGGGTAAGGGGTGGTGGTGGGGATAACATTTGGATCCTGGAGAGGAGAGAGCAGCCCAGAAAAAGAAAGGGGCCCTCAGGAAAGTGAGTTTTAGATCCGTATGGAACGGTATAGACTGGCTTTGTGAAATGAGATCTGCAGGCTGTATTTGCTGAGATGTGGTTGTGCTGCATCATTTCTTTAAGCCCCAGCAGTCCTCTCCTCTCCTCTTCCTCGAACCCCATCCCTCTTCATCTTGACTTCTCTCCAAAATGCAGTGTGTGCAGTCGGGACCAGGCCATGGGAACATTGACTGCCCCCTGACCCCACTATTTGTGTTGTGGCCATAGGTAGTTAAGGGGGAGGAAAGTGGTAGGTAGAGAGGACCCGGTGCTGTCCTGAGAACTCTTTCAAGTTCTCTTTCCTGCAGCTCCAGGGAGTCTCCACAGGATTTACTGTTAAGAGCTGATTTCATCTTGGTGAAATCCTTTGATCTGCCTGCAATTGGATTTATAGGATGAGTCTGCACTCTGACCTCTCAGGTGAGGTTATTCTTGACTTCAGCTGACTCTCATTATTTTTGTTGAATTATTTGGTTACACACCTTCTGGTTTGCCAAAATATTCTTCAGGTCTGTATGAAGCCTCCCCAAACTTGGGGAAGGTTATTCTTTAACTAGAAACACATCTCATCAAATTGACTTTGTAGAAGAGTAAATAAGACGGGACTTGAGGCTATCCTAAAATTTTAGGTAGCGACATATTATTTGTTTTAAATGTTCTTTTAAATACGGAGATCACCGCGCTATATGTGAAGAGAAAGGAGACACTTATCTTAGCTACAGGGTCAGATTCGGGGTAAGCCCCATGTAGGACAGGAGTTATGTCTGACCTGATGATCTTCTAACTACCTCAGTAATCAATACAGTGTTTGTTACAAAGTATGCAGTTACCAAATATTATTACTACTATGATCAATGTCCAATGGAACAACGGGACGTATTCCATGTCCAAAAGGATTTTAAACTAATGAGAGAAACAAACATAAAAAAGTTACAAACAGTGTAGTTGGAAAAAATAATTGATTATCCATAAAAAGGATTTTTAAATACATCTTCCAAAACAGTTTTTCATCCTTCCTTGATAACCTGCAAAAACAGAAGCAATTAAATTTTTTTTCTTGACTGCAGACTTTCGTTCCTCAGAATCGTCTGCTTTGTGCTAAAAATAAAGCTAGAAAGGAGGTTTAAGAGTCTCCACATGCGGGCAGAGGGTACTGGTTCAATATAGAACATTACACCAAATTCTTGCCTCATTAAATATAAAGCTGTCTAACAAGTCTGTCTAATAGACAAGTCCTTAGCCTGATGTGCTGTCATTTTTTCAGTTATGGAATAATTATTTTTTTTTCTAAATGATTTTAAAAATAGACATAACAAAACTGAGCAACTTTGAATTTTAAATAATTTTATCCTAGATTTCTTGACAAGCTCCATTACTTCCAAAGGAATCACCAAGGACATAAAAATCCTCTGATGTGCAATCCAGAAAACCTAACGGAAAATGAAACCTGCCTTTTTCCACTGGAAACCTGTAGTAGTTCTTTCTATTGCCTCTTTGATGAGCCTTTCTACCCTAAATTCCTCTGTATGTTTATAACCTTAGTTGAAATCCAGATGGCTCTACTCTTTCAGTTAGAATACCACCCCTAACATTAATACCCCACTTTTCCTATTCTCTGTTTAGACCAGTGCCCAAACACTTTGGGCAGGTAGAGGGCTAAGAAGCCACTTCACATCCCTCTTCCACATTCAGGATCTTAGCTTCTCTAGAGGAGGCACTGCAGGAGAGGTACCCTCTCTATCAAGAAAACTGATTAAGCCTCTTTGGGAGAAGCTGGACAGGAAATTCCACATGACTGTCACACTATCCCAGGTTGACATGGCAACATCTGCCTAATGAGAATGCCCAATTCAGGTTCAAAACTCCCCCTCCACTCCTAAATGATGGTATTTATTAAGTGCCTACTATGTGCCAAGCACTGTTCTAAACACTGGGGTAGATATCCGGTAATCAGGTTGTCCCATGTGGGGTTTACAGTCTTAATCCCGATTTTACAGATGAGATAACTGAGGCCCAGAGAAGTTACACGACTTGCCCAGATTTACAACAGCGTGACTCAGTGGAAAGAGCACGGGCTTTGGAGTCAGAGGTCATGGGTTCGAATCCCAGCTCTGCCACTTGTCAGCTGTGTGACTCTGGGCAAGTCACTTAACTTCTCTGTGCCTCAGTTACCTCATCTGTAAAATGGGGTTGAAGACTGTGAGCCCCACGTGGGACAACCTGATTCCCCTGTGACTACCCCAGCGCTTAGAGCAGTGTTCTGCACATAGTAAGCGCTTAACAAATACCAACATTATTATTATTATAAGTGATGGAGCTGGGATTAGAACCCAATACCTCTGACTCCCAAGCCCGTGCTCTTTCCACTAAGCCAGGCTGCTTCTCTAATGCATCAATATTATTTACTGTGCAACTACAGTGGGTAGAGCACTATACTAAGCAGTTGTGACAGTGTAAGAAAAGAGAAAGACACAGTCTTTGTTTTCATGGGGCTTATACTCTAATAGAGGAGACAGGCAGCCCAAAATATTTACGGGAGCCAGAGGAAGAACAAGGTTATAACTGGTAGTAGGAAGAGTATGGTAGGATGAAATAGATGAATAAGTAGCATATGCAAAATCAATAAATGTCACCAATCCAAACACTGATATATACATAAGTGCCGAAGATGAGTGTAAATACATGAGAACCAGGTGCTTGGGAGAATGTAATGGAGGTAAAATCCAACCCTGCCCTCAAGGAACTTTCAATCTAACAGTGGGAACAGGGAGACAAGTTCTCTTCACTTAGGAGGAAGACCAGAGTCATTGGAAATAACAAGAAAGAACAGTGGATAACTGAATCAAAGGTTAAGTAAATCAATAGGTACGTAAATGCTGAGGTGGCTTTTTGGATGTCAGGACCTGGGGAGGAGTCGATTAACTGGCAAATGCCTCCAGGATCAGGGGGTATTTCAGGAAGGCTTTGAAGCTGGAAAGCACTGTGGTGTGGCAGATTTGAAGGGGGAGAGAGTTCCAGGTTTCACTCCTCTAAGACCAACCTACTCACTGTGTCTTGATCTCGTCTCTCTCACCATCGACCCCTTGCACATCTTTCCTCCTGCCTGGAACTCCCTCTCCCTTCATTTCCGACAGGCCACAACTCTTCCCGCTTTTACCTCTCTTTTGCATTACCTATGCTCTTGGGCCTGTACCTCTTATGTACTTGGATATTCATCCCACCTTCAGCCCCACAGCACCTATTCTTCTACTCTGTTGTATCATCTTCTTGAAATTTATTTTAATGTTTGTCTCCCCCACCAAATTATGAACTCTGTTGGCAGGAGTCTACCAACTCCATTGTACAGTCCCAAGCAATTAGTTCAGTGCTCTGCACACAGTAAATACTCAATAAATATCACTGAATGATTGATTGAAACATGTGAGCAAGTAACTGGAGGTGGGAGGGAGAGTGAGAAGGTGACCTTGGGCAGAGCAAAGAGTACAAGCTGGGGAATACCAGATAAAGAGTAGATAATTTACAACTTTTCCCCTCCTTGGGAGTTATTGCTCAATAATAATAGCAACCAGTGGTATTTATTGAGTGTTTACTGAGTGAAGAGCACTATACTAAGTGCTTAGGAGAGTACAGCTACAACAGATTTGGTAGACACGATCATTCCCCGCAAGGAGCTTACAGTTTAGAGGGAGAACTGTAGGTCTATTGTGAATGAGTCTGAATGTAACAAGCTGTGTCTGAAGATAATTTTGTAGGAGAAGAGTTAATTTGGGGCGCTAAGCTATACAGGGAGAGCTTAATGCTAATATCCAAGGGGATGGTTCTGTGTAGACAAAATCAATGTTTTTAGAGACACCTCACAAGCCTGCTTCTGGAACCATGACAACAATTCATTCACCTAATTGGGTAACCCCATGTCTTTGTCAGGCTGGCTGCAGAATGAGGGGGATGTGTGGGACAGGGTTAAATTGTAACAAAAAAGCACTAGTAAATCCCCTTATTGTTATCCGGTTAAATGACTGGGTTCCTTTCACGAGCTTGTGAACCAGACTGATGCCATGAACCTTTTGCAAACTGCCATTGGGCTTGCAGAGGATAGGACATGTTAAGTCAAGATGAACTGCTGCCTTTTCTTGACAGAAGCAGCACTGGAAAAGGCAGTGATGAATCCAGTGGGGAAATGTAAATGCTTCACTGCTAAGTCACTGATGTCCTCCTGTCCCATGATTTGAATCATGGTGGAGACCCCCTCTTCCTGGCCACCCACAGCAACTTTTATGAAAGGTCTCTCTGACAGCATGTTTTACCTCCTAGTAGCTACATCGGGAAAAAGCTTAAGGGTTGTTGCCTGGATACTGGAAGAGGGTGATGACAGAAAGATAAACTAGAAGTACTCTGAGCGGGAAGAGAGGGAAAAAAAAGGCTAAATTCAGTGAACGTTTCTAATTCCGTTGGTCACTGACAACCTTACAATTGTTGAAGGAAATGAACGAGGACGTATGGATACCCAGGGGTCTATACAAAAGAGAGCTAAAGCGAGAAGTTGGAAATAAATTGATACTTAACTTTGGGGTTGTCTAAAGTGGGTGGAAAAAAGATTCCTCTGACCCAGGCTGTCTACCCAGCAGGTGGACTGCCAAAGCAGCATAGCCTAGTGGATAGAGCGCAGGCCTGGGAGAAGGACCTGGATTCTAATCCTAGCTCTGTCACCTATCTGCTGTGTGACTGTGGGCAAGTCACTTCACTTCTCTGGGCCTCAGATACCTCATCTGTAAAGTGGAGATTAAGACTGTAAGCCCTATGTGGAACAGGGCTGTATCCAGCCTAATTAACTTGTATCTACCCCAGTGCTTACTATAGTGCCTGACATAGTAAGCAATTAACAAACACCATAAAAAAATGCCATAACTCTCAGAGTCATGTGTGATGATGATCCAGGGGTATCTCATGCTCCCTTGCATGTGTGTGCATTGAAAATGAAGTTCAAGCATCTCTTAATAGGAGACTACACATCCCTCTGATTCTTTTGTTTCTTTGGGAATTTCCATCAGAAACCCAACAGTTCCAAATAATACTGGCATTTGTTAAGCGCTTACTGTGTGTCAGGCACTGCTCTAAGCCCTGAGGTAGATGCAACCAAATCGGGTTGGACACCGTCCCTGTCCCACATGGGGCTCACAGTCTTAATCCCCATTTTACAGATGAGGTAACTGAGGTCCTGAGAAGTGAAGAGACTACCCCGAGGTCACATAACTGACAATCGGCAGAGTTGGGATTAGAGCCCAGGTCCCTTTGACTCCCAGGGCCTATGCTCTATCCACTAGCCATGCTGCTTCTCTCCAAATCTAACAGTAAAGGGAAACTGCCTTCTCTTTCAAATCAGCTCCTCAGTCTGTTTAGGGCTGTTAAATGCCCTAATGACATCCCATCAAGTTTTTTTTTCATTTTTTAGTTCTTTTATTTTTCTGGTTTGGAATTTCTTAAACATTTTTAGACCAGAAACTTTACACCACCACCACCACCACAACTTTAGACTGTTGGGAAGTTGTATTCTTCCAGGACCTTGGACTCAAAGCTGCAGCCCTTAGGGACCTAAGACTTCACCTCTGCTGTGACTGTGCGTGTCACTGTGACTGTGATGGATCTGACTGTCAGACTGTAATCCATGAGGAGCCGGAGACTCTACTCTTCCAATAGTAGTACTAGGAATAGTATTTATGAAGTGCTTACTGTGGGCAAAGCCCTGTAAAAAGTACTGGGAAAGAATGTACAGGTGGGAATTAGTCCCCGGTCCCTGGCCCACAAGGGGCTCCTGAGCTATGAAGATTATGAAGAATCTTCTCTAGCCATGGTACTCTATGGCTTTTTTTGTTTTTTATCATTGTCCTTGTCTTTTATGTTGCTTTTGTTTTTTCATTATTTCATCTTCCCTAATGGGTTGGTCACCAACCCCTTCCCTCCCATTTATGCTTAGATTGTGAATCCCTTGAGGCCCAAGGAACATGTCTAATTCTCCTCATGTTTTCTTTCCCAACTCTTAGTTCAGTGGTTTGCACACAGTAGTTGCTTAATAAATACCACTACTACTCAACTCCCTTCCAAACCCCTGAATACCTGCTGAACTATCTCCACAACATCTTCTAATAACACTGATGATAATAATGATAATGAAATTTATCAAGTCCTTCCTCGGGGTCAAATACTTGGGTTGTTACAAAATTATCAGATCAGACACAGTTCCTGTAGCATCAGGGACTCACAAACATAACTTCTTTTAAGATTTAAAAATACAGAAATGGAAGGAAAAATTTTCAAAGGATCCTCACCTATCTCACCTTTCTGGGTAAATGCACTCAATCTTTGGCCCCAGAGGATTTTTGATCTTAATAAATTCACATTAAAGCAATGGAATCAGGGCTTCTGGGGAGTGGTGTATGTATCTACCACAGATTGAATTTCAAAGATCTTACTCCTAGCCTTCCCTGCAGCTGTTCTTGTGAGTCTGATATTTTGGCTAAACCCATAAGTCTGAAGAGGAATCATCCCTTGTGAAAAGAGTTCAGAGTGGTTCCCAGAAAGTGGTTGTTGTGAGAATGAGGTGGCCCCTTGAAGTACTTCGAGAGCAGTAAACTGGAAGGGAACAAAATACATTTGTTCTTAAAAGAAAAAATCCAATAAGTTTCCAAGTGGCAGTACTTAGTTTGGAGTAAAAATTGCTACAATGGAAAATAACCAAATGAAGAAATAAATGGATTGCTTTCATCATGTCTTGCCATCAGTGCTGGGCCAAACAATCTAACTTGGGCAAAGGCCCGTAGGTCAGTCTTGCAAGTGGCTTTTGAAAGTCACTTTCTAAGAAGGATATAACAAAGCTGGAAAAAGTGCAGGGTAGGACAATCAAGGTGATCAAAGAGATAGAGACGCTTCCAGATGAGGACAGACTCATAAGTCTAGAAAGATGAAGACTATTGGACAAGATCAAGGCCTGTAGACAGGATGAACATAGAACACAGAATTTCTGTTCACCAAATCCCACCCCATCAGGGCAAACAGCATGGCCTAGTGGATAGAGCATGGGTCTGGGAGTCAGAAGCTCATGGGTTCAAAATCTACTCCAACACTGGTCTGCTGTGTGACCTTCGGCAAGTCACTTCACTTCTCTGGGCCTCAGTTACCTCATCTGTAAAATGGGGATTGAGACTGTAAGCCGTATGTGGGATATGGACTGTGTCCAACCCGTGCTTTTATCCTGCCCCAGCCCAGTACTTAATACATAGTAAGCACCTAAATACTATTATTATTATTTTGATTATTATTAACCAACTGAATTTGGAAAATAGACAGCTTTTGCATGAATTAAATCAATTCATTTCTATAGGAAAATGATGATGGCACAATTTATCAGTAAGGTGTGGATCAATTCCATATTAACGGGATATTAGATGAAATTAGAAGATCTATCTCTATCCAAGAGAATGGCTTCTCAGGAAGGTAACTCTTGGAGCCAGAAACTTGGGCTGGATGGACTATGGGTCTGACCTAGTAATCAATCAATCAATCAATCAGTGGTATTTATTGAGCATTTCAGTAACATAAGTTTTTGTTCTTATTAACCTTGCAACATCACTATCATCGAATAGCATTTATTAAACACCCCACTAACACCCAATCTCAGTCTTCACCCCTTTATGCTCTTCACTTTACTTACGTTTCTGCCTATAGCAACAGTACTGAGAATTCTCCCTGAAACACAGATTCTTACAGAGAAAACATAAAAGCGAGGTAGAGGAAAATTTGTTAATTCTAGATCAGCTGCCTGATCCTAACTGGGCTCTGGACCTGTGGGTCAGGGCTATTATTCATAGCTGTTGTAAGAGACTGAGGACAGAACTTTATTGTGACAGTCTTTTACACAGCTTCTGATGGCCACTTCCTATGCAGCAATAGAGCTCAATGACAGTGATGCTTGATCTTCCATATCCCCTTCCCTCCTAGCCAAATGCATGCATGCGCACTCTCTCACGCACACGCTCTCAATCATGTATCAATAATATAAAGGGTTTATTAAGAACCCAATCTATCACAGAGGCTCCCTCAATCAAGAGAACTCACCTCAATTACCTTAGGAATGGATTTGATCTTACTGCCCACTGGCGCTCTCTCCTCCCATCCTCACATTGTAATTTTCAGAGAGGTTGACAGTAGGGGCTTTAATAGCAAGCCATCTTTCCAGATGACCCAGACCAAGTCTTTCTTGTAAAGGACTTTTGAGAAAAGTTGAAAGGATCAAGAATCTAACCAACATGAGAAGAGAAACGATACACTTAAAGAGATGGAAGCTGGCCGGAACCTTGGTATAAATGAGAATTCTCTACTGATGTCTCAGTTGGTACACATCATGACCACTCAGAAAGCATAAAAGCTGTCAAATGGTCAGGTAGCCAGAGTCTTTCCTGGGAATACAGATTTGCAACACCTGGAAAAACTTCTATAAAACATAAACATCATCACAAAAAAATCCAGCAAGTGATTATCATCAGCAAAAAAGTCCAAATTTTGTAGTTGGAATAAAAGGGGTGAATTTGTCCCCAGTGTGGGACTCACAATAGTAGGCATTTGGAAAAATGTTATATAAGTAAGACATGTCCCTGCATTAAGGGGATTGTAATCTAATAGAGGGGAGATAAGTACATATAAAAATATAACAGAAGAAAAAATATAAATCTAATTGGTAATAGCAAGAGTATGGAATAATAAATAAGTAAGTAGAAGTCATAAATCAATGTATACGTAGTTGCTAAAGGTAGCTGTTGGGATGGTAAGACCAAGGGAGGTAAAAATTATTTGAGGGAATTGCCTCTTTTGGAAATTACATTTTCCAGCAGCCCCAGCTCAAATTTTGGTGCATGCTCAAATTTTCAAAGTCCTCCCCGTTCTTCGCATCTTCCCGTGCACTTCCCACTCTCACACAGGAAAGTCAAGGGTGTCTGGGAAATGTGGTCTCTGTTCAGGGTGGAAGAAAGGCATAGAATTGGCAAATTTTCAAATCTTCCAATGCTTCTAAGTGTCTTTCCAGGCTTCATGAGACTTATTTCTGTTTAGGTTTGCCAGTTATTGGCATGCCTCACTTTGAAGTCAGGGATTCTGTGGACCATGCTGACCTAAAAGCAGTGAGCATTTAGAGACCTATATCACCTTCCAACCAAACCTTATGATAACTAACTCATAGACTAGATCAAGAAGAGAAGGGCTTTTCAATTTCTGTTCAACCATTCAATCAATCAGTGGTATTTATTGAGTGCTTACTGTGTGCAGAATACTGTAATGTGTACATGGAAGAGTACAATAAAGTTGGTAAGCATGATCTTTGCCATCAGTTAGTTTATAAATCTAGATGGGGAGGCAGACATTAAAATAAATAACAGGTAAGGGAAGCAACAGAGTGTAAGGATAGATACCTAAGTGCTGTGGGGCTGGGAGTGGCGTGAGTATTGAAGTGCTTAGGTATGGACTTAAGTGCATAGCTCATGCAGAAGGAAGGAGAGTAGAGTGTGGAGATGAAAGTGTAGTTAAGGAAGGATTCCTGGAGATGTGATTTTTTTTTAGGTGTTTGAAGATGGGGAGTGTGGAGTTCTGTCAGATATGAAGGGGGAGGAAGTTCCAGGCCAGAGGGAGGAAGGACGTGAGCAAAGGGTCCATGGTGAGAGAGACAAGATAGAAGTACGATGAGTAAATTGGTGCTAGAGGAATGAAGTGTGCAGGTTGGGTTGTAATGAGAGAGGAATGAAGATAGGAGGGAGTCAGCTGATCAAATTCCTTAGAGCTGGAAGTGAGGAGTTTCTGTTTGATGCTTTCTATCTCAAATTAGTTAAATTGGAACAAATTAACGATATATGCTGAGTTGAAAAGGCTACTGATGTACTCTCCAAGGATCATTGTACTCTCAGGGAATCTGCCAGGGATGCGTGGGTGGGTTGGGGGCACATAGGTATGAACTTGGTAAACTTCTTGTAATGACTCATAGCCACAACTACTCAATCAATAAGAGGATGCTTCTGACACCCAGGATTTACAATTCTTAGAGGAAAAAGTTTGATAAAATATAGTTTGTGATAATCACCTGCCACCATCCATTTGAGCTAGAAAACATTGCACACAGCCCACCTCTCCTACCCACTCAGTTCAGATTAGTTTAATTTGTAATTATTTCTCTTAGGAAATAAAATGCTCAAGGCTCCATCTTTCTTCATTCACATCCTCTCAGATTTTAACCCAAATGATATATCTTTCTGTTGCCTACTATAGCTGTACTTTTAATCAGTAGTAATGAATCTAGAGGTAAGGAATCTAGCTTATTTACAAATATGCTCTTAATTTAACAGATACCTAAGGGTACTGAAGCACTTTGATCTTCTCTTGGATAGGTAGGCAAAGACCCTTGGTTTATTTTCCTTTAAAGAAAAGAAAAGCCAAGCATTTCTAAGTAGTGGGAATTGTGAAAAAAAGGGAAACTTTTAAAGAAATCTAAAGGGGACCCAAGAGTTTTCAGAAGTAAAATGTTTGGATTTTTTCTGTGATTTTGCAACTGAACTAGAAAAAATTGGGGGGAGAATGAAATTGGCAGGGCATTCTGCTGTATGAGTAGGCAGCAAATAATGCATGCATATCAATCAATCGTGTTTATTGAGAACTTAATATATTAAGTGCTTGGGAGAGTATATATTCCCTGCCTACAAGGGAGTTTATAATCTAGAGGGATATATACATGATATATTTGATATATGGATATATACATGAGTTCTGTGGGGCTAGGGGAGGAGTGGATAAAAGGCGGAAATCCAAGTGCAGGGGTGATGCAGTAGGAAGAGGGAGTAGAAGAAATGAAGGCTTAGTGTGAGAAAGCCTTTTGAAGGAGATGCGATTTTTATTCTAGACTGTAAGCCCGTTGTTGGGTAGGGATTGTCTTTATTTGTTGCCGAACTGTGCTTTCCAAGTGCTTAGTACAGTGCTCTGCACACAGTAAGCACTCAATAAATATGATTGAATGAATTAAGGCTTTGAAAATGGGCAGAGTGATGGTCTGTCAGATAGTAAGGGGGAGGGAGTCCCAGGTCAGAGGCAGGGCATGGGTGAGGGGATGGCAGTGAGATAGATGAGATCAAGGTAGAGTGAGTAGGTTTGCGTTAGAGGAGCGAAGTATGCGGTCTGGGTTGTAACAGGAGATCAGCGAGGTAGGGAGTTTCTGTTGGATGCAGAGGTGTATGGACAACCACTGAAAGTTCTTGAGGGGTGGGGAAAACAAGACTGACCAGTTTTTTAGCAAAATAATCCATGCAGCAGAATGAAGTATGGACTGGAGTGGGGAGAGAGGAGGCAGGGAGGTCAGCAAGGAGGTTGATGTAGTAGTCAAGCCATGATAGGATAAGTGCTTTGATCACTCAGTCAGTCAATCATATTTATTGAGCACTTACTGTCTGCAGAGCACTGTACTAAGCACTTGGGAGAGTACAATATAAGAATAGACACAGTTCCTGCCCACAACAAGCTTGTAGTCTAGAGGAGGAGGAGACAGACATTAATATAAATAAATTACAGATATGTCCATAAGTGCTGGGGGGTGGGGCGGGCGATGAATAAAGGGAGCAAGTCGAGGTGACACAAAAGGGATTTGGGGAAGAGGAAAGGAAGGCTTAGTCAAGGAATGTCTCTTGGAGAAGATGTGCCTTCTATAAGGCTTTGGGGAGTGGAAGGGGAGAAGAGTAATTGTCTATCAGATATGAGGAAGGAGGGCATTCTAGGCCAGAGGCAGGACATGGGTGAGAGGTCAGTGGCTAGATAGGCGAGATCGAAGTACAGTGAGAAAGAATCAGCATGGCCTAGTGGATAGAGCAGGGCCATAGGAATCAGAAGGAGCTGGGTTCTAATCCTGACTCCCCCACTTGTCTGCTGTGTAACCTTGGGCAAGTCTATTCACTTCTCTGGGCCTCAGTTACCTCATCTGTGAAATTGGGAATAAGACTATGAGCCCCTTGTGGGTCAGGGACTGCATCAGACCTAATAAACTTGCACCTCCCTCAGCGCTTAGAACAGTCCCTGACTCACATTAAGCACTCAACAAATACACTTATTATTATTACTATTATTGGAGGAGTGAAGTGTGCGGGCTGGGAAGTAGTAGGAGCAAGGTGAGGTAAGAGAGGGAAAGGTGATCAGCATAGTAACAGTTTGGATGGAGAGGAAAAGGTAGATTTTAGTGATGTTGTGATGGTAGAACTAACAGAATTTGGTGACAGATTGAATATGTGGTTTGAATCAGAGAGATGAGTTAAGGATAATGTCAAGGTTATGGGCTTGTGCGATGGGGAAGAAGGTGGGGTCTACAGTGATGGGAAAGTCAGGGGAGGACAAGGTTTAGGTGAGAAAATGAGGAGTTCTGCTTTTGAAATGTAAAGTTTGAAGTGTTGCTAGGACATCGTGGCTTATTGGAAAGAGCACGAACTTGAGAGTCAGAGGTCATGGGTTCTAATCCTAGCTCTGCCACTTGTCTGCTGTGTGACTTTGGGTAAGTCACTTAACTTCTCGGTGTCTCAGTTACCTCATCTGTGAAATGGGGATTAAGACTGTGAGCCTCGCGTGGGACAATCTGATTACCCTGGATCTACCCCAGTGCTTAGAACAGTGCGCGGCACATATTAAGTGCTTAACAAATTCCAACATTATTATTATTATTACACCCAAGTAGAGATGTCCTGAAGGCAGGAGGAAATTCAAGGCTGCAGAAAAGAAAGATCAGGGCTGGATATGTAGACTTGGGAATCATCCACACAGAGTTGGTAGTTGTGGCCATATCGATGTATAAAACTGCCATGTTATATTTGACCAAATGAGTCTATTTTTTAATGGCTAAATGTCAAAGAAGGAAGCAATTCCGATACAAAATGAAATTCACCTTTCTCCTCCATTTTCTGAAGCAGCTGCCTTTCATTTTCTGTCCAGAGCAAGGTCAACATCTCTGACATCCATTTAAGACCTCAGTTGCCTGTTGTATCAAAGTCCTAAACTGCGAAATGAAATTTCAAAATTCTGGTGGTGTCCTGGAAAATAAGAACCAATCCCAATAGATTTCTGCTGTTCTGAATAGACCCTGCTCTTCATCCCTCAGGCAGAGTCACTCAGGCCTTTTCCAGGCCGTGATGAGGAATGACAACTAAACATTAAGAAAAATAGAGGGTGAATCCACCTTTCTCAGCCTCTTAAAATGCCAAGGACTCACTCTTGGGGGTTTTCACAAATAGTGTTCAGGCACTGGGTTCAAGAGCAGTCCATGGGAGGGATGAGCTTGGATTTACCTTCCACTCCTAGTGTGATCTTTGGCACTGTGGTGTTTGTTCAGAGCTTACCATGTGCCAAGCACTGTACTAAGCCTGGGGTTGATATGAGGTCATCAAGTTGGACACCATTCATTAAATTTATGTCTTCCTTTGGTCTTGCAGAAAATTAAGGTTCCTGGATAGTTTACTATGTTTTTATTGATATTATTAATATATTAATAACAATAATAATAATTGTAGCATTTAAGCACTTACTCTGTGCCGGGCACTGTACTAAGCACTGAGGAGGGTACATGCATATCAGGTTGGACACAGTTCCTGTTCCACGTGGTGCTCATCTTAATCCCCATTTTAAGAGAAGGGAACTGAGGCCCAGAGAAGTGAAGTGACTTGCCCAAGGCCACACAGCAGACAAGTGGAGGAGCTGGAATTAGCATGACCTTCTGACTCCCAGACTCATGCTCTATCCACTAGGCAATAGTGATGTGAGTTTCAAAAACAACAAATGTATAAACCTCTGCTCTGGCAATATCAAAAGGCTTAATTGATGTTTATTGATTTTTCATGCAAGAAAATGAATGCCTTGAACTAGCAGGCCTGAAAAAGGACCTCCAGTTCAAGTATAGTTTCAAATGCAACTTAAGAAGGTCATCAGGTGCCCGATGACAGTTGTCAGAGCGTTATACTTTTTGGTGTGAACACTGTTGGGGAGACTACAGCTTCTCATTTCTCCAGATTCCCAAATTTTCAGTGCTTCCCAAGACTCTCCCAGATTCCCAGAAACCATCCATTTTATCTTTTGATCTCCAACTATTTCATTTTCTTCATATGCCTTCATTTTCTAAAAACAACAGAGCTCAATCACATCGAATATTTATTGGCCATATACCATGTGTACAGGACTGTACTAAACACTTGGGAGAGTGAAATATAATAATAGTGTGTTTCATATTCATTTCTTCGTTATTAACCTAGGTCTGTTCTGTGCCCACCATTAAATTGCAAACTCACCAGGAGAGCCTGATTTGTTCCTTATTCCTTTCCTTAGAAAGATCAACACCTTCCTCCAAGGCAGTGGATGCTTGGTCAGACTGATAAATTGACACCCAGGGGAAAACATCTAATAAATTGAAGAGGTTCTTTACCATTCCATCTTCTTAGAAGTCTTGCTATTTCACAGGCTCAGTTAGTTACCAGAGAAACCTTTGGGGTTAATGGCACGCTCCCAAAGAGCTCTCTGGAAGGAGTCATTAGCAATGTATCTTCTGTTCTATCCCCTAATGAATGGACCCTTTTCTCAGCCACAGATAACTACCTCAGTCCCTTCTCACTCTTTGGAAAAGTATTGTCAGAGATGTTCAGGAGTGGTTGTGGGGTGAGGAAAGAAAGCATGGGGTATGGAAAAGATGGGGGGAGGAAGGAGGTGAAAGGAGGGGGAGGAAGGTTTGCACTGATTAAGGAAAACATGAGTTGGACAAATTATACACTGAAAGAACCCAGGAGACTTGCCTTTTGTTCCAGCATTTGGCTGCCAGAGAGGAACACTACAATAAACCTTACTGTACTCTGCCCTTTGTAAAGCTTTCTAGTGTTTCTTTAATGCTGGGCCCGATCCAGCTTTTCTTATCCCCAAACAAAGAGCTGGCCGGTTTAACTAAAGAATCACCAGCAGAATCATTTCTCCTGGGGTGTCTCTGCCTGCTCTGTTTTCCCTATATTTCAAATCAGTCATAGTCTTTTGCTCTTCCATCCCCACATGCCCACTCCATGGGGCAGTGGTGCATGGGAGTTGAGGGGAGGGGATTACCCCCACTTCTGGAGCTAGACTCCCACACTTGCTCTTTCTGGGTCTTTGACAAGACCCAAAAGTTTCCAGTCCGATCTGAAACTACCCAACATGCTGACTTTCTGGCCTCGTAGCTCATTGAAGCCTGACTCTCCATTCCTCCTCCCCTTCAAACTCCTGTCTCCCTTTTAGCTCCTTTAAAAGTGTTTCACCTCAGCTCAGATCTGTGTGTGCCAGTTCACCAGTAATAGCAACTGAGCCAGCCCAAACAGGGCTAGGCTCCAAAAACCCAGACTTGATCCCCTGTGGGCTACAGGGTGGTTACATTTTCTGCATTCTCATAGTAATAACAACAGTAGCAATAATGGTAATCATGATTACTATCATTATTATTATACTATTTGTTAAATGCTTACTATATATCAACCACTGTCCTAAGTGCTGGAGTAGATACAAGTTAATCCCTGTCCCTGTCCCTGTCCCACATGGGGCTCAGTCTAAGTAAGAGGGAGACCAGCTATGGAATCCCCATTTTGCAGTTGAAGTTAAGTGAATAGCCCAAAGTCACATAAGCAGGAAAGTGACAAATTTGGACTAGAATCCTGGCCCTCTGATTCTTAGGACCAGGCGATTTCCACTAGGCCTCACTGCTTCCCATTCCTGAGCCTTCATCTTCTAATGTCACCCCTAAACTGGAGTTTTGCTTTGAGTTAGCCACGCATTATTAACCCACCAAAATTATTTCATCACTTATCTTCTCCAGTGATTTAGAAAATGGAAGGGTTGAAAAAGGTCAAAAGTTTAAAGCCTTTGGCCCAGCCTACTGAATGAGCCAAGACACCGATGCCCAGGTACTGGCTTTGCACAAGCAGAAGTCACATTGTGGCTTCAACCTTAGATAGAACCAGCCTCTCCCAACCACAGGACACTCTTTGTGGAAAGTTACCCGATGCAACCTTTAGAGTGGGGAGGCTGCAAGTGTTTTGGGAAACTGTTCACCTGGAGCATTGGAGAGTCTCAGGAGTCCCACCTCCAAGATGCATTTGCACTTGTCTTGACTTTGTCATCTTGGCTTGTCGACTTTGTTGTTTGTTGTTGTTATGATCCCTTGTTACATTGTGTTTATCTGTTTACCAACACCTAGAAGTGCCTCACACCCCTAATATCCTTATACTCTTTCTCCTTTCTGTAATCTATTTCAATGTCTTTCTCCCCCTATAATGTTAATAATGTTGGTATTTGTTAAGCGCTTACTATGTGCCGAGCACTGTTCTAAGCGCTGGGGTAGATACAGGGTAATCAGGTTGTCCCACATGAGGCTCACAGTTAATCCCCATTTTACAGATGAGGTAACTGAGGCACAGAGAAGTTAAGTGACTTGCCTACAGTCACACAGCTGACAAGTGGCTGAGCCGAGATTCGAACTCATGACCTCTGACTCCCAAGCCCGTGCTCTTTCCACTGAGCCACGCTGCTTCTCTAGACTGTAAACTTCTTGAGGGCAGGGACTGCATCTACCAATTCTATTATATTTTCCCAAGTACTTAGTACAATGCTCTGCACACAGTAAGTGTGCAATAAACACTAGTGATTAATTGATTTAGATCGAAAGTTAATAGCAGAAGGCTTCCTATATTAGATTGCGATTTCAGAAGGACTTTGAGGATGGGAAGGAACTGTGGACTGGTGGATTTGAAGGGTAAGAGAATTCCAGGCAGGAGAGCATGAGCAAGGAGTGGGAAACCAAAATATTTAATCATCTTGGTGATGATGATGGGAGGCCATTTTGGGATACAGTGACTGTATATTCATTGTGAACTTGGAGCGTATCAAACAATGGCTTAACCAGCACTCTTTCCCATGCATGGATGCTGAGATCCAGGCATCCTTAAGATCCCTCTGCCCCACTATGATTAAGTGACTAAGAAAGCAGGCACATTCAGAATGTTTTCTTTTTGTCTGGCAGGTGGAAATGGTGTTGTGATCACAGGCACTTGGGAGAGTACAATATAATAGAGTTGGTAGACACATACGTCAGTAGACACATCCCCTGCCCTCCAGGAGCTTACAATCCAGACAATGGTAACGGTCTAAAAGTAGACCATTGCTCTTTAGTTTGCCATTTCCATGTGATCTGATTTTTTTCCCCCATATATGGGTATTGCTATGAATTTGTGTTAAAATCACTCATTACAATTATACTGTCAGATGTTGGTACTCCTGCAATGAGTCTATCTAAATATTAGTGGGTGTTAGAGTGACGTGAGTGGAACACTGAATACTCCCCTGTCTGAAGTCCTTCTGAAACAAATAATTTTCTCATATATCAATAATTCAGCATAACCTCAGTTTCATGAACTAATTTTTGTACACCAGTATTCTGTCAGAATTAGACTACACAGGGGAATGGCATCATCAAGTAGACAGGCCTACTTTTAAGTTTGTCAGAATTTAGGATACGAGTGACCATCCGGCTTCACTTGTTCTCTGCTTCAGAGGAGAAGTGGGACTATCCCCTCCTGAAATGCTTTTCCAGAAAAATGAGGCAGGACACTGAAATGAGGGACAGCTTCAACTCTACCTGTGCCCAACTTTCATTGTCTTGCCATTCCAAATGCATATCAATCAATCAGTAGTATTTATTGAGCACTTACTGTGTGCAGAGCACTATACTAAGCACTTGGGACAGTCAGTAGAGACATTCCCTGCCCACAAGGAGCTTATGATCTACAGGGCTGTAAAACATGAAGCATGGTCACTTCTACTATCATGAACTCTAATCAACATCAAGTTGAACCCGGCCCAGGCAGAGGCCAGAATTAAATGACACAGACAGGGAAAATTGTAGGGTTTTATTTCAGCCTCCAGCTCTAAGGTGACACTTACCACTGGAAATCTGCCATGTCTGCTGAAGTATGAAATCTCAACTGTGGCGGGCTCAAGTTTATATTAGTGAACCCATTTGAACAAGCCTATGCCTAGGCTATACCTTGCAACAAGTCTATGCAACATGCTGCTGGCAATGCAGCTAAGAAATACCCAATGGAGTCACAATTTTGGACCAACTCTGTTAAATTGTACTCTCCCAAGTGCTTAGTACAGTGCTCTACATATAGTGAGTGCTCAATAAATATAATTGATTGACCATCATCTACATTACAGTTGAATCTGAGCCACAGTTGCTCTGGTAACTGCAAAGAGGAGCTCTCCATGAGGCAGGAACAATTCCCCCTTTCCCATTCCCAGACCTGGGACCAGGAGCTCTGTGCATTCATCTGAACACTCAGAGTGTGGTAGACCCTGGCAGATCTAGCTCTATCTCAGTAGTCCTCTTAGGTCTGTCCACCATTTGGCCACCCCGCCACCACCCCCCCCCCAATTTTCAGCAATGTAAAGGATCTCTTTTCTCCCTCTTTTCCCAAGACAGGTTTCAGGCAGCTCCTGTGAAGATAGTATTTTCAGACCCACCTTGTTCCAGTATTTTCTCCCCTCTTACAAAAGATTCCTCAGAAGGCTTCAACTAAAACCAACTCTCAATTATATGCATTTAAAGGTAATTAAGTGTAATTTTGGTGATGCACTCCAAAGGAGAAAGGGGGATGGGAAGGGAACAGCAATCGCTTTAAGCCTCATCTTGGGGGCCTCATTTGTTTGTGTGTTTGTTGGATTGCTCTCTGGTGCCTCAGTTCCACCATAGCCAGTGCTGGAAACATTACAAAATGAAAAGCCACGGGAACAAAAAGGAAGAAGGAGCAAGAGGAAGGAAGAGCCCAAAGAGGAAGGAGGAGGGGCAGAGTGCCAGGGATGGAAAAAGGCAGGCAGGCAGACAAATGGCCCTTTTTTTTTTGGGTCCAAGGAGTGACCACTGGGATTTTTATCTCTAATTGGCTCTGTACTGCAGTGCCCTCAGAACACAAAGGGAACAAGTGGGTTCGGGACCTCAACCTCCAACTGTCACTCACAGAAGTTTCACTTTTCATTCTAATGTATTCAGCTTTGCAGCCCTCAAATGCGGGGTACAGAATTTAATTCTTACACTGTCAAGGATGACAATGACTAGATAAGAGTCCCAGAGAAACTCCACTGAGGAAATAAAATTTGAGGAAATATATATATATATATATATATACATGTATATAATTTTTATAGCAAGTCATTCTTGCTTTATAAGGATGTTAGAAATACAGATTCCCCTTTTAGTGTTTGGTCAAAGGCCTTCAGGATCCAAGATATTTCTTGCACAACTGTAATTAATAACCACATACCAACATCCTTCAGCCCTTATTAACACTTTCATTTCATTCTTAAACACTGCTTAACCTTGGTTGCTACTGTCTGTATGGAAATAAGTCCCTCACCTGGGGTCTGCTCACTAATATGAAAAGAATGGCCTCTCTGGGGTTTTCATTCAAACTGACTTCTAATTGTTGTAAATTGTCCTCTTACAGCCACAGAGGCCACTATACTCCTTTTTGCCTCAAATTCTCCTAACAATTGACTGTCTCACTAATCATGACCCATTCAGCATATTCTCTCATTCATTTCTAGATGCAGAATTGAAGCAGTGTGATCCTTTCTCCCATTCCTCTTATCCCACACCTCACTGTGGGCAGGGAATGCATCTGCCAACTCTGTTTTATTGTACTTTCCCAAGCGCTTACACTTTTCTGCCCAGAGGAAGTGCTCAATGAATTCCACTGATGATAATGTCCTGGAAGCAAGAGGAAATGTGAGATTGTAGATGGGGAGAGAGACTGGGCTAGCTAACTAAATAGATTTGGGAGTCATCCACATAGGGGTGATAGCTGAATAAAAACAATAACTGATGGTACTTATTCATTGCTACCAATGTGCTGAGCACTGGAGTAGCTAATAATACAATCAGATCGAACAAAGTCATTGTCTTTCACAGGGCTCAGGGTCTATGGCAGAGAGAAAACAAGTATTTTATTCCTATTTTACAGATGAAGAAACCAAGCACAGAGAGGTTAAGTGCCTTGGCCAAGGTCACCCAGAGGAGACAAGTGGCAAAACCAGGACTTCAACCTCCAAGTCCTGTGCCCCTTCCATTAAGCCTCATTGACCTGTCTGGATAGCTTGTACCAATGTTCTATCAGCCTGATAGAACGTTTTAATATGCAGTTGAAATCTCTCAGTGTATCATTTCATTTTTTCTGAAGACAATTATTAGGTTACCCCTTAGCTTTCCTTTATCTTCTCCATGCATCAGCTCTTGAGAGGAGAGATCACATGATCTTTGACCACATCCTGCCCGAGTGGCTTAGTGTCAATTTGACTTTTGGATGTTAGAAAGAAGCTACCATGGAAACCCGCAAGACCTACATCCACCCCAGTGCAGCATTGCGTCAGGCTAAACTCTCTTCAGGAATAAGCAATAAACAAGAGTGAGGCTTGGGTGTCAGCACAAAATCCCAGCAAATAACAGCCAAAAAAACCTCACCCAATCCCAAAACCTTTCAAACCTCTAGCACTTTCCTAACTCATGCCCATTGGGATGCTGTGCCTGAAGAACCAGCATTCAGAATACCAAGAACATGGAGAAATGTGTAGGCTGAAGAAAATGAGGAGGAAATTTCCCTTAGAAAAGGCGTCTCTGACTCCCCTCTGGTATGTCCATTGCCATTGGAATTTGTCAGGCTGCGATGCAATTTTTGGCCGCACAGGGTAATAGATTTGGGGAGCAGGAGCCTAAACACTGTCTTCTGTCTTTGTGTGTCTGGTTATAGAGGATATTCTCATAAACCTGGTGCCAAATTCTCTCCTTAAAAAGTCTTATTTCAGGGCCCTAATGTGAACAGGAGGTTGAGGTTGGAAGGCTCTGAGGTTGCATTGACTGGTTGTTTTATTTGTTACCAACAGCCACTTTTCACTTTGGCTTTTATTTTACAAAGCTCAATTGTGGGCTTTCAGAACACACAATTAAACCCCTTAAAACATATATATTGGAAAAGCAGAGAGTCTGACACAGATTTCACTGAGCTGAAATTTATGTCTGTAGCCTTTCTTTCAAGGGTCAGGCTTTCTCTTTTCCCTCTCTCTGCCCCAAACCAGTCTCCTGTTGTCAGAAACGCAAAACCAAAGCACAAACAGGTAGGATGAGGAAAGGACTTGGCTCTGGATAAACACATACAAAGAGGCACAAGAATCTCTCTCCATTTCACAGATGAGGAAATGGAGACCCAGCTCTTACTTCATTTGGACTGCCTGGCACATCATAAGTGCTTAACAAATACAGTGGGAAAAAAAGGCAAGATGGAGGCTGAGCAGGGAGTCAGGATGCCTGGGTCCCACTACTGACTATGCCATTGACTCTGTGGAACCCTAGGTGAGTAGTTATGGTAATGACATTGCTTGAGAGCCCACTGAGTGCAATGCCCTGTGCTAAGTGCTTGGGAGATTACCATGCAACAGAGTTGGTAGACACATTCCCTGCCCACAAAGACCTCTTATGATAATTTTATTTTCTTCCTCTGTAACTGCTCATTAAGTCTGTTGACTGAGAAGATGTCTGGTAGGCTAAATTTTACTCAAGAGGTCATTTCCATAATGCTTAGTTGTTTTCTTTTCCATTTATGTATTTAGTAATAATAATGTTAATTGTGGTATTTGTTAAGCGCTTACTCTATGCCAAGTACTGTTCTAAGTGCTGGGTTAGATACAAGGTAAGCAGGTTGTCCCCTTGTATGGCTCACAGTCTTAATCCCCATTTTACAGATGAGATAACTGAGGCACAGAGAAGCAAGTGGCTTGCCCAACATCACACAGTAGGCAAGTGGTGGAGCAGGGATTAGAACCCCCCTCCTGACTCTCAAACCCATGCTCTTTTCACTAAGCCATGCTGCTTCTCATAATTGTGGTATTTGTTAAGCACTTACTATGTGCCAAGCACTGTACTAATTTCTGGGGTGGATACAAGTTGGACACAATTGGGGTAACTGAGGCATAGAGCAGTGAAGTGACTTGTCCAAGGCCACACAGACAAGCGGTGGAGCTGGGATTAGAACTCATGACTGAAATGAGCAAAGCCTGAAAACTGATCCTGAGCCATAAGAGGAAAATCACATAAACAAATTGTTAGCATTTTCCCTTACTCTAATCAGCATGATCTCTTGCTCCCGAAGTTGATATTGATTTCTTCAGTATTATCTGGGCTTATGTTAGGTATAATAAGCAGTGTAGAATCTCAGGAATCCATCAATCCACGGTATTTACTGAGCACCTACTATGTGCAGAACATTGTGCTAAATGCTTGGAAGATAATGATAATAATAAAAATTGTGTTATTTATTAAGTGTGTACTATGTGTCAAGCACTGAACTAAGTACTAGGGTAGATAAAAGCGAATCAGGTCCTACATGGGGCCTCCAATCTGAGTAGGAGCCACTTGTCAGCTGTGTGACTGTGGGCAAGTCACTTCACTTCTCTGTGCCTCAGTTCGCTCATCTGTAAAATGGGGATGAAGACTTTGAGCCCCACGTGAGACAACCTGATGACCCTGTATCTACCCCAGTGCTTAGAACAGTGCTCTGCACATAGAAAGCGCTTAACAAATACATTATTAACAGGTACTGAATTTTGTGGTTGATGGGGCTGTGCCACAGAGAAGTGAAGTGACTTGCCCAAGGTCACACAGTAATCACGTGACAGAACTGGGATTAGAATCCAGATCCTCTGACTCCCAGGTCCACATGAGAAGACACGATCCCTGCCCACATATATCTTACAATCTAGCAGGAGAGACACACGTAAAATAATTTACAAATAGGAGGAAGGCATACCCAAATAGTAGAGTATAGAAAATAATAATAATAATAATAATGGTATTTGTTAAGCACTTACTATGTGCAGAGTACTGTTCTAAGCGCTGGGGTAGATACAGGGTAATCAGATTGTCCCACGTGGAGCTCACGTTTTTTAATCCCCATTTTTACAGATGAGGTAACAGGCACAGAGAAGTTAAGTGACTTGCCCAGGGTCACACAGCAGACGAGTGGCGGAGCCGGGATTAGAACCCACGACCTCTGACTCCCAAGCCCAGGCTCTTTCCACTAAGCCAGTACAAGTAGTGAGTGCCAAACTGCTGAAATGTTAGGAGGGGAAGAGGTTGGTGCCAGAGAGCTAGATTTGGGAGGTATCCACAAAGAGGTGGTAATTAAAGCCATGGGAGCAGATGAGCTCTCTTAGAAAGAGAGTCTAACGTGAGAAGGATAGGGGACCCAGAACAGAGTCTTAAGGGACACCCACAGTTAGGGGATGGGAGGAAGCAGAAGAGCTAGGGAAAGAGACTGAGAAAAAGCAGCCAGAGAGGTTGGAGGAAAACCAGGAGAGAAGGGTGTCAGTGAAACCAAGGTTGGATAGCCTGATTAGGGTTCCTAAATCCTGCCGGCCCACCTTCACAACTCAGCTAAAATTCACCCTTTCCTCTCCATTCTAACTGCTACCACATTAATACAGTCATCCTACCCCGCCTGGATTGCTGCATCAACTCCTTGTTGACCTCCCAGCTTCCTGTCTCTCCCCACTCCAGTTCATACTTCACTCTGCGGCCCGGATCATTTTTCTACAAAAACATTCAGGATGCGTCACCCCGCTCCTCGAAAAACTCCAATGCTTCCCCATCTACCTCCGTGTCAAACCAAAACTTCTCATCACTGGCTTTAAAGAACTCTACCACCTTGCCCGCTCCTACCTCACCTGGCTACTCTACTACTACAACCCAGCCCTCACACTTCGCTCCTCTAGTGCTAACCATCTCCCTCTGTCTCGATCTCACCTATCTCCCTGCCAACCCCTGGTCCACATCCTGCCTCTGACCTGGAACACCCTCCCTCCTCAAATCCGGCAGACAATTACTCCTCCCACTTTCAAAGTCTTATTTGAAGGTACTTCTCCAAGAGGCCTTTCCAGACTAAGCCCCACCTTTTTCCCACTCCCGTGTCACCCTTTATCTTTTTGTTCTTTCCCCATCCCCTCAGCACTTATGTACGTATATGTAATTTATTTATATCAATGTCTGGCTCCCCCCTCTATACTGTAAGCTCATTGTGGGCAGGGAATGTGTCTGTTTATTGTTGTATTGTACTCTCCCAAGCACTTAATACAGTGGTCTGTGCAACGTAAGTGCTCGATAAATACTATTGAATGAATTAGGATGAGGGTGTGGCCCACCATGTCATAGATGCCTGAGAGATAAAGGAGTATTAAAATAGTATAATAATAATAATAATAATGTTGGTATTTGTTAAGTGCTTACTATGTGCCGAGCACTGTTCTAAGCACTGGGGTAGACATAGGGGAATCAGGTTGTCCCACGTGGGGCTCACAGTCTTAATCCCCATTTTACAGATGAGGGAACTGAGGCACAGAGAAGTTAAGTGACTTGCCCACAGTCACACAGCCGACAAGTGGCAGAGCTGGGATTCGAACTCATGAGCCCTGACTCCAAAGCCCATGCTCTTTCCACTGAGCCACGCTGCTTCTCCACCATATAGCGACCAGTATAGCGACCATTAGATTTGGCAGAGAAGAGGTCATTGGTGATCCAGGAAAGGACAGTCTCAAGGGAGTGAGGGAGATTACAGAGGGTCAAGAAGAAAGTTTCAAGAGAGGAAGTGGAGGCAGCAGGTATATACAACCTGTTTCAGACATTTGGACAGAAATGGGAGTAAGGACATGAGATGATAGCCAGAGGGTGGAGTTGGAACCAGAGAGGGCTTTTTTAGTATGGGGGAGACTGGAGTGTGTTTCAAAGCAGTGGGAAAGGAGCCATCAGAGTGAATGGTTGAAAATAACATTCAGGGAAGGAAGATATGTGGGAACAAATGTGTTTAGAAGGTGAGAGGGGTTGGGTCAGAGGAATAAATAGAGGAGGTAAATTTTGAAAGCAGATTTCCTCTTTAAAGATGATGCTCAATAAATATTACTATTTAAGAAGGATTGGAGAATGGAAGTGAAGGTAAAAGGGGTTTGGGGAGGTTGCAGGGAGGCTTTGGGGAAAGCTCATGCTTGATAGTTTTGATTTTGGTCAATAAAACTATTGGAAAGGTCATCAAGGGTAAGAGAAGGGGAAAGTTGTTGGCATGGGGAAACAAAGGTCTGGAATAAATGGTGAAGGCAATGGGCACAGGAGTTGATGAGGGAAGAAAAGTAAATGCTGCTGAGGGGAAGAAAGCACAATTACAGAAAATGAGGATGAATTTGAAGTGACCCAAGTCAGCCTGGTGCCTGGATTTCCTCCAATGGTTCTTGGCAGTATGAGCAGAGGGAGCACACTATGGAGGTGATCCAGGACTGGGGGTTGCTAGTTGGTATAAGATCGACAGAGGGATAGGGAGGCAAGGAAGTTGAGTTCAATGGAGAGGATGGTGCAGAGGGCCTAGATTCGTGAATCAAGGGAGGGGAAGAGAGGTGAGGAGAGGGGAGGGAAGGGAAGGAGTCTTGGGGTATGATGGCTTGGGATAAGAGTATGGGGTTCTAAAGATTGGAAGTCTCTGTGGAAAGAAAGAACTATTTTGGAGGAAGTGGAGCTGTGGAGAGAGGGAGAGAGAGCACTACTAGAGGAAACATGCGTGGGAAGGAAAACCAAGGCTGCTCCAGTGGATAACAAACAACCATACATGCCTCTGACCCAAGGGGACATTTGTCTTGTTACAAATGCAGGGAAGGTGCTTAATATAGTGCTCTGTACACAGAAAGTGTTCACTTAATAACATTGACTTATTAAAGTAGTGGGTGCCCGGATATGGAATTTGCTGTGAATCCACCTGGTTGATTCTATTTGAACAGCCCCCACACATCCCCACTAACCCCCAGGACACCTGTCCCCCACTGCTTTTGTTTCTGTCTGTAAAAAAGAGTTTGGAAGTCCATCATTTTTGTTCATACCCTTTGTAAAAAGTATTCTCGGCTAAGAAGCCCTGAACAGCACGTGGTGTAGTGTGATGATGTCCTGTGGAGGCCATTTTTGTGTAAGCAGACCCAAATTCACAGAACCTAGAATGTTTTTCTGACTAACTCCTGCCCCCTCTACCTTCTCCAGAGCCCTTGCTCCCATCTCTCTCTGGACACAGGCGTCACTGCTTCCAAGCTGCAGAACATGGGAGCAAGAGCTGAGGGAGGCATAGTGATGAAAATAGAAGCACTAGACATAAAGGTGTCCTGTACCAAATTCATACCAGACAGGGGACAGACCAGCTGAAAAGCAAACTGTCCAGGATAAAATATGATGAATGGTCATTCTGGTGCCAGTGGACAGCAACTGGAGGACCAAGGATTGTGGGAGATGAGGAAGTGTTCTCTGCTAAATCTTCAAAAGCCTTGGTAATTGAGTGCACTAAATGCCCATAGGTACATGCTTAGAGAAGCAGTGTGGCTCAGTGGAAGGAGCCCGGGCTTGGGAGTCAGAGGTCATGGGTTTGAATCCTGGCTCTGCCACTTGTCTGCTGTATGACTATGGGCAAGTCACTTAACTTCTCTGTGCCTCAGTTACCTCATCTGTAAAATGGGGATTAACTGTGAGCCCCACGTGGGACAACCTGATTACCCTGTATCTACCCCAGTACTTAGAACAGTGCTCTGCACATAGTAAGCAGTTAACAAATACCAACATTATTACAATCAATTAATTGTATTCATTGAGCACTTTCTGTGTGCAGAACACTGTACTAAATGCTTGGGAGAGTACAGTATAACAGATTTATAACAGATTTGGTATTTAGATAGAGACCAACAACTTTATAAACCATGATCAAAGGGTTATTGTTTTATGGGTTTTTCCAAAAGGAGAGAAATCTTTGATGTAAATCCTGAGTCCTAATATCCAAAATGGCTGGTGGCTCAAAAAATCAGTGACTAACTGGGTCTACTCCACAAATCTGTCAAGAAGATCAAGGCAAAGAAAAGAGAAAAACATGAAATTACCTTAATGTTTGCTGATGGCTTCTTCTTAAGTGGAGATTGAATGATTGCTACTGTCTGGGGACAGGCAGCTTTGGTGTACACAGTTGAATTCTTCTCCCGCAGTTTGCTTTCTGGCACAGTCTCCTAAACTATCCAAACAGTTCACCTCAGGTCCTCCACTTAGTATGGGCATTATGCCCAGGCCATACATATGCCCAGAAGTAGAAAACCAGGAAAAAATGTCCTGTGTTGCTGAAAAAAAGTAATTTGGAAGTTATCACTTCAAGAGTTGATTGCATCCATAATTTTTTTTCCTATTATCCAAAATCACCTTCCACACCATCAGGTAACTGTGTAGCTCCCCAAGGTGTTATCCTGGGCCTCAAAACAGGAATCCCACCTGGCTTACATGAGGAAGAACATAGAGGTTCTAATGAGACAAACCACTGACTTGGCCTTCCCAAGCTCTTTCCTATCCAGTCACAGGATTTTCCCATCCCCAAGGACCTCATAGACTCCAGCTTTGCTGATCCCAAACTCACTATGCTCCCCACCCCAAGCTGAGAGTACCTGAATGGGAGAGAAGAGTCTGAACTGAAACTGTACCTGATCTTCAACCAGGTGCTGCTAATAATTGAGATCAGGCATCTCGGCCGGCCATAGGGAGAGCAGCTGTGATAAGCCACTGCCCCCCATCTACTACCTCCCCAGCTCCTATAGCCCCCTGTCAGAATAGGAACCAAATTTGCACTGTGTTTTGGCAATTCCAACTCTGTCAGACATTTCCCTGAGGGAAAGGTCCAGGCTGGTTCCATTCTGTTTTTCAAACATGGTTGGTCCCAGGCATTTCTCACATAAGTGGAGGGATAAAATTGAGGGGAGGGTGGGTTCAGAAGAGCAGCTGAAAGGCCCAGCCTTGAGGTGAGGTGGAGATGGGATTGAGGAGCGACTGAATCTGTAGCAGCTGTAGGGTACTAGAAACTAAAAAGGCAAAGGAAGAGCAATCTCCCAGCCCAGAAATGGGCATTTGGGTGAAAGTACTAGGCAATTTAATTACCATATACTCCTCTCTTTTTTGCTTGTTTACTCTCTACTCACATATGTGCAACATTTTTGCCACCCTTACATGCCTATACATGTGTTCATAACTGGGTTTTGAGGACCAGCTCAATAGGACAGGCTCAGAGTCAGGTGGCAGAGTCTATTGGTGCAATCCATGGTCTTAAATGAGACTAGTTGGAAGTATTTGGTTATTAATCACTTTGTGAAACTCTCTCCATCTAATGCTCAATTTATATTTACCTTTAACCTGTGTGCTGAAAGAAACTTTGGTCTGTACGAAAACATTCCTGTGCAGGTATTTTGAGGCTTTATTATCTTCTGGGCTCAATATCCCACTATTTAGGTTGCTATTTCCATAGAGACTTTTTTTTTTCCAAAGAACCAAAAGCACCTTACAAAATCTGACAGGGAAATGGTGATCTATGTATTAAGTAGTGTTCATGTAAATTTACTTAATGCAGTTGCTGTGTGTTCTCTATCTGGATTATATAACTGCTACTTAATTGCACATAGAGGAGGAAAAGGAAAGGTCTTATTTATATTGGTGGAAGTTATTGCACTGACATTTTAACAGCAATTTCCCCTCTGGGTGGATGACCCAGGGACTGTGTGTTTCAGAGAATAAAATGAAGAAAAGGCAGAAAAGAACACATTCTCATTTCAAAACTGACTTCCCAGGTCCATTTATCTTTTGCTTCCTCGGAGTGCCTGAAGCGTGTGTGGATTAGGCCTCTAGGCCTTGCACAAAATAGTCTTACTCCTGGCAAATATAATTAAAACTTTAAATTGACTTTACCTTCTTGAGACAGGACATTTCATTTCTGAATGGCAGCTAGTTGCTCGTTTGGTTTGAATATTAAAATCTAATTCTTTTTGCTCTGAATCTCGGTATTGCCGTCTCTGGGATCAGCAGAGCCCCAGAGACCTGTCAGGCACATAGCATAGGCTCCAGGAAGCTGGTTTATCTCCAACCTGTGACTGTTGAATTTCCAAGTCTTTCAAACTAATTAGAAACATTTCATTTATTTATATTTGTACCATTTGGAGCTTTCTGGACTCGGGAGATACTCATATCATTTAAAAATTAAGGAACTACAAGTGATCTGGGGAAAAAAAAGGCACAGCATTAATCAATGGTTAGTTCAACAAAGAGCAACCGTATCAGCTATTGCTTTGTTCTGATGATAAACCCCATTCTCCTTTGTACAAGAGAGAGCTAGCCCTACATAAACTTGAAGGGGCTTCCCTCCTTTGATTTACAAAGGAAGCAGAATTGCATACCCGCCTCCTCCCCAAGCTATAAGTTAAGGTGCACAGTACTTAGCCTGGTGGTGAACAGGATGGCAGGGCCAGGTATGAGGTGAGGGCTATGCTCTGGTGGAATTCAGCATCCATTCACCCCTTTGGGGGGTCCTTTTAAGGTATATGGGTGGGATATATAGGGACAAGACTCCCTGAGACCCATGGCAATCTAGCTTACCTTCAGAAACCAAAGCCACTGTACCACAGGAACCAGCCTGGCTTGGGTTGCTTGCACAATAGTGCATATTACCTCAGCACATGTGATTGGATTACCGCTCTCCCTGGATGCCCATGTCTGATCCTCCTCCACCCAGTGGAAGGGGTTGATTTACGGAACGCTCATGAACAGTGACTATGATCAGAAGGTCTGCCTATCTTCTCACACAGCAAAATCATAGTTACAGAGACCCAGAGAAAGGCAGAGTGAATATGTGTGAAAAAATCAAATTCAGTCTCCTTCCCCATCTTCAGCTCCATCATTCCACCACACTCATCTCCTCCTGGCCTCACGATACCATGGCCCGATTCCTGGGGGGTGGGGGAGGAGGGGCCTGCTGCTGTCACTGACCTCCACAAGCCTCATGATCCTGCATCCTGTCTTTCCCAGAGGGTTGGGGAGAGGAAGGGAGGATAAAATGAATCTGCTCTGTTCCAGCTCCTCTGGATGGATCCTGCCCTCCTGGTACATTCCCTTCCATAACCCCCAACCCCCACAGACACCACCAGGGGACAGAGAGGAGACAGAGGGGGGCTCCAGGAGGGGTGAGATCCATGGAGAGAGACAGACTACTGGAAGAGGGGTAGAAGCCAGACTCATTGCAATGTCCCACCTCCCTCTTCCTATGGTCTGATCCTTTGTCTCTAGGCCAATGAGTAACATCTTTTAAACCACATAGATAATGGATGAGGCAGTGAGATCCTGCAGCAATTTATCCTATCATCTTGGAGAACTTTGCCAGATAAATGACTTGTAATTCAAAATGATGATACTCCTTCATGGAACTCTCTGAGGCTGACTCCAAGCCCTCTGGTAACCCAAGCTGCTGGAGGTAATTTGGAGCTGCCAGAAAGTCCAAGACTTCTGGTCAAGCTGAAATAAGCACTTGGCCCTCCAGCTGTGTTCACTAAAGTTCAGGTAAATGCCAGGGTCTCATGTGACTAGGTGATTCTGCCACTGAAGTAGGCCTTTCTCAGTGGAAAACTGGATAAGTAGCTGCATAGTTTTAACTGAGAAATTTTTTACCACTTCCCCTCTAGAAGAATTGGGGTAGGGGGAGAAGGAACACGGGTCCTGTCAGAATTGCTAATTCAAATTGCTAGGTTTGGTGTAATTGTTTCTCCAAACCATGTTTTGTTTTGTCTTTTCTACTCTGGCCAATACCTAATATGTATTTCATTTATCTAACTTTTTATGTAAAGTGGGAAAAAGAGAAACTGTTAACAAATAGAATGAAAATAGTGACTTAGTTACTGATCAGCATATGAACATATCTTTAATTTATTTTAATGTCTGTCTCTCCCTCTAGACTGTAAGCTCAATGTGGGTAGGAATGTGTCTACCAACTCTCTTGTACTTAACACTCCCAAGTGCTTAAAACAGTGCTCTGCAACCAATAAGTGCTCAATAAATACCATTGATTGATAAGACAATACAGAGACAAGCACTTATTTAGGTTTAGGCATCTAAACCCAGATCACGTACAGAAGAGTCTCTCAAAGCATCGTAGTTGCGTTCTTACAAACACTGAGTTCATATGAAATCACTTGAGCTATTTGGGATCAATGAGGTTAGTTTTCTTGTTAGATTTTTTAGTGAAAAAAACAAAACAGGTAATGCTCAGAATTTAAAATGAATGCAGGAGGGAAGAGTTTGGGAACATCCTACTGTCTTCTATATTGTATCTATCCCAGTGCTTAGTATGAAGTTTGGCACATAGTGCTTAACAAATATGGTTCCATGACGGAGTGGCACATTTTTCGCTATGGCACATTAGTCAGGGGAAATTCTTCAAGATGATAGGCAGTGATTTAAATGTCTGCGAGATAATCTCTCTCAGTTTGAATGACTAGATCACCCAATCTGGTGGACAGGAGGATCCAAGGAGGTGAGACTTTCTGTGAAGCTGGAGAGGAAGGAACCCAGGATGGTCACAGAATTTCCTCCAAAACCAAAGCATGTGGGGTGAACCTGGAGCTGATCCCCACAAGAGAGGGGGACCCAATCTGGGACACTGCAACCGAAGTCTTCTGGTTGGACTCTCTTCTAGTGGAAAGAGTGGAAAGAGCACGGGCTTGGGAGCCAGAGGATGTGGGTTCTAATTCTGGCTCTGCCACTTGTCTGCTGTGTGACCTTGGGCAAACCACTTAACTTCTCTGGGCCTCAGTTACCTCATCTGTGAAATGGAGATTAAGACTGTCAGCCCCACGTGGGACAATCTGATTACCTTGTATCTACCCCAGTGTTTAGAACAGTGATCGGCACATAGTAAGCACTTAACAAATAATGTAATTATTATTATTATCATTCCAGCCCCCACCATTCCCACTGCTGCTCTCCGGGCTATGGGAGGGGAAGAGAGAGAGAGAAACAGAGAGCTTCCATTAGTGCTGCCCGAAGTCAAAAATAAATCCCCTAGCTCTGGGATTCCCCCATCTATGGATATGACAGGCCAGGGTAAGGTAGTGGTGGGCATTATTTTTATTTAACAATAAATAATAAACCCCTCAGTGCTGATGAGCTTGGCTTCTACCTGTCCCGAGTCCACCTCTGCTCCTCTTGGTCCCCCTCTATAGCTCTGCACCCTGAGGAGCTGGGTTGGCTGTGGGCAGCCTCAGCTCCGGTTGGACATTTGTTAAACCCGGCTTCTACCGCTCCCAGCCACCCCCAACCTCCTCTCTGCCTGCCTCCATGGCTCTGCACTCTGAGGAGCAGGGGCAGCTGCAGACATGGGGAAGCAGTGGCCCCAACTCTAAATCCTTCCCATGGCAGGGCCGGTGGGGCTGGGGATAGGAAAGGATACAGATTTCAATTTCTCAGAAACATTTCCTCCATCTCTAATAAAATTTTAATTCAGTTTCAGATCGTTTCAGCACGTAATAATGATAATAATAATAATGGCATTTGTTAAGCACTTACTTTGTGCCAGGTACTGAACTAAGTGCTGGGGTGGATATAAGCAAAGGGAGTTGGACACAGTCTCTGTCCCACATGGGGCTCACACTCTCAATCCACGTTTTACAGAAGTGATAACTGAGGCACAGAGAAGTGAAGTAACTTGCCTAAGGTCACACAGCAGACAAGTGGCAGAGGCAGGATTAGAACCCATGCCCTTCTGACTCTCAGACCCATGCTGTCTCCACTATACCATGCTGGCTCCCCGGCTTCAAACCCCTTCCATGGTAGGTAAAATGGAGCTAGGAAACCAGCAAAATAATGTGGTTTATGTTGGCAGTAACCAATCAAAAATGGTGGCTCATAAACTCTGCCAGAAATTAATCCCTTCAACTGAGTGAAGGGGGATCAGATAAGTGCACCTCTGATGACCATAATCCTATCAGACATAGGTTAGGCAGACCTCACCCCTGTTGTATATCCACAAATGCCATGAGCATTTTTATTATTATTATTGTTATTATTAGCATATATTGTACCCCTCCTGTCACTACTCAGGGGTTCCTGGAGGTAGAAGAATTAGCTCAAGACCCAGAATCAGAAAGGGCCCAGGACGAGTTTCTGGCATTCAAGAGACCTAGAACGGGAGTACAGAAGGTCACCAGGCAAAAGAGCATTCAGATTACCCTTTAGCATTCCTCTTATTGGAAATCATTCTCTTTCACTTTTTTTTTTTTTGAGATTTCATTGTCCTCGTCATCTGAGACTTAGTGGCCAGAACGAACTTGCCTATTGCCACAATTTTCTCCCATTAATGCTTTAAAGTCCTTGCTGAAAATATGGCTGGATCTTTATTCTGTCTTATGTGTTTTTTCCCAAATGTGTTTGGTTTAAATTTGGTTTGCTAATTCCTGCATTAGCAGAGCTAACAAAGTCCCTGCAATTTGTTAGATATTCATGTTTTGGCAAACACATGTCTTCTGTAGTTACATTATATAAATTTTAGTGTAATTTTATTGTAATCAGAGCATGCAAGTCATGTGGTGCATGGCCTATCCTAAATCTACAAACATCTATTTCAATTAGATATCCATTACACTCCCTTTCTTTAGGTCACAGTAGTGCAAGAATGCCAACAAATCTGATGTTATGTAAGTTCAGCGTGCATTTTTGATGCTTCCAATGCCAGATATGTAGGGAAGAGGTGTAATGCAGTGGAAGGAACATTGGTCAGGGAATCAGAGGACCTAGTTCTAGTCTAGTAAGTGCTCAATAGATACCATTAATAGATCAATTAATTACTGTACGGTACTATATGGCACTGTAAATTTCTTTGTGGTTTTGCAACTTTATATTCTTTAATATTGCAAAATAATATTAATAATCATAATAATTATTATTATGGTATTTGTTAAGCACTTACTATGTGCCAAGCACTGTTGTAAGCACTGGGATAGATACAAAGTTATCAGGTTGGAGGCAGTCCCTGTCCCACATGGGGCTCTCAGTCTTAATCCCTACTTTACAGATGAGGTAACTGAAGCACAGAGAATTTAAGTGACTTCCCCAAATTCACAGATTAGACAAGTGGGGGAGCTGGGATTAGAATCCAGGTCCCTCTGACCCCCAGGCCCATGCTCTATCCACTAGGCCACAGGATGTAAAGCATTTTGCTAATGGTGAATGATAATAAAGGAGTTGTATTCAAAAAGGTTTTGTACCATCAACCTCCTAACCTCTTATCATTGAACAAATGGCTAGGTCAACACAATTTTCTCATAACCTGAGATTCTTTAACAATATGACAGCCAGGTTGTAGTCCATATCACTTCAACTGTGGCCCCAAGACCACCCGAGCCCTGACTAGGGTGGCTACTGAGGGCCCTTGTGGCTCTTGTGAATCCCCGGGAATTACATCACACAAGCTCACTGTGGGCAGAGAATGTGTCTATTTATGGTTATATTGTACTCTCCCAAGCTCTTAGTTCAGGGATCTGCACACAGTAAGTACTTAATAAATTCAAATGACTGACAAGTTGCACCAGTCACACAGCATGACATCAGGCCATTTTGCAGATTTACACCAATTTTATGCAATCTTCTTCATTCATTCATTCAATCGTGTTTATTGAGCATTTACTGTGTGCAGAGCACTGTACTGAGTGCTTGGAAAGTACAATTCAGCAATAGAGACAATCCCTGCGCACACCGGGTTTACAGTTTAGAAGGGGGGAGACAGACATCGAAACAGGTAAACAGGCACCAATATAAATAAATAGAATTATAGATTATATACACATCATAACAAGTGAACAGGCATTTTACTTGTAAAACCCTCCTAGAGAGTTTCTCCAGTTAGAGGACCCCTGAACTCTCTTGCTCGCTCATTCATTCATTCAGTCAGTCAATCAGCACTCAGTAAATACAATTAATAATTCATTCAATTGTATTTATTAAGTGCTTACTGTGTGCAGAGGACTGTACTAAGCACTTGGGAAAGTACAATATAACAATAAACAGTGACAGTCCCTGCCCATAACGAGCTCACAGTCTAGAAGGCGGGGAGACAGACATCAATACAAATGAATAAAAATACAGCTAGGTGCATAAGTGCTGTGGGGATGCGGAAGGGGGAGGAGAGCAAAGGGAGCAAGTCAGGATGATGCAGAAGGGAGTGGGAAATGTGGGGCTTATTCTGGGAAGGTCTCTTGCAGGAGATGTTCCTTCAATAAGGCTTTGAAGAGGGGGAGAGTAGTTGTCTGTCAGATTTGAGGAGGGAAGGTGTTCCAGGCTAGAGGCAGGGGTGCCAGGCGTCGGCGATGAGACAGGTGAGATCAGTGCACAGAGAAGGTTAGCACTAAAGGAATGAAATATGCGGGCTGGGTTGTAGAAGGAGAGAAGTGAGGTGAGGTAGGAGGGTGCAAAGCGATGGAGTGCTCTAAAGCCAATGGTGAGGAGTTTTTGTTGGATACGGAGGTGGAGCAGTAACCAGTGGAGATTTCTGAGGATGGAGGTGACATGTCTCGAACTTTTTTGTAGAAGGATGATCCAGGCAGCGGAGTGAAGCATGGACTGGACTGGAGAGAGATAGGAGGTTGGGAGGGAGGTTGGGAGGTCAGCAAGGAGTCTGATGCAGTAATCTAGGCGGGATAAAATGAGAGATTGTATTAACATGGTAACAGTTTGGATGGAGAGGAAAGGGAGGACTTTAGCGATGTTGTGAAGGTGGGACTGACAGGATTTGGTGACGGATTGAATATGTGGGTGGAATGAGAGAGAGGAGTCAAGGATAATGATAAGGTTACAGACCTGTGAGACGGGAAGTATGGTATGAATGGTACTTTCTCCAGTGATGGGAAAGTCAGGGAGAGGGCAGGGTTTGGGTGGGAAGATAAAGGAGCTCTGTTTTGGATAAATTTGAGGTGACAGGAGGACATCTAAGTAGAGATGTCTTGAAGACAAGAGGAGATGCAAGCCTGGGAAGAGGGAGAGAGGACAGGGGAGGAGATGTAGATTTGGGTATTGTCTGCATAGAGATGGTAGTTGAAGCCATGGGAGCGAATGAGTTCTCCAAGGCATTGAGTGTAGATGGAGAATAGAAGGGGACCCAGAAATGAACCTTGAGGGACCCCACAGTTAGGGGAATTCATTCATTCACTCATTCAATAGTATTTATTGAGCTCTTACTGTGTGCAGAGCACTGTACTAAGCACTTGAAAAGTATAATTCAGCAACAGAGACAATCCCTGCCCACAATGGTCTCACAGTCTAGAAAGGGGGGAGACAGGCATCAAAACAAGTAAACAGGCATCAGTAGCATCAATATAAATGTAATTATATGTACACATCATTAAGATAAATAACTAGAATTATAAATATGTACATATATACACAAGTGCTGTGGGGGGTGAGGGGGAGTTGGGTAGAGGAAAGGGAGTGAGTTGGGGCGATGGGGTGGGGAGGGGGAGTACCCACAAAGGAGACTGAGAATGAATGGCTAGAGAGATAAGAGGAGAACCAGGAGACGACAGAGTCCATGAAGCCAAGGTTGGATAATGTTTCCAGGAGAAACGGGTGGTCCACAGTGTCGAAGGCAGCTGTGAGGTCAAGGGGATTAGGATGGAATAGAGGTCGTTGGATTTGGCAAGAAGGAAATCATTGGTGACCTTTGAGAGGGAGGAGTCTGTGGAGTGGAAACCAGATTGCTCTAGAGCCTTGGCATCCTCCTCACGCCCCACTCCCACCACCAAGTCCAGATGAACACTGGAGCCGTAACCAAGTCATAGAATTTAGCAGCAAGAGCTGTGGCTCATGGAGGCTTGACAGTGAAAATTTGATAAAAAGACACAAAAGCTTCCATTAACCTATCAGCCCCTTACAGAAGACAGACCAACTGAAAAACGGAATATCTGGTGGAAACTTAGATGCCTGGCTACTCTAGTCTTGATCCAAGTCTCCCCCCAAATCCCAGGATTTTCTGTAGCTGTCCCAGCGCTTGAGGTGCGGGCCCTGTCATCTAACAGCCAAACCCACAGATAGCGGCATCAGAGGTATTGTGAATTGTCCCCCAAAACCAATTCCCTACCACTCCTTCTAAGTTCTGGCAAAATTTTAGGGGAATGGTAAGGGCAAAATGTGGGCATAAGTGAGGCTTGTGGATTATGTCTGCCCCTGATCAAAAAGAACTGAGGGTTTGTTGTAGTCTCCAGATTCCATAAGGCTCAAAAATCCAAGCTCCCATGCTGCCTGGCAAATGCTCAAGAAGTGGGAGAAGTCTTGTCTGTTTGGGCTTCAGTGACCCACAGGGTCCAGTAAGCTTGAGATGAGGACCCAAAATTTGGTAGGGCTGACTTGCTGGGCTATTAGACTCAGAAGAAACAGCATGGCTTAGTGGATCGAGCACGGGCCAGGGAGTCAGAAGGGCCTGGGTTCTAATTCTGGCACCACCGCATATCTGCTGTGTGATCTTGGTCAAGTCACTTAACTTCTTTGGGCCTCAGTTACCTCATCTGTAAAATGGGGACTAAGAGTGTAAGCCCCATGTGGGACAGGGACTGTGTCCAACCTCAACTTGTATCTACCCCCCGTGCTTAGAACAGTGCTTACCACATAGTAAGCGCTTAATAAGTTCTATAATAATTATTATTAATAAGTATTAATACTGGCTCTGCCACTTGTGTGATCTGACCTTGGGCAAGTCACTTCTCTGAGCCTCAGTTTCCTCAACCGTAAAATGGGGATTTAGTATTTGTTCTCCGTCCTACTTAGAATGAGAGACCTATGTGAGATGGGGATTGTATTCGACCTGATTGTCTTGAATCTATCCCAGTGCTCAGTACAGACCTTGGCATACAGTAAACGCTTACTATAAGTATAATTATACACACACAACAGTAGTTTTTCTCCCTGGAACACAGTTCATGACAGGTTGGGCCAGTAGGCGTGTTCCCCACTTGAACATGGGTAATCATGTGGCTTGATGATTAGGAACCATCTATGTGCAAAGTGGCTTGCCAACAGCGAAGCAAGAAGCTTTCATGTCCAAGTATCAGATAGCATGTACTGAGCATCAAGGCTATCACCACAGAAACATGGAATCAATCATGTGACTTGGGGGGAGGGGAAAATGACGCAAAGGGCTAAGGGAGCATGCTCAGTGAATAAATAAATGTGGCCCATTTTTCTCCCTTTGTTTAGAAACCTCTCTCAAATTTCCTGTCGTCAACTATAGCTGTGAGGAATGGTTCATTTGCATCATATCGAAAAGCATGGCCCAGCAGACTGGCAGCGTTGTGTACTGTGACTGCTAAAACCGAGATTAATGCTGAACACAACAATCTGCACTTTGTTTCTGTGGGAAAGTTCAGCCTCCCAGTAAGAGGACTGTTCTCCAGGCCTGGGACAGGGAATTACTTCTGTTCAGAGGGGAAAAATTAGCCAACGACAAATCACAACAGCAAGCTCCCTCCTATCAAAATAGGCAAACAGGGCTTTTTCTTTTGGTCATTTGAAGCCTCATTGTGCATTCCCTGGATTCTCCTCATGGCTCTCTCCTCATTCTCCCCCTCCCAAGAAATGCTAAAAACATTTGGGTGGAAATCTGCCTCCCCTCCCCAGCCTCCTGCCAGAGAAAGAAGGTCAGGGATTGGGGCCGGGGGGGGGGGGGGGGAGCTGTGGTTGGGGGTAGGGGGGAGGGAAGAAAGAGAGAGTGAGAGAAAATGACGTTGCTTAGCTTCCCGTTTTATCCAGTGGTGCAGAAATAAATAAATGGCTGCTTAGGATGCAGGCGGACCCATCCCCAGCCCATTGTGAGGAACCGGGCTGGCCAGCATTTGCATGGGGGCTGCGTGTCTGGAATGTAGGATGAACCCTGTTCCAGCTCCCAGAGCTCGACCAAGCTCTCTGCCGAATATATTCGTGGCCTCACTTGAGCTGTTGGAGCTGACTGGAATCCTGCTGGTTTCTCCTTGCAGAGCTGAGGTGGTGGCAATTGAGAAGCCCTTTAGAGCTGGCCAACACTAGAGCTATTTTATTTATTTTATTTTAAGAGATTTGTTTCAAAGTTACATTGCTCAAGGGTGTTTGACTTCAGGCTTTCCAAAAATGTCTGTACTATTTGTCCTAACCAGATTACCCTCCCTACAGATTGCTCCCATGCAAGCCGCTTGGATGATGAGCCTGGAAAGGGGGAAACAAACAGGAAGAAGTTCTTCTGCCCCTCTTCCCCACCCTCTCCTGTCCCTCTCTCCCCCGTGGGGTTTTCACTTTCTTATTTGTTTTCCTCTTCCTCCAAGCAGAAGTATGTGATTTTCAGGCTGGAAATGTGGCAGAGGGTGAGAGCTAGGTGGTGCACAAGAGAAGAAAGAGGTAGTAGAAGGGGTTGGTGGGTATAGATAGAGGGGGCAGCCCTCTGGATATTCTTAGGGACTCCTGTGTTGTCCCAACAGCAGCTAGCCAATAATTTGGTGTTCCATTCATGGCAGAATTGGGATCATGTCCATATCAAGTCTCACTCAAAAAGCCCTTCTTATGGTAGGTGGTTGGAAGCTGTGTTTTGGGCTGTTCCTTTTTTTTTTTCATCGAACAGATTATTCCTCTCCGTATTAGTTTCCTTTGGGTTTATGGTGTGTTTTTTTCCTTTTAATTTAAGTGAGATAACTAAAAGGTTGTCTCTTGGTCTGAGAGTCAAAAACAGAACCACTTGATATCGCACAACCAAAAACTTCCTAGATTTCCTTGCTCTGCAAAATGTTGAAATCACTTTTACCTGTCTAGATCACTTCAAACACTAAAGAATAAAATGATTTGCCATAGTTTTTCCTCTATAGTACATTCCCCAGTTTGCATTCTTTAAAGATCCATTTCTGAAATAAAAAGTTTGTCTCCTAATCACCATGGCCAACCATTTTTAAAAAAAAGGCCAGTCTACGAATTTATAGGGGGAGGGAGCGTGCCCCCTTCTTTTCCACTTAGCTCTCCCCTCCTGTTTTCCTCTTTTGCAAATAAACTGCCAGACAGTTACAGAAGCTAGAGGGCTAATGATTAATGTTAACAGTGGGGTTGGAGAAGCCTGCATACCTGCCATTGGGTTGGGTGTATGTGACAGACAGTGGTGATCTCTGTAGGTGCACAAGTCAGGGGCCTAGTAAGACAAGGCCGGCCATCTGCCATCCTGAGGTAAATTCATTCAATAGTATTTATTGAGTGCTTACTCTGTGCAGAGCACTGTAAGCCCTTGAAATGTACAATTCGGCAACAGATAGAGACAATCCCTGCTCAATGACGGGCTTACAGTCTAATCGGGTTAAATGCCCAAGCAACTCAGTGAAACCAGACTGTCTGGGAATCCAGTAAGCTCTCCATGTCCTGGACAGAGAACAAAGGATCAGTGGCCCAGCCAGTGTGGGTCTAATCCCACAGGGATCAAGCAGGTGGATGGTAATAGTTCCTTACAGGCCACAAGGACTCTGAGGAAGTAGGGAGGGACTCTGAGGTCTCCCTTAAGGATTCTGATTGGCTCAAGGGATTCTGAGAGTCTGGATGTACTGGAACCCAAGGGAGATCTGGATACTATCGCAGCCCCAGGGGCCCTGAACCGGGCTCATCCCAGGCTCATATTGAACCCCCAAATTATTCTGGCAGCCAACAAAGTCCTCTTTTCTCAGTAACCTGGAATGGCAGTCCAAAGCCTCAGCAAACAAACCCTACTGTGGTATTTCGTTTGCTGACTCCACACACAGATTTGATTTTCAATTTGTGTGTGGCAGGGGGAGGGGTGCGTGCACATACATGCATGTGCACACAAAATATCCTCTCAAGGATTAAAATGAATCTCTTAGCATTTCACTTTCTTTCAATTTCCCTGCTCACCATCTGCTGGAGGAGTAATTGAGCAACAGCAGGAGGAAGGAAGAGAACTCGTTGCAGCTGAGGATCTGAACAATCCACAAACTGGACAGTCCGTCCCTGGAAGATCAAGCAGTAGCTACGTTGTCTCCTCTGTTACCAACTAATTGTAATTTTTATCTCCCAAGTCCTCATGGAAAAAGGATAGATTGGTTGGTTATTGGAGCAAACCACCTTCAGGTAACTAATGTATTCAGAAATTGCTTTTATCTGTAGCATCCAGAAGGTCCTTCAAGTGTGACTGCACAGAAGAGAAATCCATTGTTCGGCCCAGTTAATCAGTTTTCCATAGTAAAGACATTCATGTGGGAATCGTCTAAAAAATGGAAGTAGGCCTATCCTTGTTGCCTGCACAAGGAATAAGCACGAAATAAAAGGCAACCATGTTGTATTTGGCAGAAATGCTACATGTCACCCAGGAAGATTTAGAGATCACTAAAAATGGCTGTGCGCTTCCCCTGAAGCATCCAGCTGCACAATAAACAACAGAACAACAACAAGAAAAAAAAACCAGACAGGCAGCTGTCTGCAAATACACTCTGACAGCCTCTGATAGGAAAATTGAAGCAATTTCTGCAGATTGACTGAGCTGGAAGTGGAAGGAAAGAGTCTTCCTTGGGCATCTAGGGGCAGAGCAAGGAAGTCAGGGTCAGGGGGAAGGACTGAAGTGTTTAGAAAGGAACAAGACAGAGGAACATGATAGAGAGAAGCAGAATGACCTAGTGGAAAGAGGGGAATCAGAGGCCTGGGAGTCAGAGGACCTGGGTTCTAATCCTGCCTCTGTCACTTTGCCAGCAATGTGACCTTGGACAAGTCACTTCTCTATGTCTCAGTTCCCTCATTTGCAAAATGGGGATTCAATACCTGTTCTCCCTCCTAATTAGATTGTGAGCCCCATGTGGAATGGGGACTGTGTACAAGCTAATTATCTTGTATTTACCCCAGTCCAGGAACTGGCTTCATACCCCTAAGTGGCCTCTAAGAATTTTAAAAAGCCAACCCGCTGGTTAGTGACTCTCCTACAATCTTGGAAACTGAGGACATAGCAAACCAAAGAGGCTTGGCAGTAGTGAGCTAGGGAATTAGGGCAGAGCTGGGAATAGACTCCAGGAAATCCTGGCCTGTCTCTTGAAGAAGAAGCCTTTAGGGCAATGGGCCATAGGAATCAACCCACCTCTCTCTTCCCCAGCCACTCCAGTGAGATGTGCAGTGTGGGTCCGGATCTTATGATTCCAGGACCAGTGATGCACCCCGAACATCAGAGACAGTAGTAAAATCTCTGGTAAATTAGAGCCAGCGGGCAGTGGATGCAGCCACATCCGATATTTGGTGGTGTAGGGCGCCACTTTGTGGCCCTTGTGAACACTGGCTTGTCAGTTCACGGCTCCTCACAGACCTTTAGGCTTAGTGAGGCCAGAGGTCTGCACTCCTTATTCCAAAATCACTGAAGTCACATAGCTGGGGGTTCCAGTAGGATGTCCGTTTTCATACTGAGCAGAACAGTTTTCCCCTCACCTGCCTCTGTCTAGTAGGGCGAGGCCCAATATGTTCATTTTGACAAGGCACGGTCTCTCTCTGCCTTAGCTCCAGCTACCGAGTTCTGTGGCTTGAAAGTGGCAACCATGATCAGAGGGTCCTGGGAGAGGAACTCAAAGGCTTTGGAGTAAGTGGAAGGGTCAGGGGACCCTCTTCATCCCTGGAAAAGTGTTCTAGGTTCAGGGGGAATTGGACAGCCTCCTGCAAAATGTTGCATATGAAGCGATTACATTATCCTGCTTTTGCCTGGCAAAAGGCATGTAAACGTCAGGTAGAGTTCAGTGGCCACTATACACAGAGCGATGAACGACCACACAAAGTACCAGACATCTCTTAGATAGAGGATTGGCTCTTATCTTTTTGATGTGGAGGAAGGGGATGTAAAACTGCCCTAAGGTGATTGAGTGACCCAAGGCCTGACCTTCTGTAGGACTGGTGATGTACTCTGGCCAGTGTTTCTTTATCTCACTCTAAAACCCTCCACCTATCTAGGCCCCAAAGCCAGAAATGCCTATGGGAAATGTGCCTGGCGGGGGGGGGGGGGGGGGGGGGGGGGGGGGGGGGGAGGTGAGCAAAGAGCCAAAGTGAGCAGAAGACTGTGAGATTTCTAGATCAGGTCTGACCTCTCAATCAATCAATCGTATTTATTGAGCATTTACTGTGTGCAGAGCACTGCACTAAGTACTTGGGAGCATACAGCATGGCTCAGTGGAAAGAGCACAAGCTTAGGAGTCAGAGGTCATGGGTTCTAATCCTGGCTCCGCCACTGACAGCTGTGTGACTTTGGGCAAGTCACTTAACTTCTTGGTGCCTCAGTTACCTCATCTGCAAAATGGGGATGAAGGCTGTGAGCCCCACGTGGGACAACCTGATAACCTTGTATCTACCCCAGTGCTTAGAACAGTGCTTGGCACATGGTAAGCGCTTAACAAATACCAACATTATTATTATTATACAACACCACAATATGACACATTCCCTGCCCACAATGAACTTACAGTCTAGAGGGGGAGACAGACATTAATATAAATAAATTAATTACAGATATGTTCCTAAGTGCTGTGGGTCAAGAGTAGTGAATAAAGGGAACAAGTTAGGGTGATGCAGAAGGGAGTGAGAAAAGAGGAAATGAGGGCTTAGTCAGGGAAGGCCTCTTGGAGGAGCTGTGTCTTCAATAAGGCTTTGAAGGTGGGGAGAGTGATTGTCAGATATGAAAAGTGAGGGCATTCCAGGCCAGAAGCAAGATGTGGGCATGGCTTCAGTGGCGAGATAGATGAAATCATGGTACAGTGAATAGGTTGGTATTAGAGGAGTGAAATGTGTGGGCTGGGTTGTGGAAGGAGAGTAGCAAGGTGAGGTAGGAAGGGGAAATGGCAAAGCCAAAGTTAAGGAATTGCTGTTTGATGCGGAGGTGGACGGGTAACCTCTGGAGGTTCTTGAGGAGTGGAGAAATGTGGACTGAATGTTTGTTTTAAAAAATGATCCGAGCAGCAGAGTGAAGTATGGACTAGAGTAGGGTGAAACAGGAGGCAGGGAGGTCAACAAAGAAGCTGATACAGTAATCGAGGCAAGATAGGATAAGGGCTTGGGTTAACACCTTAGCAATTTGTATGGAGAAGAAAGGGTGGATTTTAATGAAGATGTGAAGGTTGAACTGACAGGATTTAGTGGTAGAGTGAATGTGGGTTGCCTGAGAGAGAGGAGTCAAGGAGAAGCAGCATGGCCTACTGGATAAAGCACAGGCCTGGGAATCAGAAGGACTTGGGTTCTAATCCTGGCTTCACCATTTGTCTGCTGTGTGACCTTGGGCAAGTCACTAAACTTCTCTGTGTCTCAGTTCCCTCATCTGTATAATAGGATTAAGACTGTGAGCTCTACATGGTACAAGGACTGTGTCCAAATCTATTATCTTGTATCTATTATCTTGTATCTACTCCAGTGCTTAGAACAGTGCCTACTACATACTAAGTGCTTAACAAATACCACAATTATTATTAAGGATAATGCCAAGGTTATGGGCTTGTGAGACAGGAAGAACAGTGGTGCTGTCTACAGTGAAGGGAAAGTCAAGGGGAGGACAGGGTTTGGGTGGGAAGATATGGAGCTCTGTTTTAGGCATGTAAAATCTGAGATGACGGCAGGACATTCAAGTAGAGGTGTCTTGATGGCAGGAGGAAATGCATGACTGCAGAGAGGGACAGAGATCAAGGTTGGAGATGTAGACTTGGGTATCATCCACACAGAGGTGGTAGTTGAAACCATGGGAGCAAATGTGTTCTCCAAGGGAGTGGGTGTAAATGGAGAATAGAAGGGGACTCAGAATGGAACCTTGAGGGACACCCAGAGTTAGGGGGTGGGAAGCAGAGGAGGAACCCCGGAAGGAGACTGTGAGAGTGGAGATAAGAGGAGAACCAGGAAAGGACAGTATCATTCATTCATTCAGTAGTATTTATTGAGCGCTTACTATGTGCAGAGCACTGTACTAAGCGCTTGGAATGTACAAATCAGTAACAGATAGAGACAGTCCCTGCCCTATGATGGGCTTACAGTCTAATCGGGGGAGACAGACAGACAAGAACAATAGCAATAAAAGCCAAGGTTGGGTAATGCTTCCAGGAAGGGTGAGGGGGAAGGGTAGACAGTGTCCAAGTCAGCTGAGAGGGCGAGAAGGATTAGGATGGAGTAGTGGCCATAGGATTTAGCAAGAAAGAGATCACCCCTCTGTCCCTTGCAGTGGAGTGAGCTTGTTTGAGGATAAAAGGGAGCAAGGAGCAAACTCTAGATACAAAGTGAGGATTGGCAGCCCACATGTCTGTATGTCCATCAGTGCTGAAACTAGAAAATACTTCCCACAGGAAAACCGATGACATCACACATATTAAGCCATGCATATGGCTTAGCATGGTATCACAGACCTGGCCGAAGGCCGGGGCACCTATTCCACTTGTCTTTCTCCCTCTCACCCCACATTCAGAACATCTCTCTTCACAGCCCAGTAGGAACTCGAGCTCATAGTTCAGGTTATTCAAAATAAATTGTGGTATTTGTTAAGCGCTTACTATGTGCAAAGCACTGTTCTAAGCACTAGGGGATACAAGGTGATCAGGTTGTCCCACGTGGGGCTCACAGTTTTTTTAATCCCCATTTGACAGATGAGGTAACTGAGGCACAGAGAAGTTAAGTGACTTGCCCAAGGTCACACAGCTGACTAGCGGCAGAGCCGGGATTAGAACCCACGACCTCTGACTCCCAAGCCTGCGCTCTTTCTACTGAGCCACACTGCTTCTCTGGGCCTGAAAGGCCAGACTGACCCCTCCCTCTCAGACCTGATGTCAACCCTCTTAAAGAAGCAGCGTGGCTCAGTGTAAAGAGCTCTGCCGCTTGCCAGCTGTGTGACTTTGGGCAAGTCACTTAACTTCTCTGTGCCTCAGTTACCTCATCTGTAAAATGGGGATTAAAACCCGAGTCCCATGTGGGACAACCTGATTACCTTGTATCCCCCAGCGCTTAGAACAGTGCTTTGCACATAGTAAGTGCTTAACAAATACCACCATTATCATTATTATTATTATTATTCCTGGATCACAGCAGCAGCTGGAGGGTAAGGGTGATCCCAGATGGGAGGAAGGGAGGGAAGAATGGAGGGAGGGAACAAGAGGGCCAGTCACCACTTTTGCCCTGGAAACCAGGGATGGGGCAGGGAGTGGGGAGTGGCAGTGGTTCCACGGCTGCGGCCAGAGAGGCCGTGGCCAAGGGACCCGGTGGCTGTTACGGCACTCTAGCATCAGCCATCTCCCCTTCCAGTGGTCACTCCCTGCAGATCTCCTAGGGGATATCTATCCACACCCGATCAGCAGTTGGCAGTGGGTCTGGCCCCTCTCTGGCCCAGAGGTACTGCTCCCTGTCAGCCAACAGGGCAACTGCCACTGCCGTCTCTAAACAATTTTCACAAAAGAACCATGATTCCAATGATAATAATAATAGGGAAGCATTGTGGCGTAGTGGAAAGAGCCCAGGCTTGGGAGTCAGAGATCATGGGTTCTAATCCCGGCTCCATCACTTAGCTGTGTGACTTTGGTCAAGTCACTTGATTTCTCTGTGCCTCAGTTACCTCCTCTGTAAAATGGGGATTAAGTCTGTAAGCCCCATGTGGGACAACCTGATTATCTTGTATCTACCCCAGGGCTTAGAACAGTGCTTGGCACATAGTAAGAGCTTAACAAATACCATCATCATTATTATTATTATTTTTCTTAAGTGCTTACTAGTGTCACATACTGTACTAAGCACTGAAGTAGATATAAGATAATCAGTTTGGATCTGGGGCTCAGAGTCTAAGTGGGAGGGACAACAGTGACTGAATCCCCATTTTACAGATGAGGAAACAGAAGCACAGAGAAATTAATTGATTTGCCCAGTCCATAGCAGGCAAGTGGTAGAGCCAGATTAGAACCCATGTCCTCTGACTCCCAGATCTGTTCACTTTCCACTAGGCCATGCTGCTTCTAGCTCTGGTACCCTTCTTTTTACAGAAGCCAAGTTCCAGTCCATTAAATCTTAACAGCCAGCATTGATGTACATAATATAGTTGTCCTTCATATTTCCTTCAAAGTCATCACCAATTAATTCCCTTCACCCACCCTTAACCCTTAGGTACTTTACTCATCCTCTTTACTTAGACACGTGTATATAACATGGCTTGGTGGAAAGAGCACAAGTCTAGGAGTCAGAAGACCCAGGTTTAAGTTCCAGCCGTGCCACTGGCCTACTGTGTGTGACCTCGGGCAAGTCACTGAAACTCTCTAGGCCTCAGTTTCCTCATCTACAAAATGGGGATGAGATATATTTTGAGTCCAGCATTTGACCCCCCCCCCCCCCCCCCGATTAGACTGTGAGCCCATCACTGGGCAGGGATTGTCTCTATCTGTTGCCGAATTATACATTCCAAGCACTTAGTACAGTGCTCTGCACATAGTAAGTGCTCAATAAATACTATTGAATGAATGAATGAATGATCGTATTTGATCGTGACCATATCTGATCTCGTAATCGTGTTTCTACTGGGGCCCTTAGCAGATAGCAAGTCCTCAACAAATGCCACAGTAACTTTTGCACATTCAATTGTTTAGCTTTCATCCCGATACATTTTTACTATGACTTAATACATAAGCGCTTAGTATAGTGCTCTGCACATAGTAAGCGCTCAATAAATACTATTAAATGAATGAATCCTTGTTCTTCCTCCTGCTTCCACAATTTTTTCATGGTAATTGTTAAGAGCGATGCATCAGACACTGTACTAAGTGCTGGGGTAGATACAAGCTAATCAGGTTGGACACTGGCCTTGTCCCACATGGGGCCCCTAGTCTTAATTCCCATTTTACAGATGAGGTAACTGAGACACAGAGAAGTGAAGTGACTAGCCCAAGGTCACACAGCAGCCAAGTGGCACAGCCAGGATTGGAATCCCAGTCCTTCTGACTCCCAAGCCCATGCTCTATCCATGCTTCTCAAAGTGACATTTGTCACTGTCTTTCTGTCACCCCCCAATTTGATTTACAAGCTCCTTGAAAGCAGAGAATGTGTGCCATGTCTTATTTATTAGCAACTGAGTTTAGTGCACTGTTCAAGGTGTTTAGGAGAGGCGATGGAAGCACAAGACATGTTCCCTGCCCACAGATTGCTTAAACTTTAATTGGGAAGAGACAAGTAGAAATATCAAATATAAGTCTACACACAAGTGCTTAGGGTGGCCATAAATAGATTCCTAAGTGCATGAGGGTGCTGAAAGAACTGATTAAAAACTGCATCCTTAAAGCTTTCCTCCATCCCCCTGGTTTTTGGTCAACGTATTTCTGCCCATCAACCATAGAGCAGTGGTTTGGGTATCCTACTGTCATCCATTCTTTTGCCAGTGTCCCACTCAGGGGAGCTGTGCTGATGTGAGTATAGCACCAGTGTTAAGTGACTGACTTCCTTCTAGGTTTTTTTTGTTTCCAAGCCCTGCCTTGCCAAGATGATGCCATGAATGAAGTCAATTGATGTTAATGGAACTGCTCAATGAGTGAGATGTTGTGTTTGCACTGGGTCCAAGTCTCAAAAGAGCAGAGAAGTTTGAAAGGCACTACAGCTCTGTAGACTTTCACTTTGCTTTGAAGCCTGATGGCCCTTTGCTGCCAAGTGTGGTGGCCTCCCAAAGGCATACTCGAGTGCTGATTCATTAAATTTATGATCTTTCCTGATCTGACTGTAAATCTTTGTGGGCAGGAATCATGTCTACCGACTCTGTTATATTGTTACTTTTCCAAGTGCTCTCTACAGTGGTCTGAACACAGTAAGCGCTGAGTAATTACCACTGATTGATTGTTGTCTGTGGGAGGAACAGAGGTCACAAACATATCTCAAGCTTAAAGATTGCCTCCCAAATCATCTTCCTTTATTTTTGTTTCATCTTCTTGGACCTTTTCACAGGAGTGGCTCCAGGTGTCCTCACTGGCACAGTGCTGCCAGGGTGGAAGAGAATAAGGGTCAAGAGACAAGTGAAAGGGGAGAGGAAGAAAAAAATGGAACTTACCTCTTCCTCAGCTCTCCCCCTTCCGCCTTCTCTCGGCATCTGGAGAGCTGCTAGGTGGCTGTTGCTGCCAATCAGTGTCATCTCCACACAATTCAAACAGTTGGAAGTAGTAGTAACTAACAGTGAAGGCCAGTGATGGTGGCAGGCAGTTGCGACCATTTGACAACATCAGAGCGAGACGGCTTAGCGGAAAAAAGCACGGGCCTGGGACTCAGAGGACCTGGGATCTAATCCTGACTCTGCCAACTGTATGGTCTGTGATCTTGGACAAGTCACTTCATTTCTCTGTAAATCAGTCACCTTTACTGTAAAATGAGGATTAAGACTGTGTCCAACCTGATCAGCTTTGTATCTACCCCAGCGCTTAGTACAGTGCTTGGCACATAGTAAGTCTTTAACAAATACCATAAAAAATAGTTTCTTCCTTCCAGGTGGTAGTAGTTTCTGGTGCAGCTTGATGAGTCAACTCTAAAACACCCAAAACTTTCATCCATAGCCCAGGGACTGTGAGTTGAGTTGCAAAGCCCCACAGTGCAGCTGTGGGAAGGGGCCCTAAACCTGGGGCTCTGGATTGCAGCCCTTAAAGCCCATATGTTAATCCTGCCCTGAACTGTGATTTAAGTTTTAAAGTGGCATTATTCATAGTTATGACTTCATAATTTATAGCATTTATTAAATTGCTTGCTATGTGCATTGGGGTAGATAAAATAAAAATAAATGATAAATAAAAATCAGCTCAGGCAAGGGCTTTGTCTCCACCCAGGGCTCAATCTGAGCTAAAAGGGCAGGTGTATTATCCCTATTTTACAGGTGAGAAGACTAGGGCCCAAAGAGGTTAAGTAATTGGTCTAAGATCACTGAGCTGGCCAAAGGCAAATCTGGGATTAGGCTCTATGTCTTCTGACTTCCAGTTCCATGATCTTTCTACCAGACCACACTGCCTCCATAAGGTGTAAATGGCTGAGGAGATGGGTGTGTGAACCCCTGTCCCGCCCCCTCTGATCCTCACAAGCATCAGCCCAAGGAGTGCAATCTGCTGCTGAGGCAACTGGATTTCAAGGATTAAACAAGCTCTCCTAATTCTCTTCCTCCCCCCATCAGCTGGGGTCCTTCTCTTTTGCCCTCCAAGTGTCAGAAGAGAGATCTCACCCTGTCTTCATTTTGTTCTAAAATCTTGGATCATCACCCAGCTTTTTTCTGCAGGTGAACATTTCCTCCTTGGAGCAAGGCACTAGAAAGGGACCGAATGCCACTGAGGAAAGCGCTATGTAGCCACCGCCTTCTCCCACACCACCAAGGGTCCCCGCTCCCGGCATGTTCTGTGCATGCTGGGCACTCTCTGCCTCCTCCATCCACACTGAAAAAAGCACCGTGGTAACTGACACCTCTCTCCTTACCAAGGACCCCCACTCCCAGCATAATAATAATTATGGTATTTGTTAAGCACTTACTATGTGCCAGGCACTGTACTAAGCACTGGCATGGATACAAGCAAATCAGGTTGGACACAGTCCCTGTCCCACATAGGGCTCACAATCTTAGTCCCCATTTTACAGATGAGGTAACTGAGGCACAGAAAAGTGAAGTGACTTGCCCTAAGCCACACAGCAGACAGATGGCAGAGCCAGGATTAAACCCATGACCTTCTGACTCCCAGACCTGTGCTCTATCCAATATGCCATGCTGCCTGTCCTGCGCCCCCTGGGCAGGGGATATTAACCGCTCCCATCAACTCTCTGGCTCCTCCATCCCCACAGAAAAAAGCAGCATGACAACTGCGGCCTTCTTTCCTGCCACCGAGTGTCCCTGCTCCTCCATACCAGCTGAGACTTTGAGCCTATTTTGTCTATTTGTGTTTTAGTGTTTCATCACTCCTGATATGTCTGTCTCCAGTCCCTTCTCCTGATTTACAGTTTCAGATTGTGGCGATCTGGTGATAGCTTACTGAGATGGGGCCCTCTGGGCAGGTGAACATCATGCAGAGTGATAGGAGTTGGTTTTAGCATTACCAGCTGAGCCTGACCTGGGGTATTCTGGGGTATTGCTGACCTTTGTGTTTTGGGTAGGGGGAAGAGCTGGGATCCAGGCATTTTCCCTAAAGCTTTCCACCCCCCCACACACACACCTGCCCTGCCCAACATTTTCCAGCCTGCTCTGAGCCCTGGGTCAGCCAGGTTGGGGCAGGGCACGATGGCAGGGACATACATAGTGGAGGTGGAGGCAGCCATACCTTTCCATCTGCTAATAGCTTCCTCTGCACTCCACTGCTGGAGGTAAAAGTCCCACTCTGAGCCTGTGGAGCTCACCGACCCTGAAGTCATTTATCTGGGAATGGATTTTCCTGTGTTTGGAGGGCTGGGAGTGATGTGATAGATTGCTTTGCTGCTAAGAGCTCTGGGGGAAATTGGAGACTTTTGCAAGCAATTTATTTCTCCTTTTAAACCTGGGAATCAACCTGACGGGACCATTCATTTTGGAGAAGGGGGAATAGGGGGAGGGCAGAGTTCTCTGTCATTGTGCACATCTGTTTCTCAGTAGATGATTCAGTATTTGCTTTGCTTCTGTAACAGCTACTGACCATCACCTGTCTCCTGTTTACGTCTCTACTTGCTACACTTTTGTTTCTTTTTTCCCTCTCAACCAAGCCTCCTAACCTTCTCTTGTTGTCCACTCTCTTGCCTCCAACTCGTTGCTGACACCTTTCCCCTCTACCTGGAATCTCTGTCCCCACCCCCTTCACTTTAACGTTGCTAATCCCCCCCCCCCCTCTTGCAAAGCCCTCTAAAAAAACAAACAAAAAACTCCATACTTTCTAATTAATCCCTCCTCTGCATTTTTCAGCAGTCCATTTGTTACTCTGCTTGTGATTTGTGATTCATCCATTTGTGACTTTATCTACTCTCACACATTTTTAACTACAGAAGTACCCCACCATACCACTGGGTTATGTTCCTTGAAAATGTGTTTATATCCTGAATGGTGTGCTGTGGGATCTGTTTTCCCATAGACTTACCTGTGGTTAACAAGACAAAATGGGATTCCTTAATGTTGTATATAGTGTGATGATAAAAATCATTAAGCTATTGTTTTATCCTTTATTGAAGTAATTAAATAGTGGTAAATGCTTACTATGTGTCACTGTTCTAAGTGTTCGGGGTAGATATAAGATAATTAGGCTACACACAGTCCCTATCCCACACAGGGCTCGCAGTATAATATGATAGCACTAAAAGAGGAGTTGTAATGTGATTATGAGTTTTGCAGGAGGCCACAAAAATGTGCTGTGCTGACTGGGGAATGTTTTTCAACTGTAATGAAAAATTTGTCCAATTTAAGTGGAACAGCACCAGCCTTCTCAACAGTAGTAGTAAGTAGTAGCACTTATCGAGCACCCACTTAGTATGGTATACTATACCAAGCTTTTGGGAAGTTCAGAATAAAGCAACAACACATCCCCTGCCCACACGGAGTTTACACTCTAAAAGGGGAGACAGATACTTACAACCAGAATGTATGGAGTAGATAATTGAGAAGATTATAAATAGGTTCATAAGCTCTAGAACTGGCTGAAAGGATGATATAACTCAATGGGGTTCTGGAAAATCAATCAGAGAAAGTATGTTGGAGGTGGGATGTTAGGAGAGAGTTGAATGTGTAGAGAGCTGGGGATTGTCTGCTATGGTAAAGGAGTTTGTTCCAACCCAGGGGAACAGCATGAATATGGGACAGAGGTGGAAGAGTCAAGAATGAGGTACAGCTAGATGGTTGGCTTGGGAGGAAAGAAGTCAGCCAGTTGAGTAAAATCAGGAGAAGAGAACAGATAGGTGATGTGGGGCCAGATGGTGGAGAACCTGGAAGCTGATAGTGAGGAGCTTTTGCCTGTGGCAACAAGACATAGGGAACCAATGGAGGGTTTTGAGGAGAACAGAGTTATGGACTGAACAATGCTTCAAGAAGATGATCCGTGAAGCTGCATGGAGTATAGATTGGAGTGGAGAGAGGTTAGAGCTTGGGAGACCAGCAAGGAGACACATGCAATATTCTAGCATTTGCTAGTTTATACTAGGGTGAAAGAAGTTTGCATGGAGAGAAAGGTGAGTTGGGTAGGAAGAATCGGCAGGATTCGGCAGTAAATTGAATGTGAGAGTTGGAGGAGAGTGAAGAGTGAAGGTAATGCTGAAATTGTGGGCTTCTCAGACAGGGAAGATGGTAGTATTGAAGACTGAGGGGAGAAAGATGAGGACTTCTGTTTCAGACTTGTTAAATTTGAGCTGCTGGCAGTATATGTTCTGGAGGTAGGAGGAGATGCAGGATTCTAAGTCAGATGAGAGGTCAGATATAAAGAAATATATTCCAAATGGCTATGAACATCGTTGAATTCTTCTCTTCTTTAGAGTTGTCTTCTTCAGTCACATTTATAAGTGCATCTCTCTTCTTGAAAATTGATGCGAGTCTTTTTAATTCCAAGAGTTAAGCAGATGGTGAAGTCATAACTTCTTCATCAGTTGTGGTACCTTGAAATGATGCATTATATTGTTAAAGTCTGATGAGATTTTCATTGGAAAATGCTTCATCTGAAAGAGAAACAATTGACTCATTGACATATATTTATTTCTAAATTAATTTGCCTTTCCAGTTCAACAGCTCGTTTGGTTATGTGCTCAAGAGTCTCTTCCATATCTTAAATCTATCACAACCTGTAGGCAGAGCTTCCTCCAAGACTCATTGATTGTTGATCATGTAATCTCAGTGCAAATTGGGAGGGACTGGAAGTGGGGATTCACTTACCTGTGGCACTCTGTGATGACTTTTGGGATGCAGAAGAAGAGGCAGATCTGGAAAATATTTTGGGATTAGAAGGGAAGTTTTAGAGAGTTCAGTTTTAGACTGGTTTAGTTTGAGGTAACAGTGGACACCCAAGAGGAGCTGCAAGATTGTAAATTAGGTGAGAGGTCAGGGCTGGAGAGGGAGACTTGAAAGTCCTCCTTATGGAGGGAGTAACTGAAGCCATGTGAGCCGATGAGTTCCTTGGGTGAGTTAGTGCGGAATGAGAAGGGGAGAAAACCCTGAAGAGAGCCTGGTGGTGCATCCATGGTAAGGGGTTGAAAGGTGGAGGAAGAGTCAGAGAATAAGATTGAGAAGGATCCATTGGAGATATAAGGAGGAGAACCAGGTGAGTATCATGTCAGCAAAGCCAAGGTTTGGTAGTGGTTTGGGGGCTTTTTTGTTGTGTTTTTATTGTTTTGATAGTATTAGTTATGTACTTACTGTACGTCAAGCACTGTTCTAAGTGCTGGGGTAGATTCAAGGTAATCAGGTTGGACACGATCCCTGTCCCACGTGGGTCTTACAGTTTAAATTGGAGGGAGGAGTATTTAATCCTCATTTTGCAGTTGAGGTAACTGAGAACCAGAGATATTGAAGTGATTTGTCCAAGCTTACACAGCAACCAAGTGGCAAAGCCAGGATTAGAATCCAGATCCTCCAACTCCGTGCTCTTTCCCCTAGGCCATGCTACTTCTCGTTTCAAGGAGTGCACGCAGAAGCTGCCAAAAGGTCAAGGAGGATCAGGGCAGAGCACAGTCCATTCAATTTGGGCATAAGGAGGTTATTGGTGACTCTTAACGATTGCGGTCAGAGGGGAGCGAAGGAACCAAAAACTTGATTGTAGTGGATCAAGAAGAGAGTTGGAGGAGAGGAAGTGAAAGCACTTGGTTATATATTCCCATTCAAGGAGTTTGGATAGGAAAGGGAGGTGGAAGGTGAGGCCATAAAGGAAGGGACTGTTGGATCTAAAGTAGGCTTCTTCAGAACAGGGAATACTTAAGCATATTTAAAGGTAGGAGAAGGAGCAGTCAGAGTGGGAGACGTTGAAGACTGCAGTAAGGCAGAGAAAGAGTCACAGACTTTATTAATAATAATAATAATGTTGGCATTTGTTAAGCGCTTACTATGTGCAGAGCACTGTTCTAAGCGCTGGGGTAGACACAGGGGAATCAGGTTGTCCCACGTGGGGCTCACAGTCTTAATCCCCATTTTACAGATGAGGTAGCTGAGGCATAGAGAAGTTAAGTGACTTGCCCACAGTTACACAGCTGACAAGTGGCAGAGCTGGGATTTGAACTCATGACCTCTGACTCCAAAGCCCGTGCTCTTTCCACTGAGCCACGCTGCTTTTCAGGACAGACAGTCTCTCCCCAACATCAAAGCCTTATTGAAGGTACATCTCCCTGACTAAGTCCTCCTTTCCTCTTCTTCCACTCCTTTCTGCATTGCCCTGACTTGATCCCTTTATTTCATCCCCCTTCCCAGCCCCACAGCACTTAAGTACATATCTGTAACCTATTTATTTATATTAATGTCTGTCTCCCCCTCTAGACTGTAAGCTTCTCCCCCTCTAGACTGTAAGCTCACTGTGGGCAGGGAATGTGTCTGTTTATTGTTGTATAATAATAATTATTATTATTATTATGGTATTTGTTAAGCACTTACTATGTGCCAGGCATTGTACTGTGCTGTACTGGATAGAAGCAAATCGGGTTGGACATGGTCCCTGTCCTCCGTGAGGCTCACAGTCTCGATCCCCATTTTATAGATGAGGTAACTGAGGCACAGAGAAGTTAAGTGTTTTGCCCAAGGTCACACAGTAGACAAGTGGCAGAGCCAGGATTAGAAGATTGTACCCTCCCAACACGTAGTACAGTGCTCTGCACATAGTAAGCACTCAGTAAATATGATTGTCAGACTGACTGACTAGGGGTAGTCGATTTAGCAAGCCGTTAGGAAGCATCTTGAGAGGGAGCTGTGAAGGAGCAAGGAGTGGTAGTAAAACTGAGAAAGCGGAGAGACATCAGGCAGTTCATTTTGGATGGTTTCTATTTTACCGACAAAGTAGGTGGCAAAGTCACTGGGGGTTAAGGAAGGAGGCGGTGGGCTCTCTGAGGCTTTCAGGAAGGAATTAAAGGTTTGGACTAATTAGAGAGGAGGTTGTGGACTTGGGAGTCAGTGAGAGAGGAATGGCAGAAAAGAGAGCTGAAATATACCAGGACAGATGTACTTCCCTGCTCGGGGCAAGCAGTTTCTTGCAATCTCTACTGTTGCCTGTCTCTTGTACTTTTATAACCCAAAATGGGTAACGGTTAGGGAGGGCCTCAAGTAGCAATAAGTCACAAGGCCATAGCAAAACTGTGTGCAGTCAGTTGAGTTGTCTCTACCTGTTCCAGAAGTTCCCACACACGTCCTGGAAGAGCCAATTCAGCTACGTGGTGCTGCTTCTCCTCCTCCACTTTCAGCAGTGGACAAAAGCTCCCCCAACTGCAGCCTCCGTCCCCACCAATGAGCTGACTTTGCAGGGTGGCAGGACAGGATCTCAGTAAGTGTGACATCCTGGAGATTGCGAGTTCTTTGTGGACAGGGATTGTGTCTACCAACTTCGTTGCATTGTACTTCCCAAGCACTTAGTTCAGTGCTCTGCACACAGTAAGTACTCAATAAATACCATGGATTGATCTGGTCACATTAGGCAAATAGAGATACCGATTAAGACTCCATTTGGTTAATTTAACTTTCATTAGGGGATCTGGGTCTGTAAGTATAGTCGCCAGAGAGGTTTCCTTTGATCAGTAGTGGCACTAGATTCTTTTTTCAGAATAGGGGTGTCAGGTTGTCAGCAAGATATCTAGAGACTCTGCCCCTGGCTGTCATGGGGGAAGGCTGACCCTTTGGAGATTGAGGAGTGTCGCTGACTGTGAGCCCCTGGTCAGAAATGCTTTGAGCTTGTTTGGGTGGTGACATTATACAGCTTAGTAGGAGCAGGAACACTGCCCCCAGATCCCTCTCCCAGATTATTTAGTGGAGAACTAGATTCCCATCCTTTTGATAGGTCTCTGTGTCTCTGTGTCTGTCTCTTTCCCAGGGCCATTTTGTCCCCTGTTTCCTCACATCTCCACCCTGGTTCTGATTCTTCCCTGGCCTGGCCCGGGCTGGCAACTCATAGACGAAGTGGGCTGTTAGTGAAGTTTCAGGCTCGGTTGCTGTTTGCTGGACAATCACCAGCACACATACTGTGGGACCGTTATCAGTTTGGGCATGATACCACCGTCCGATGCCAATCGGGCCTTGGGCAGGGCTCTTGAGTGGGGTTTGCTGATTCTTTTCTGAGGGGTTAAGGGAGATGTTTATTAGCAAGCGGAATCCTGGTAGAATGGGAAGAGCCTGAAAACTTCCTTCAACAGTGATATACTGCAGGTCTTATTACTAACTGTTGTTGTTTGTTAATTTAACAATAATAATAATGTTGGTATTTGTTACTATGTGCAGAGCACTGTTCTAAGCGCTGGGGTATAAAGGGTAATCAGGTTGTCCCACATGAGGCTCACAGTCTTAATCCCCATTTTACAGATGAGGTAACTGAGGCACAGAGAAGTTAAGTGACTTGCCCACAGTCACACAGCTGACAAGTGGCAGAGCCGGGATTCGAACCCATGACCTCTGACTCCCAAGCCCGGGCTCTTCCCATTGAGCCATGCTGCTTCTCTACCATTTTTGCTTTATTATGGTCTTTCCCCATGCATGTCAGTTCTCTTGCCCCTCTTTAGACTGGGAGTCAGTGGGTCAGAGAAGCATCTGCCTTTATCATTTTTTATCTTTCCCCACCAATACTCAGTGTAGTTCAGTGCTCTGCCCAAGTGCTCCATGAATGTGGTGATTATTATTATTATTTTAATATTATAATATATACTATGAATAATGATAGAAATAGAGGCTGAGAGTGCTAAAGGGAGCCAGAAACAGCAATGTTTGACTTCAGGAGCTCTAGGCCAGGAAGGTGGAAAGCGGGAGGAGGCTTGCATGGGTTGGCTCACTGTGTTCATGAGATTTTGGTGGGGAGTGAACAATCAATCCATCAGTCATATTTATTGAGTGAGCGATGCACAAGAAAGCCAAAAACGTGTCTGCTGTGTGACTTGGGGCAAGATGCTTGCCTTCTTTAGGCCTCAGTTATCTCATCTGAAAAATGGGGATTAAGGCTGTGAGCCCCATGTGGGACATGGACTGGGTCCAACTTGATTAGCTTGTATCTACCCCAGCACTTAGTGCAGTGCCTGGAACACAGTAAGTGCTTAACAAATACCATTAAAAAAACCCAGTGCACCAACACCACCTTGCAGCACCTCCATAACTCAGGTGTGTAGACAGCACCACCATCCTCCCCGCCACACAAGGCCGTAACCTTGGCTTGCTTGTTTGGGGACCAAGGTAAGGCGGGTTGATAGGATTTAATTGGTAGATGATTGTCTATTTGGCCAGAGTTCATCTAAGTCCAGGGACTGCCTCTAACCTATCTCAGAGCCAACCGTTGCCCTCTGCATTTAAAATTATCCTGGAAGAGTAGTGTTCCATGTCCCATGTGAAGGACAGGATTATGGCCTGTCTTTTTTACATCCAGGGGATCTTCCTGGCTGGGAAAGGAATGACTGAGGGCTGTGAATAGTATGTGAGCATTCAGGGTAAAACCTCTGCCTTCCCTGATCATCTCCCCCAGAAAGCCCAAGGTGTAGTGCCTTACATAGAGCAGGACTTGAGTCACTGAGAGTTGAAGTACAGATTTGAAGAGGGCACACGGCAGCGGGAAAGGAGGAAGGAGCTCCTCTTTTGAGTTGGAGAGAGATGAGAGATTTGGGAATTATAAACTGCTGCAGGTCCATTACTGCAGCATCCTGTTGACTCCTCACACTTGGTAGCTCTACCCTCCCAGTGAGCAGAAACACAAGTGAAAAGCTCCCATCCTTCTCCCCCTCCCTCATTCTCTCTCTTCATCCTCCTGCTAGACCCAGATCTCAAGCTTGAAGAAGCAGCCACGGTCACCCTTGGTCAAGAGTGAGGAGGTGGGAATTGATGTGGTAGAGGCTTCCCCCATGCCAACTGCCTGAGCCTCCAGGGGACACTAGGGGACAATCTGGACACAGAGTCATTTTTAGCCATTTTCCAGGACAGACCAAGAAGATTTTTCCTTCCTCAGATATTTCTCGACTTTTTCTCTTGAAGAAAGGGAAGGGGCTTGCTGGCTGGCACGGTCTGGCCCTGCAGCCCTCCCCCACCCCCTACCCCCTGCAGTCAACTCTTGGCAGTCACCCAAGCAGACTGAGGGGCTTTCTATGGGACTTTGACGAGGTCTAGGTCAGGGGAGACTAGGAGACCTGGCTTCAACCTGGGTGGGTGGGTGTTGCCAGGGCGAAGGGGCACCGGTGGAGGCGGGTAGGGGGAGTCCTCTCCCGGCCCTGGGCCCCTGAGAATGGTGTGATCATAATTGAGAGTCTGGAAGTGTCCCGTGTCTGCTTTTTTTCCATTTGTTCATTTACTACTACTTTGTGTAAGGTCGAAAGGCAGACAAACACAGATCGAGAGAGCGAGGCATGCTGCAGAAAATATGGTGTAAGCAGTCTTTTTCCAAACCAAGTGATTTTGCACAGTTTCCCATGATGCACTGACAGCTCTTGAACTAGGTTGGGCTACTGGATTCTTTATGGGTAACTATACACTATTGATTACAAAAATAGTCTATGAAATAGAATATTTCACAATATTTATGAAAAAGTAGTGACCACCAAAAGGCCAAATGTAAAAAGCCACATATATTACAAGACTTCCGGATGGTAGTGAGTAAGGTTTTCCTAATAAATACTAGGAACTGACAATAGTCTGTCTCTTTTACGGTAAGAGTAGCTGCATCTTTGAATCAAAGGACAATACTCTACATCTATGTGGACGGTAAGCTCACTGTGGGTAGGGAATATGTCTGCTAACTCTGTTGTATTGAACTCTCCCAAGCACTTAGTACCATTTGTACAGGTAATAAGGATTCAATAAATACCACTCATCGAATGATTTAGATATCAGGAGATAGTGTAGATGTGTGTGTGTATATTTGTATGTGTGTGCCCCACAGCCATTGTTTCTCTACCCATATCGGGGAGCATGAGGACTGGGAGAGAACCAAGTCACGGGAGGGAGGTAACAGCACAGGAATGATTTCTCTGAAATCCCTTGAATTCCTCCTGAAGAGGGTGAGGAGGGAAAAAGAAAAAGGTCTGTGTACGGGAGGGTCAAGGGCAGGCCTGCTCTTTTAGTTGCTGAAGCTTAGGTAGCCATGGAGAACCTTTTCCTGGAGAAAAACACATCCCTAATTGTGACGGGACCAGCACGGGGAGTTGCACACACCTCGTCCGAACAGTTTGGCTGACGCACTCCCTGGTTCAGAGCAGAGGGGTGAGGTCGGGAGGAAGAGGGGAGTGAGTGGGTCTTAGTCACCAGTTGCAGAACAGATGAGAGTGTTTGTGTCTTACTCAACATCCATAAAATGGACAGAAGGGCCCAGAAGTCACCAGGGCTTCTGAGAGATGTTGGCAAGTGCAGGGGTGGGTACTTATAGGTGGACAAACAGGTGTGCCTAGCATCTTTTTCTACTTAACGTCCGGCCGGAGGGCACAGGATGCTCCGGAGGGGTAGGGAACCCCACTGTGGTGACCGCCCGTGGTTACCCTCTGGTTAATTGGCTTTCTGGCCCATGGTAGGTCAACAGCTCCCCTCCCCCGGGCCAATGCCAAGCCCTGGCCCAGATTTGGAAACGCTTTGGCAACCACCCCACCTTTTCCCCTCCTTCCCTCCCCAGCCCCACTTCCCCAGGACATCATACCTAGGTCCTTGAGGTGAAGCTTTCTGTCCTGACTAAGGCTCAAGGTCACACGCTGATGGTTGAATGCCCACGGGCAGCCCGGAATGGGGGTCCAGCCCGTGGAGCCATAGTAGGGCAATCCAAGAAGGTCTTAGGCAGAGGGGGCCCTGGCCGAGCCCAGTGGGGACCGGCGGGCTATCAAAATCAGGAGCGTTTGGGCTTCTCTTCCAGCCACTTAACTGGGAGATCTACCACCACTTGGGCCAGTTGGGCCCCACAGTGGGCTTTCTTGCAGGGCGCTTCCATGGAGGAGGAAAGAAGGATGTTAAGTTCAGACATTTGTTCATGCTGCTTTGGGAATTTATTTTTGAATTCTTATTTTCCATTTGTGCCCCTGCCAAGAGAGCTCCATCAGACGGGAAGCAGCAGGAGTCAAACCGGATCGTTTTGTTCCAAACTATAAAATAATTTACAGCACAGAGTTTACTTACTTTTTTCTTTTTTTTTTTTAAACCACAAACATTCCAGGACCACACTGTAGGAATAAGAATAACAATAACACTGGAAAGCATAACCTTTGCATAGTATTAAATGAACAGAGACTGTGAGTTCTTTATTTACAATTATTGTCTAGATAAAAAAATTCATAAAAACAGATGAATGAACATAGACTGATAACCCCTAATGGGATGGATTGCCAAATATACCACTGTATTGTTTATCACAAACCCCATGCTGCTAGATACAGTACATAGAGTGCAAGCTTTTTATGGATTGCAGTGAGTTTCAACAAACCAATCATTTTGTGTATGTGTGTGTGTGTGTATGTGTTTGATCCATTGTTCCCAACACAGAGAGGCCAAGCAACAAAAGAAAGAAATTGTGATGCAAGATTCAAGGTTGAGAATTCATTCTACCTATTCTGCTTCAAAAACAACAAAAAAGCTGTATCATTTATCATATAATGTCAAGCAAAGGCTCTGGTCAAAGAAGGCCCAACTTTCTATGCATCTTAGTTTAAATGCTGTTACTGTATATACACAGAGACTGCAGCATCCGTTCACAGAAACCAGCTTCCAGATGGAAAACGGTTCCTGGCTGCTCTGGGGAAAGATCATTCAGGAGAAAAATGAACACGTTGCTGAAACAAAAATGGGGAGATCGGGGAAAGAGAAATCGGGCTTCCAGAACGGGAAAATCAACTCTAAGATGTTGAAAATAAACCAAGAATCAGTCCTGACAGAATTCTCAGATGTGCAAGTCCAAACCAGAGACCCCTTCTTTGCCTAGCGCAGAGCGGAGAATGGGGTTTTGGGGGGTTGTTTTTCTTTTTTTCGTCTAACCCAAAAAGGCTCAGAGACCCCATAAATGTCTACAAAGATTAGTCACCATATTTACAATGCTGAGAGCACTCCTGACTAGCTTCCAGTCAGGCTGATGGTAAGAATGAGTTAAATTCAATCGTGACTTTAGGCCAGCCTTTTCACTGCTAAAAACTGAGTTTTACTATCCATCAAGAAAGAGTCTGCAGGCTGTGAAAGGCCCGCTGTTCAGTGAAAGTCGTGCTTTAGAAGAAGGTTTGGATCAAACACGGGGCCCGGTTTGAGCCAAACACGTTTGAGTTGCTCCACAAAGGGCCGGAAACTGGCAATTCAAGCTGGCTAGGGCTCTACCTGGCTGAATGGTCCGGTTGCCCCCGGACACCTCTTAGTCGTTTCAATCTGCAGCGCTGTGAGGGATTCTGCGGCGTGTCCTAGTCGGCGGCCTGCAGCGACACATCACGCTCCTTGCCCAGTTTGGTAGGGCAGGAAGGATTAGCACAACAATCAATTTAGCAAGGCTAGTTGGACAGTGGGCTTTTTCCACAACACACCTGCTATCATCAAGCATGGTATTCAAAACGTCTTTTGGCCCTGTACAAAGCTATGGAAAAAGGTCGTTCTGCTGAAAAATTTTAAAGCAAACTTTGTATTAAATACAAAAGTTGTTTCTGAAAAATATTCATGACCCACAAAGTGCTTAGCATTCAACTGGTTGACATAGCAATTGTAGATGCTCATAATTAGTAGGTTTGTTACTAGGGCTGTTACCAGTTTGGGGAGGAAAAAAAAAATAATTCTCTCACCCATGATACCGTCAGCTTTCACAATGTCTTTCCGTGTGGAAAACTCAGTACATCAGTAAAACAACACTGTTAATTTGCTACAGTATATATCATATATATTGTGACTACAGGAAGGAAAGCTGGGTTTAAAAATCACACAAAGCACATCTCAAGATACACGTCATAAGGTTCATTCAGCTCTAGATAGTGCGGTAAAATCAGAGTCTCCTTAGAAAAGCCATGTAAAAGCAACCAAGCAGAGTGATTGGTGTCCCAAGGGCCAGAAAACTAAATCTCTAAATCACTTATGGAAAAAAAAATCAACACAATATTTCTAGATCACGAGATTTCAATACTACTTCGATCTCCATACAGATGAAACCAAATATAACTTATTTTTCAATTGTTCTTGATAAACTCAAGAGAGAGTTTCAAGATCGTAGAATCCTTTAAATAACCAAAATCCTCTTACAGAAGCCGTCACCATCTGAGTAATACTGAAACGGCCTCCAGCAGTGAGCGTCACACCAAAACCAGTTCAAGCAATTTATTGAAAAAGGAGAACCTGATCACTTCAATTTTGCATTTTGAACAAAGGAAGCCTTTCCATCTCGCTGCCCTGGATACATGGGTTACATCACTACATCCAATATGTTATATTTTGGCTTCTTTTGTTATTTGCTAGTGGTATCTACATTAACAAAAATAGCAGGCAAAAATCAGAACACAGCTCTAATAAAACATCAAGGGTGCAATCTTACTGAAATCTTCAATGAGCCGAGTCTTCTTTATACTAGCTCAGCAGAGTTTGCTTAATCCTACAAATAGTTAAGGATATTATCTACAGGTTTGTAAACAAATTACATTCTTCTTTTAGAACATAAATAAGTTAAAATAGAGCAATTTAAGCAGAAACAAGACAACATGCCAACAAAGAAACTTCGTATATCCATGTATGTACACCTATATGGCCATATACATTCTCAATGACGTATATGTCGATATAGATATGAATAAACAGATATCATCTCCTAAAGGCTGATTAAGTTCCTCTGTCCCATTGGTGGAAATCTACTGTGCAAGTTAAGCTTTGCAACTTCAAAATTTTTTTTTAAATTAATCTATACAACTGAGTCCATGCCACACAAGCATTTCAAAAACTCACAGACCAGTGAATCGGATAAATAGCCTCAGAAAGGAGTCCGCTGCTGTTCCCGCCTAAGAGAAGAAGAGAAAAGGACTGAAAGTGGACAGTACGTTCATGCAGGAAGGTTGCTTGCTTGCTTTGCTTGCTTGCTTGCTTGCTTGCTTGCTTGCTTGGGTGGTATTTTTGAGTTTCTGTGAGGGAGCGGGTAAATCAGCCACCCTTTCCCCCAACCACTGAGGCCAGTGATTCCATCACTCGCCTCCATGGGAATAAGAGTTCAAACAGCTTCTCAGCCAGCAAAGGTTTTTGTTTGTTTCCTGTTTTTGTCTTTTTTTTGTTTGGGTTTTTTTGTTTTGTTTTGTTTTTGTTGGTTTTTTTTTTTTATAGTTGCGGTTTGGCGGGTATTTTCAGGGTGGGCGAGTGGGTTGGTTGGTTGCAGGTCGGTACTTCCGTTTACAATTTGGACCAACAGCTTCAGCTAAAGTGACGTCTCCAGACTGTGGATTGGGCTCCCTGGGCTAGAAGAGGTAGCTGATTTGCTTGTGTCCGTGGTAAGGTTGATGCCACTGTCGATAGCGCTGTTGTTCTTATTCAGCGATGACGGCGGACTAGAGTTTTGCTTCAGAGCAGCGTCTTCTTCTAGGTCTGTGTCATCAATGAGGGGGATGTGGGGCTGGGAGTCTTCTATCCTAAACTCGGGGTGAGTCATAAAATTATGGATGGAGGTTCTGGATTCCGGTTTTTCGATACCTTCATAGAGAGAGCTACGGAATGCCTTCACGACGCGGATCTGGAAGGGAACAATGGACAGAGGTCAGAAGAGACAAACTCAGCGGGCCCCACCAGCAAAGCTGGGAGCAACGGCCACGACACCCGCTGGAAAGGGTTAAGCCTCGGCAGGCAGCTGCAGTCCAGTCTGTGAGGTTATGGGCACGGACAGGGGGCTCGGGGTTTGTGCACTTGGGTCTCTTATGCAGACTGCAACATTGAAACAGGCCATCAAGTAGGAAGCCAGCGAGGCCTCATGGGAAGCGTTGGTTAGAGAAAGCGTACGCCTGTCGTACGGGGCACAGACCTAGTAGGAGACCAAGCTGGGTCATTTCAATGCGTGTGTGGAACCATGCACGGGACCGATTTGGCAGTGAGTAAGTAAGTGAGAAAGAAAGGGGGGAGGCGCTTTAAGGTGGGTTTTTTTTGTTGGTTTTTTGGGGTTGGTTTTTTTTTTAGTGGAAAAAAAAATTACACGTAACAAGTCACTCTCCACAAACAGAAAAGTACGAAACACAGAGACGGTCGGATGGCAGAGATGGTTGACACACAGAAGCCAAAACCAAGAATTTAAAACCAAACCAAACGCAAACCAAAGAGTTTTCAAAGGGAAAACCGAGGCAGCCAGAAGCACAAACGAGCCAGGCGACACCTTTCTGGCAAAACCATGCCACACCAGAGAGGGGATCAGTTACCACAGGGACACAGATAACTGCACACGACAGCTAAACTTGGAAGCCTGGACAATGTGAACAGAGATGTTCTGGGAATCCAAACTTTTCTTATCCTTCATGCATTTGTGAGGTAAACACTCGAGTATAGACTCAATGTTCTAGCCATCCATTTTAAACGGGGCCCTTGCTTTTTCTTTGTCCTTATTTAACAAGAACACACCTTCTCAAACCCCAAGCCCAGCTCTTAGATTCCCCCACTTCTGGAGTCAGCAGAGGAGTGAGATCCTCATGAAAAAGCAATTGTTTCACTTTCCGGCTCTCAGCTGTGAAGGCTGCTCGCCGGGTTAACGCAGAAGGTGTTGACCATCTCTGCAGCTCTGAGCGGGCTTCAGTTTCAACGGCAAACCATCAGACACCTCTCTTTGTGAGTCAGATGGGACCAGTGAGGGTCCTGGCCGCGGAGACCAATGAGGGGGAAGACACTGCCTATCTTGTGCCCACAGAGGAGCTCCCACCTGGAGACGATCGTGCTTGGAGTATTGTGCTGAGGGGAATTATCTTAATGTGAGGCGATCCTCTTTCTCCTCTCTCTGTCAAGGAAAGAGCAGCAGCTTGCCTGTGAACTGGAAACGAATTACCGGTGGCACGGGACCTAGCCGAGATTCCCCAAAGTGGCCCCCGTCCCTTACTCAGAAAATCTCCCTGGACCGAAAAATGTGCTCACCTGGCACTGGGAGCCCCTTCAGGGGGCCAGCGAGAAGGGTGAACCGAGGACCCCTGTGGGGGTTGGAGAGGGGGAACGCACTTTGGAAAGAGGAGCCAGGTTATCTCTTGCTCCCTGAAGTTTCGGGCCCAGGGTTTCAACCCCCAATTAGTAGGGAGTCTAGCAAACAAAACGCTGATGGTGTTGACTTTGCTCTGTGAGGATCTTCAGCTTGGATAAAGGGCTGTGTGGGCACTTTTGGTGTTTCTGTGTGGGACTGTGATCGGGGTGCTCTCTGTCTACAGGGGCTTGGGCAGTCCCTGTCTTGGCAGGAGGGACAGGGCTTAGACTACCTCTCCGATTTCCCTCCTGCCCGAGGCCTTCAATCTAATCAAAACCTGAACCTTTTGTTAAAAGGAACTCAAAATGGAGATAACTTGGTAGCTTATTGCTTTTGGCTCCTTTGCTCAGTGACCTCGTCTGTTCTGTCCATAGGGGCTGGAAAGGGGGATGGGTTCTGTCTCTGTAAGGGTAGAGCAGAGCAGTGGCCGGGGCAGGGGCCCTAGGCGGCCTGCATCCAGTCGGCACCACACCGAGGATCCCAACTCTGAACACTCTAAATGAGACTGACAATGCTGGGATGACAGACAATGAGTTCCGGGCCAGTCCTCAAGGCCGTGGAGACTGTAACAGAGAATGAACTGTGGGCACGACACTTCAGGGTATCCTGACCGGGGCTGGGACAGGGCCTTCACTTCTGTCTTCTCCTCAGCTGCTGAAATGAAATGTGTCAACAGGCTCTGGTGCCTCACCCACCCTCAAGTTTCGATTGGAAAGACTGCAACAGGCAGGGAGCAAAAAATCAAGATGTCAATCGTTAGGACATTCAGCTCGTCTTCTGGCGGAAGCAAAATTAAGATGAAGTGGCCAGTTGCGCCCCAACTCCAGGAGCTCGAGCACAATTCAAGGGCCCAACAGGTGTGTGTGGGTAGGGCATGGGCTTATACTCGAATGTTTACCCGGCTTCAGGGAAGCCAAGTGTCTCGGGTTTGGTTCACATTCATTTCAGGCTCAAGTTAAAGACTCACAACCTCTTTTAATTTCACTCTCTCGTGCTGAACTCTCTGTCCAGGGTTCTTTAGCCCTCTGGGAAAACAAACACATCGGATATTCAGACAGTGAGAGGAGGGCACTGCCAAAGCAAAGGGCTGGGCGGTGATTAGTATTACAAAGTAAACAAGAGGTCCAATTTAATCGTAGCTTTTTTTTCCCCCAAGAGATGCCAACTCTTAGCTGTCACTGTGGTCTGGGCCAGGGATAAAACTGGGCAGAAGGGGCAGGGATGGTCTTTACTTTTTCAGTGGCTCTAACAGCTGGAAGCTTGAAAAAGGGGTCCATTTGGTCCTGGGGAGAATAGCTCAACGAGGGTTCCTCGTGGGTCCTTGCAGTACAATCAACCAGAATGAAGATAAAGGGTTCTAGGTGGCCTAGCTTCTTCAAAGAGCATTTCTTCCATGGGTAGTGATTGGTCCAATTCCTACATATTACCTGGATTACTGAGGCCCAAGCAATAGATTGGCCTACTAGTCTGCTAGTTCAGGTGGAATTATATATATATATATATATATGTAATTTTTTTTGGCTGAAATGATCCAGATAATGCAAATCAAGTTTAATTTTTAGAATCTTGTTATCCAGAGTTGGCATGAGCTGATGTGACAGGATGATGCAAAATTTAGAAATCTGCGTGTGGTGTGAAACAAGAACTTTTTTGAGGGCAGTAATCAGAATAATCAGAATGGTCTCCTTCCCCGCCAAGGATCTTGTTGGCTTTTGTGGCTTCTCAGTGCAGCCGTGTAAGCTCGGAGGCCTGAAGGGGCGTGCCTGCCACAGGTATGGGACACGGCAGCAGCCAATGTTCCAGCCAAATCCGGTGGGACAGTTCAGGAGTCCTGAGAGACATGATTCGGTCCTGCTAAGCAGGTATGGGATAGTTAGAAAGGGCAACCCCATATTATCACTATCATTCCAATCCCGGCTCCAGCCATGCAGTTGCCTAGAGTCCCTTCACTGTGTCTGTGTATATGTCTCTCTAACTATATAATTGTATATGTTGGGCAGCCTTTCCAAATGTAAATGAACACACCAGGAGAGAGAGGCCACTGGGGGTTTTTCAATAAATAACTGGGCAAGATGCCTCTGAGCTCTTATGGGTTTACCAGTGGGGCTCAGAGCAGACTGCAGCTTCATGCTTCTCACAGATGTTTATTAAAAGCATAATTGGAGTCCTTGCTTTCCCTTGTGAGGTGCACGCTGTATCCATCACCGTGGATAGACGTTTGGGGAGGGTGGTGGGAGTTACAGCCATGAAATTACAGTAAGTGGAGGGGCTTTCATATGCAATCAGAAATTACTAAAAAGATATTTGGCCAACTATACTGTGACCAATTTTGAGAGAGCGAGAGAGAGGAAAAGACCATCAGGGACTGAATCTGGCCCTCATTCCTGGGGGAGACTGTGGAACCTTGCTCTGGAGACGTCAGATATAAGACCAGCCTGCCCTGGACAGGGGAGGATCTTCTGAGAGACCCTAGCCCTCGGGAAACCAATCCACTGCTAAGATCAAGCATAATCTGAACTCTTCCCAGAAGCACTCGAATTGAGGCAAGGCCGTCACTGTTCCAAGCTGTACTGGGGGAGTCTCTACCCAAGCCTTTAAAAAAAAAAATGGTTCTTCTGCCGACCCTCCCCATTTTACATTTAAAGACAAAGATCCCAGTGGCTAGAGAGCTCATCAAGGCCTGTCTCTCCTGGTTGGCGCTGGTGGAAAAAAATGATGCCCAGGGCAAATAAGTGCCTCACAGTGTGTCTCAGTTAGAGGAGTCCCAGCTTTGGTGACTGGAACATCCCTGGAGAAGGGAAAGGGTCATCCTCAGGTCATGAATGTGAAGGGTTCTGGTCGCTCTTTTTTCCCCAGCCCCCTCTCCCTGCTTAAAATCTCAGTTTGGGGCACTTGGGAGCTTATGGAGGAAATGGAAACATTCAAATATGAAAAACAGGCACTCTAGAGGAAACAGGAACTCTTTTGACACTCTGCCTCCAAAATTGTGAAGTCATGTCGGCTCTAAGTCAACCTGTCAGGCCCTAGAGCCTCAGGAAGAAAACTTATGATCCACAGACTGCAGCTTTCTTCTTCCAGCCTCTAAAAAAATCTCCTTCGGTTATTCAACCTCAGAGGAATGACAGACAGAGCATGACATAAAACTAAAGTTCAAAACGTTCCCTGGAGGCAGACGATTGGGTGACTTGACCCCTGGGGGTCTCCTCCAGGCCTAGGGTTTCCCACAAGACACTCGCCTCCCAGGATGGAGTCTGGGGCCACTCTGCAGCCTAAAAGCAGGTCATCCGGGGCAGCAACAGGGGCTGGTGAGAAGAGGGGCCCCCCCCAGGCACTAGGCTGGTGAGTCTGAGTGAATCTGCTGCATGGCCACTCTGGACCGGTTAAAACCAGTAGCTCTCCTGAGGGTCCCCCACCTCCTCCTCCTCCTGGTCATTTTTAATGTGATTTTGGATGAGTGCTGTTTCCTGAGTTTCACTGAGCTGCTGCCTCATGAAAGGGCCTCCTCCTTCCCACTTCACCCTATCTCCATATTTTTGTTTCCAGCTTCCGAGCCAAGCAATCTGGCTGGTGAGCCCTGCCAGCTCAGAGAGTAGGACTTGGCCCACATGAGAGGACAAGGCCCTATGACCTAAATCCTTCTCCGCTTGGTTGCTTGGGAGCTTTATTTGTGAAGCATAGTCCTGAGATGACGTAGAACTATGAAACCCCGTTTCCCAAGTATTTTAAAATATAATCTCATGCTTATTGGGGAGAAATTATTTAAAATCCCACAAATCTCTCAAAATGCTAGCCAGGTTGAGCACGGGGGTGGGGGAAAAGGGCACTCCCTGCACGGCAGGTCAAAGGAAGGAAAGGATCCAACTTTCTACATGGAGGAAAGGATATGAGAAGGGGTGCCGGGGCCCCTGCCTGCCTGCTTTGCCCAGAAAGTTGGCATCTCTGGTAATGTGAGGCAGTAAGAATTCACACTCACGCCCAACTGCAGCAGGTGGTGTGCTGGTAGGAGAGGAAATAGCATTGGATAACGATACGTGACTAGGGCTAGAAAGATTGGTTACATCCTGGTTCTGGCTTGTGACGGAGGACTGTCTCCTGAGAGCCCCCTGAAAGGAAGCGCCACTCTTGAAAGTATTGACTACTTCAATCTGCAACGGAGGAGAGAACGAGACAAGTTGCGTAAGGAATGACCACACCAGCTCCACAAGTGACAGCATGACAACCAAAACAACAGCAATAACAATAATAACAAGAATCATAAAGACAGGACTTAATTAAATAAAAACAACAACACAAACTAAAACAGTCAAAGACTCCCCATCTGAGCCCCCCCACCTTTCCAAACATCAACCCTGAGCCCCCAGTGCCTCGGTGGCAGTGGGGGCCTCCCCACCCCCCTGTGAGGAGGGGGTGGGCTCCGCTCTATGGAACCTGGACATTCCTCGTAGTCCCTTTCCCTCCGGCTTTACTGTTGACACTCTCTCCAGGGCTGGGGGCTAAGGAAACCTAGTGTCGGTTACAGTCATTCAATATTAGGGCCGGGTCCTTGGGGATGTTGGTGGGGACTTGGGATGGTTGGAAACTTAGGACTGCCCTGGGGATGTGGCAGACAGCACTGGCCAAGCTGCAGTGCTGTATCCATGTGGCCCTCAGTAGTCCCCCTGTGCCCCTGATGGCTTCAAGCCAGGGTAAAACCTCTTTCCCCCACGGTGCGAGCAGTGGGCTACTTTTCTCCTGTGACTGAGATTTGGATGAGTGGACCACCCAGCACACATACATCTCTACAAGGCCGCTATTCAGTGAAACCATTTGGGTTTTGCTGCCTCTGAACCATGAACACCTTTAATTCCAAAGAAGAAAAACCAGTGTGGAAACTCCGAAATACACAGAGCTTTGTACTTTTAGGCCATGAGACATCATTTTGCCCACTCAAGTGGCCATCAGTAGGGGATCCCACAGTAAAACTCTTCTGGGAACCGACGGAATGTGGAGACAGCTGTGCTTCTGCAACCTCCTCTTGAACAGTCTGTTTTCTCTAAACAACATTAGAAGTGAGCACAGAAGTGAGATGGGGAGAGGGAGATTTGGATTTTGGAACCTGAGCTGCACATCCAATGTTGGGGGAGAGACCAACTGCTAAAAAGAGTTAGCTGGAAGGA